>NC_135449.1:403500-727000 GCF_051991255.1 Vanacampus margaritifer
AGCTTTTGAAAGACTTGGAAAGAAGAGCAAAGCCTTCTGGGAAATCAAGTGTTGTTCTTCCATCAAATTCAACAATTTGAAGGATTTCCCCATTTTCATCATCCGTTTTATTTGAGTAGGGTTTGAATGTAAAAACTATTTACTGTGAATTATTCAGTCCTTAAAATAATATTTGTATGAAATTCACGTTTTAAAAATACTGTCAATCTTGAATTTAGCAGCATGAATTTCTTAACATTTTAATTCTACTTCCTGCATTGGAAACTCAATTTCAATTCTGCCGCCTCAATTCAGATTCACGTTCAAGAACTCAATTGCAAAGAAGGTCCGGTTCTCAATTCACTTCAGAATTTTGTGGCGTGAATGCGTGTTTTGGTGTGGAAGTGTGTATTGTACGCTTTGTGTGTTGTTGTGCGCTTGTATGTTTGTGCGCGTGTGTGCGCGCAGCGTGTAATGAGACGCGTCATGCGATGGGCGAAATAGCGCCGGCGTTGCCGGAAACCGAATGGAACGACGACGGCGTGACACAAACGGACCAAAAAGTGATTTCAAGCGCCCCCGTCTACAGCGGCGTGTACTGCAGCTCCGCTAAACGGGGGCCGGCTCGGGCGGGATCCTTAAAGTGGAGCGAGGCGACGGCGGCGCGCCCGGGCTGGGTCACCTCTTTGGGCGCGCGGCGGCAGCACCCGTCGCCGCTCCACCAGGCCTCCAGGCCGGCCACCAGGCAGGCCAGCAGCAGCCCGGCGGCCAGGATGCAGAAGACGCCGGCGAAGCTGTGCAGCTTGAGCGAGCGGCCGTCCGGGTGCGCGCTGGCGTGGCTGCTCAGGTCGCAGCGGCCCGCGCGCGGCCACCACTTTTGCTTCAGGATGTCCAGGTCGCCCTTCTCCTGCAGCTCCAGGATCCTGGCCGGGCACAAACACTGGTCAGCAACACCCGGGACCGGCACATTCGCACGCACAACCCAGGACATGCCGGCATGGTCCGAGGGATGCAAAAATAAAAAAATGCTAGCTCCCGTGGTGCTCGTTTACCTGCTAGCTAGCATCAGGGGCTAAAACTGTGGACCAGGATTTGCCGTTCCTTGAAGACGGGACCAAAGCCAGTTCATGTGTGAGCGGCTAACGACACAGAAAAACAGGCCGGTCCAACATGGCGGCCATTGTAATTGCCCCGCGCATGAGACGGCCATAATCAATGTTGGTGAGGAGGGGGCGGGGCTTTTCAATGGAAGCCGTCATCATCTGTCATTAAGCAGCCGTCGTGTGAAGCGGCTGGGGGACGCAGCGCTCCACCTTTTCCGCTTCCATTTGGACGACACCCGCGTGGAGGAATTGTGATGATCTGCCGGCAAACTCTGCTGACACCAAAGTCCCATCGCACGCACGCACGCACGCACGCACGCACGCACGCCTTTTTTTTTTGCGCTCGTTCGCAAAACAAAACGACAACACACACTTCATGAGAAATGTGTCAACATGATGAAAATGGCAGCCAGTCAATGAGTTAATAAAAGCAGAAGATAACAAAAACATTTTTCAGTGGCTGGAACAGATGAATGGAATTTGAAGTGGTTGGGTGACAAGCTCGGTCACGGGTCGACTTTAAGTCAGAAATGCTAACTTGTTGCCACGGTAACCAGATGCTGAAAAAATCGTCCAGGATGAAGAAATAAGAAGAGCGGAAAACGTCACCTTCGAGTCGAGATGCGTTCAAGGACCCCCTCGCTGTTACACGTGCAATCCAATCCTTAAAGTTTGTTGTCTTGACAAAGACAAACTCTTACGGGTTGGCAGCAGAAGGTCACGTGAGGCCAAACAACCCGGGAAGCCGCAGTCTGTTGTTTCCATAGCAACGGCGGCCATCTTGGATGCAAACTGGACAGTGTGACGTGACGCGACTTGACGCAGGTTTTTCCATTCATGCGGTTCGTTTGTCCGCTTGGCCTTCGCGCGATCGATACGAGACGCGTGAGAAGTTTCGTTGCTGATGCAAAGTGGAGATTTAACCAAATGATTCTCCAACTCTCTTTGGGATCAATTTGCCGGGATGAAGGCGGAGGCGCTCGCACCCTTTTCCTCCAAATGTCCAAATTGTCACAAGGAGTCGAGCGGAACCAACACAGTCCACTTTTTTTGTCAGCTTCACTAACTTTAACATCAAATTCTTCTCACACGGTAAAAAAAAAAAGAAGAAGAAGAAAAAACGTCATTTTATTTGCCTGCAGCTTTTTTCTCAGACGGGGCTCTTCTCACGCTTCTTCTTGGCTGTGAGGATCTTTGACGTCGTCACGGCAACAAGGAATTGCTGTCAAAAAAGCTTCAATAAATCGGACAGACAACATGAAGACTTGCTGGCGTTTTTCGGCTTCTCCAGATGACTTGTGACATCCTCACAATACTGTTATGATGCGTTCAATGACACCCTGACAATTCAGTTGCGATGTGTTCAATCACAGCCTCATTGATTACATTTGCGCTGCGTTCAAAGGCACCCAAACTGATAGTTTTGATGCATTCAGTGACACTTTTACAAAACAGTTGTGATGCATTCAAAGGCTCCCGAAGCCATTGAACAAACTTGCCATGCACATCAGAGATTTGGCGGGCCGGTGATGCGTTCAAGGACAGCCACATCCTCTGATAAACGTGTGACACGTTCAGCGGCACCATCACTGACAGAGGTAGCAAATCCAAGTCTGCCGCAGTTTGGCTTTAGCTCCCTTGCTAGCTCGTTGACCTGCTAGCTAGCTAGCTATCACCTGGTGCTAAAGCCAAACTGCGGCAGGGTTTTGACTTTCTGGACTTGGATTTGCCACCTCTGGTCGCGGATACTTGCGATGCATTCAATGACACGGTCGCGATGCATTCGGCGGCACCGGCGACGCGTTCCACGACATTCGTGTCTCTTACTTTTGCGAGAAGAGGTCCCGGTAGGGGCTGCCGTGCTGCATGGCGATGCCGTAACCTTTGCTGCTGACGCCGCTGCCCGACACGGTGACGGCGCAGTCGTCGTCGGTCAGCGCCGCGTACTCCAACGCCGCCATGTCCCACAGGAAGGCGTAGGCGCTCTTCTTGGCCTGCGGGGACAGACGCAGGCGCGGTAGCCGTGGCAACCGCTAGTTTGGGAACTCATGCCACGACTTATTTGTTGACATTCAGGTTGATTGAGATTGAAAAAGAATCCCAAAAGGTGCATTTTGGAGCGATCAACAAAGAGGGTGAATAATTGTGAGTGGCAATTAGTCGTCATTTGTGACTAATTATGGCAATTTGTGTCAATGTCATTGCATTGTGGGTAATGTTTTGAGCCATTCGTAAAGCCTTCCTTTCTTTTTTTCAAGCGCTTCTCCTCCATTATGGTCACGAGGTGAACTCGAGCGCATCCTAGCGATTGTTGAACAAAAAAGATGATTACTGTAAACTAAGTCGATAAATGAATACAGCTGCAATTTGGAATAAATCCTAAAACAAGCCCCTCCCCCCAAGCCCGCCCCCATTGCGCTCCGGCGCCGAAGCAAGCGACGGGCTCTGACCTTGCGAATGCCCTCGGAGGGGCTGGACACGGAGAAGTCCAGGCCGCCGTTCTTGCTGACGGTCCTCCACAGCTCGGCGTACGTGCCGTCCTGCTCCAGCGGGTTGGTGCCTTTGTTGCGGAAGAAGTCGTACACGGCCGAGTCCCGCACCGTGCCGTAGTCCACGTCCATCTGCCGAGACAGGTCCTGGAAGGACCTGCAATGGCAAGCCGGTATGCGCGTGCGAGACGTGACGGACCAGGACGCGCGCAGCAAATCACCAAGTTGCCAACTTTGCAAAAGACTTCCTGTCACGTTTGCGGTGGCGACTTGCGCTCAACGACGCAACGCAAATCGATGGACCGAGCGAAGGAATCGGAAGAAGCGAGGGACGGAGCCGCCTGTGCCTTCGGCCCACTTTCCCTCGCCTTCCCTTGAGGTGGTCTTCGTCCCGCAGGTGTGAGCGCTCGTACGTGATGCAAAAGACGCAAACGTGAGAGGCGGCGTGCGTCGGTTAGCGTGCAATAAGCGTGCCGAGTGGGCGTCGCGGGAAAATCTGCACTCTTTGATTGGATTCAGACGAGGTCCATCTCGACGCGGCTCCTGACGGAAACGTCACACGCCGACATCTTGATGGCGGGAGAGCCGAAGGAGGCGCGTGACCGGGACCTTCGCCGCTCGCAATCTGACAAAAGAGTGACGGAACCAGGCCGCCGTGGACAAATAATGTTGACTACAAGAAAAGGAAGTCCCGATACGTTAGCTTGGATGCGACGTGACAGACGCGAGACGCAGTAAATAAACAAACACGTTTACGCACGAGCACTTTGGAAAAAGCAGAATAACAAAAGGCTTCAAGACAAAATGAGCCCGTTGGACCCTGGAGACTTTTTTGTGCGTCTTGTCATGACGAACATGTCCATCAAATTTCCCGTCGATCGGTGATTTAAGAGGCAAAAACAAAATTCTCTTCCAAATTTAGAGAGTTGTCAAAATACAAGCTGTGGAATTCCCCCAAAATGGCCGACGTCCTGAAGAATTGTGGTCGTGATAAACACAACGACGGACTAAACTTTTTGCTTTTGTTGAGGCTCCTGGTGATTTGTGGCTTGCAAAAAGAATGAAGAGCAATTCCACGAAGGCCTTCGCAGCGCACATTCCCACGTGCGTGTGTGCGTGAGGCGCTTACCGTATGGCGTGGTCCATCCGGGACACGGTGAGGTACGCCGCCAGGTTGGCCGTGTACGACGAGCACACGATGAGTGTGAAGAGCCACCAGCTGCCCATGACGATCCTGAGCGCCACCGAACCCACCGCGCCGCCGTCGCCGCCGCCTACAAAACGCACACGCACGACGCTTACACGCAGCCTCGCAAACGGGAAGCCGTCGCTTTTTCTTTGCGACTAGTTTTTATTGCGTTCTTCATTTGTCTTCTTCTGAAAGCCGTACTTGAGTAAAAGTAAGAATCTTAACAGGAAGTAACGCGTCTTAAAGCGTCTGACATTTTGTCTTTTATTGTGGAAAAGACATCTTAGAGCGCCTTGTTGTTGGCCCTGAGAAGGTGGAAGAGTGCAGGTCAAAACATTTGACTGGTGTGGCCGCTTTAGAGCGCCTCGTTGTCACAGCATTTTGCATCCCAGCCACTGGCAGCTTCATTTTCAGACGGGAAGCTTAAGCGTGCTTTTCGATTGACGGTTGAGGCGAGCGTCCTTTCGCATTTGAGAGCGAAGACCACATCTGGACGTTGAAGCCTCCTTTTTGTGTACATGCCGATTGTTGAATCATTTCAATTTGCAGGCTTGTCAACAACTCTCTGCTTTACGACGTGTGAAATTTACAGGCCGTGTTTCATTTCGCTCGAATTCATTTGTGGAAGTCGATCAAGCGTGCGATGACGCGTCCCAATCACATCGCAGCTTTTCATTGGCCGGCTGCAAGCCGAACTGGGACGAGCCATGGCTTTGTCGGGTGGCTTTTTTTGGATCAACGAGATCAACAGCAACATTTCGCACCTCAGGATGATCTTTACAGACTCAGCCCACCTTTGCTATCTTGCATCTGAAGGAGGCAAGCGGACTCCAAAATGTGTCTTGCGACCGCCATGAAACGCGTCTGACCTTGCTGCACGAAGGCCCCGTAGACGATCCAGATGGCGCTGTGCAGCGGTCCGGATCCCGATCCGTTGCCGGGCTGCCCCGGCGGCGCCGCGTTCTGGCCGGCGGACGAGCGCAGCGCCTGCAGCCTGTTGAGCAGGAAGATGAGCACGCCCACAACGGGGATGGCGGCGGCGATGCAGGCCCACACGGCCAAGTCGAAAGGTACGAAGAGCGAGAAGATGTTGATCTTCTCTTCGGGCTTCCTCAGCAGGATGCCCACGCTGTAGTCCAGGTAGCGCTTGCTGAAGTCCACCACGTTCTCGCGCTCCGGCGTGATGGTGATGGCCGACACGGCCAGGTCGGCTCTCTGCCGGGCGGGTTCAGGACACAACATGTGCTTTTGCTGCGCCGGCCGATCGGAGGTCAGCGTTTTGTTGCGGGGGGGTCACCTTGTTGATGAGGTCGCCGATCATCCCGTTCCACGAGCCGTTGGGAAGCCGAGATCCGTACTTGCTGTCGGACACCTGCGGGGACGGCGCGGAAGGCTTCAGACGCCGGCGCGAGGGGGCAACAGGAAGTGGCGGGAGGGCGGGAGCGCTCACCTGGTAGATCTCGTACTTGAAGCCCAGGAGCTTGGCGAGGGCGTCCAGCACGTCCACGGAGAAGCCTTTGTAGCGTTTGGGCTGGCCCAGGATGTTCTCCGCCACCATCACAAACGGGTCCTCCTGACAAGAATCACCGGGAAGACGCAGATGAAGAACGCTGACGAGAAAAGCAGCGGGGAGAACAAGAAGGGGACACCAGAAGAAGAACCCTGAGCGGAACCTTGGATCTCTTGTCCGCTAGGTGCTAAGTGTCGGCACCTTGAGCCGGCTGGACTCAAGGGCCCGAGGGCTGCGGGGGCGGCAACCAGGTGTCGTATCTGTGACAGGCTGCTAATGCCGGTGCGAGGTTTCGTCTCGCTCGCTCAAACTCCGGGAAGGAAAAACTCGCCTGCTTGGATCTCCCAAAGTCATCAAAAGCCGCTCAAGCTTGAACCGTCGCACCAGCAAATACAAAAAGAAAAAGAAAAAAAAACACTTTTTTGCTGGCTTGCTTGTTGTTTTGTTAGCATGACCTTCGACCTTCCTCCTCCAAAAACGTATTCAAAAAATATTGTGCTTTGCAAAAACATAACTAAGTAGAATGTAAAGCATGAACATTTTTTTGCGGGTGCAGCAGTAGAGTTAAGATGTTTAGATGGCGGATGACAAAATGTATTTGACAAAATGAGGTGTCAGCGACCAGTCCGGGGTGCAAAACGATTGTCGTACCAGCAACGTGACCACTTTGACGGTGACTCCCTGCATGCCGCTCTCGATGCGACTCTCCTTCAGGCTGCCGTTCAGGCCGTGCACCGGGTCCCAGGTGGCCAACTGGCAACAAGAAAAACAAGACAAACGCCTGTTACGGCCCTGGCGACCAATCCGGCTGCTAACTTAGCGCTCGTGTGTTTGCTGTGAGGCTGTCGCGCATGCATTTTGTGGTTTGTCTGTGGTCGGCAGCTTCCTGTCAGCCGGCGACCAATCGAGCCCAGCTTCCGCTCGTCGCGTGCGTGCGTGCGGCTCGGGTTCGAGAAGCCGCGTCCATGAGTCACAAGCGGGCCGTCGGCAGCTGTTTTCAAACGCATCACTGTTGCCACGGCGACGCAAGCTGACAAAATCCCCGCCATTGAATCCGATCCCCCTCGTGGTTTGCTTTGTTCCAAAGTTTGCCGGCCGGCACCATCGGCGCCTTTTGCGCTCTTTGTCTTCATTGTGATCGCTCGCAACAAAAGATAACAAAGTGGCTAATGAGCGACGCGAGCGAGCTGAACCGTCAGCGGTGGCGTGACGCGACGGGAGTTAATTAGCCTCGTTAGCTAACGCGGGCGCGTTATTGTTCCTTAACGACCACGCCACCCATTGTTAAGATGGCGCCGGCCGTAATGAGCGCCGGCTAATTAGCCAAAACAAGCTAACCCAGACGGCAGATGGGGAAAGACGCGTCTGCTTCTTTGGCTGTGTCGGCGGTGAAAAGGCGCCGGCAAATATGTGGCTGTTGAACCCTTTTGACTTGGAAAAGTGTGGCTGTTGAACCCGGTCAAGCGCGACAACACCCGCACTTTTTCTGCTGAGAAGCTTGCGAGTGCTTTTCCTGGCAAAATGTTTCTACACGTGCACGTTTGCAACTTGTCACATGACCCGATTGGACGCCTCCGACCGGACGCAGACACGCCATCCTGATGTTGTTGACGTTGGATTTAGCAAAGCGCCAAATTGCGGCTAACGCGTTGA
The DNA here is from genome assembly GCF_051991255.1 of Vanacampus margaritifer. Lineage (NCBI taxonomy): Eukaryota > Metazoa > Chordata > Actinopteri > Syngnathiformes > Syngnathidae > Vanacampus > Vanacampus margaritifer. Next base: position 411,424 of record NC_135449.1, read on the forward strand.
GACCACCTCGGGGGTGCAAATCAGCAGCACCTGAGGCTCGTTTTCAGGATTGGTTGGGCGGGCCATTGCGGTCGCTGGGCCTCCGCGGTCACGTGAGATGCTTTCAATGTCGCTAACGGCCTCGTTAACGAGCGTTGGCCGTCGAGAGCGGCTCGCGCGCGGGACACATTGCAGCAAAAACACAACAAGACAAAAGATCAACAGCCACACATTTCAAAGGGTTCGACACCCACATTGTTCCCGCTGTTATCAATCAATGAACGTTATGCAAATGAGGGTGTTGGAAAGCGGGATCCGATCACGGTGATCGATTATGACGCGCTTCAGCGCCACAAGTGAAAACCCGCAAAACGAAAGCTGTTCAATCAGATGAAGCACATGCTGACATGTTAATGAGCGTGCATATTAATGAGGGTGCATGTTAATGAGCGTGCATATTAATGAGGGTGCATGATAATGAGCATGCATATTGATGAGCAGGCATGTAAAACTCTTGACTGAGCACCAGCATGCTAACAACAACAATACGTCTTGATGCTTCTTTGTCTTTCCATGAGTGCTCTATTAAGTGCGCGTGTGTGCGCGCGTGTGTTTGTGCACGTGTGTGCGTGCGCGCGTGTGAGAGAGAGAAGAGGATGGCCATTATAAAGTATAGAGGGACTCGTAACTCAGAGTGAGAGGCCAGATGATTAAATCTTCATTACTGCAGCAACTCTCTGCATGTGTGCGTGTGTGCGTGTGTGCGTGTATGTGTGTGCGGGCGCACGCGCTGACACGCGGACCCCACAAGCCGCTAAATCATTGAAATGGTTATGCATGCGTATGAGACCGGGTGTCAATTACACGTTGGTGTTTAATGAAAGTAGGCGGGAAGGAAAATGCACGAGCGCATGTCGGCTCGTGTTTTCCATTACAACACACACACACACACACACACACGCACGCACACACACACACACACGCACACGCACACACACACACACACACACACACACACACACACACACACACCAAAGCAAAGTCGACTATAGCCTGCGTGCGCGCGCATGAGTGCGAGAAAAAGAGAGCCGCGTTGTGCATGCCAGGCCATCGGGTGGCGCTGCGACTTCTGACGATGGCTGTCGAGCAGGATTAAGCAATGTGAGATTTATTTGCGCTGTGACATCACTCTGTTGACAACGTTGCCATGGCAACATCCTGTCCAAGTGGTTACGCGACGCTACGCAGCCATTTCTTGTTACACAAACATCTTTGCACCGTCGCCGGAGAGGGCGTCCGTCCGCTCACCCTCTTGACGTCCTTGCCGAAGGTCTCGCTGAAACTGGAGCCGAGGATCTCGAAGTGGACGTGAGCGTTGGCGCCGCCATCTTTGAAGTCCATGGTGCCCGTCAGGCCCGTGATGTTGCCCTGCCCACGCAGCACAAGTTTAACGTCTCAGAGCGCCTCATGTTAGCAGCGCGCTAGGCTAATGACAAATGGTTGCTGAGTTGTGAGCAAATGTTCAATGCAGCTCTGCTTACCCTGCACGAAAAGTACCCAACCACGTACGCACGCGTCAATTAATTGCATTGTCGCTGGCGAAGCGAGATCATCAAAAAAGGGAAAATACAACTTCATTTTCTTACACAAAACAAAAACAATTCAAACTAAAAATTTCAACAAAACTAAAATGACGCATTTTTAGGAAAAAAGAACAAATCTGCTCTGAAAATGAATGAAAAGAACCCGAATTGGAAAAACTGTGAGGGGGATGCGCTCATCAATATTATTAGTTAGCCGCTAATGCGCGGCACGTCCGAGCGGATCGCATGCAGCAAACGCCGTCCTTTCTTTTTCTTTCTTTCTTTTTTGCCGGCGGACGACAAGACATTTCATGGCTTCCATTATCTCGAGCGCAGGCAGTCGTCAGACGAGAAAAAGAAACAAGACAAAAAAACGTTCCTGTGACAGCAGCAACGGTTGCGCCGGCTGCCGCCGGACGGGAAAAGACATCGCAAGCGTTTGGCTTACACGCAAAGTCGCGGACGGAAGTTGATTTGCTTCACGCGCTTACAAAACAAAACATTTGTTATGGAGCTGCAATCCACACACACGTGAAAAAAAAAAAAAAAGTTAAGCGTTGATAAACACAATCAAGCGCGTTTGCGATGCGCTCTGGCGCTGCTCGCTAGCGAACCTTTTGGATGGTCTCCAGCATGGACCAGCCGCCGTTCCAGGGCTTGGTGGACTTCCTGATGCAGTTGAGGCTGGCCATGCTGTGCCACTTGCGGTCCTCCAGCTTGCGGTAGAAAGCGTTGGCCAGCATCAGCACGCTGTCGTACAGGTACAGGTTGGACACCTGCCGGGACGCAGCGGGAAGTCAACACGCTGGAGGGGGCGGGACTAGATAGACTGGAGCGCCCACTTGCTACTTTTAGACAGAATAGAAAACGTGACACAGCCTTTGCTCAAATTGCTAACTAGCCACTTAGTTAGCTTTAAGACCAACTTGCCTTGGGAGAGACTAACTTGACGCCAACGAGCTCATTTTCGACCACTTGAGAAAGACTTGCTAAGTTCACACTGAATAGCTAACGATTAGCCCAAATTGGACTCGCTAGCCAATTTGAGACCAACCAGACAAAGTAGCCAAGTTTTGAGCGACTAGCAAGTAGCTAAGCTTAGCATGAGGCAGCTTTGGCGACCTCCAGGTTGTGCAGGTATCCTTCCTGCGGGTCGCACAGCAGCGACGAGATGCGATGGTTGTTGGTCATGCATCGAGCGCCGCTGTCTTTCCACAGCGGGAAAATCTGCCGCACCACCGTCATGCGCCCCAGTGCACTATGGGTAAGCTCCAGGATCTCCGTGTCGCTGATCTCCTGCAGTGGCGAGCAGACGGCACAAAGCTTGTTAGCAAACAGCGGCAATTGGATGCAAAAGGAGCAGACGTGTCCTTCGAAAGTGAAGGTGGGATCCGCGTCACGTTTTGCTGTCCCAATATTTTTGCCCGCACGATCTCCTCGCGGACCACCGAAATACGAATCTGCATTTCCTTCTATCGTCTTCTTCCAAACCTCGCCTGCATCACCTGCAAGTGCGCAATAAAAGATTTGCACGGGCAAGACAATCCGCGCCTTCGGTCACGGCGTAAGGACATTAAACACGCACACACGAGCAGATGAAAGTGTAAGCAAACACGGCACGTCCTGATGACTTGATGGAGCTTATTTCTCGCGGCATGAAAAACAAGCTAATTAGCGCATTAGCATCCATTTGCCGCAGCCAAATGGATGCTAATGTTTTTGGCTCATCATGCGCCTCTGCAAAAATAAAAGTCGGGCAGTTTTGGGCTGAGTGCACTCGACCGCCGCATGTTGATGTGTTGATGTGATGTTGCCATTAACGCGCAACAAAATCACTGCAACAGTTTTTTTTTTTTTTTGGGGGGGGGCTTCAAGGGCAGACTAAGATTCTGCACACAAGCCAGCGTAGCAGTTGGCCATGTTACTTTCGAAAAACGGCCAAAGAAGAAGCTCAGTTTTGGGAATCAATCTGCTCCACAAAGTTCGACTAAAACCTGATTGGCTGAAATCCAAAGCAATGTTTGCCATTGGAAATCATGTAAATCCAAAGAATCTGTTCCAGACATCTAAAAATGTGGACAAAAATACATTTGATTTATAGAGGGGAGCTTTTCCTTTACATACAAAGTGTGAAATAAATTGAAGTCACTCATTTATATTTAACTTGACCTTTACTAGCAATAAGGACTCTTTGGCGTATACAAGTGGTGGCCAAACTATGGCTTGGGGGCCATTTACAACCCGCCATCCATTTTTCGCGGCATTTACTGAAAATCACATTTTGTCGATTTGTTCATTGACTGTAAATGTATTCAATAAGTCAGGAAAAGGATCTGCCAAGCTTTTATTTTGAAGGTTTTTGATGTTGCACAGATGTTGCCTGATTGTTGCACAGCAGACCGGGAGGGTGATTATCACTTTGAGTCGCTAATGAAGGCTCGCCGTCTGTTGAAGCCGCATGGGCTGAATACGTATCGATTCCAGGAAACGGACGAGTCGCGTTGGTTTTGCTACGACAGCCAAGACCAAGATTTCGACGCAAGAAATCCTGGAAAGCCAAATGTACGAAAAGCGAGCTCGTACTAAACGATGCTTGTAAGTAAGATCTTAAGAGGCGTAGAAAACAGGACCAACGTGAACCGGGGAGCATTTGGAGAAGAAAGATATTCTCCATCTGGTGAAAGCTTCTGGCGTTTGAAAATTCTGGAGAATCTGAAGGAAAAAAAACACAGGCGTCTTTTTTTTTTGTTGCCCCCATTGTGCTCCTAATTGTTTATCAAAGAGCCATTCGCCTCTTAACCCTCCTCCAGAAAAGAAGCACCTGCCCCCATCTGAGTGACCCCCCCCCCCCTCCTCTGGTTAGCGATTGGTCTCCCCTGCACGCGTTGGCGGATGAAAGACGAGTGGAGGAAGACAGATGAGCGAGTGGTCGCGGGCGCTTAAGGAGGCCGCCGAGCAACCTTTTGTCTGCTAATGAGCTCATTAGCGCTTCAAAGCCTCACGCTAGCAACTTCCAAACAAGACTCAGAGGTGGTTGGGGGGGGCTACGGTCACATGACTTGATCGGATTGACGTCCTCAGCTACGTTAACTTGACGGTCAAATGTGAACTTAGCTTGATGTCGGTTTTGGCTTTCATTGGGAAGATGATTTAAAAACAAACAAACAGATAATGCAAAGGCTGGTTTGCAAAAAAACATTATTATTATTTATTTATTACAAAGTAGCTAATATGCGCCATATATGTTGTGACTGAGCGAGCTCGTATGATTCGCAACGTGCTTAGGTGCTGTTGGAGGCTACTTTGTGGTTAGCATCTTTAGCATGTTGCTGTAGGATATCAGCTTATAGCTTAGCATGTTGGAGTTAGCGTGTTACTGTACATGATTGCTTAGCATGTTGTTGTTTATGTCCTCCTAAATAATCATGGCTACTTTTCATATTGAAATCAGGAATAAACTTTGGCATTTCTCGCTCAACATTTTGCTGTTTTTTTCTTGCCAACATTTGAAGAAATGAAATCTTGAGGAAATGCAAAAAGTCGGAGGCGTCTCGGGGGGCGCGTTCACTCTTCATGTTCATTAGCAAACGCTGCGTGTGATTAGTTAAAGCGTCACTTTGAAGCTGTTGTCGGCAAAGTGAGATTCCGCCGGCAGTATGTGGCAAAACACACACGCAAACACACGCACGCTCATTAAGAGCGCTAATTGGCTGCAAACATTGACACTCGGACCATCGAAGACGGCGAAAATGGTGGCGTCACGTAGTGTACATTGACCAAGTCCTAAAAGCTATTGACGAGCGTACCTCGTTCACAAACACCCAGTGGCTGTCCTTGGAGGCCAGATTGGTTTCCACCGCCTGCACACACAACAAGGACACAAACACAACCTTTGTTACGCAACACAACCAAACCACTCACAAGCGGCAAAAGTCTTGGGACGCCACTCTTGCTCAATCGATCGGCCGATTAGTCAGTGAGTGGAAGTTGTGGTTTGTCTCGTGTCGTTGTGTGATGTGTCGTGTCGTGTCGTGTTTGTGTGTTTTGTTGCCGTACGGCGTGCTGTTGTCTTACGGCATTCCGCCTTCTTTTTATTGTGGGGGCTTTTTCTTGCTTTTTGGGGTGAGGGATGTTGTTTTGCAGGCTCGATATTACGTCTCAGTCCTCTCAAACGAAACCTCACACGTTTCTACACTTTTCACTTTTCTGTGTCTATAACGCCGCAGTGAGATGAGCGCACAGCCGTAAACGTCTTGTTTGTTGTTAGACGACACATTTCCATCTCATTCCACGCAATCAAACGCCACCTATCAAAATGATTTCGACAATGACCTATGGATTGGTCGCCAGCCAATAGACAATCGGACGTCTGGAGAAAAACACGCTAGCTAACACGCTAGCTAACATGTCGTTGCAATGTGGGAGGGCAAAAAAACACTCGCAAGAACATGCTGACTCACGAGAACAGATTCGAACACGGAACCTGTCAAGCTGCTGACCACTAGCCCACAGCGCTGCCTACACGCAAAAGGCACATTTGCATGTGGACTCAGATGAAGCCGCCGGGGTCGCCATGGCGATGGCAATACAGAGGAGAAGAGTGAACACACCTGTGAGCGCGTATGCAAATCACACAGATTGAATGCGTGCGTGTCCTTGCGCCGTTACACTTGAAAGCCATTTGCACCCAAGGCCTGGTGGGAAAAAGCTTTGTGACACACCAAACACTAATACGTGCGTGTGCGTGTGAATCTTGTTACCATGGAAACGTCACCAGCCAATCACGGATAAACTACAAATACACACAAGTGAACGTGCTGAGTCATCACACAACCTCACACATGTACACACATACACACAACTGAATGATGAGTGTGTGTGTGTGAAACTGACTGACTGATAGGTGTCATTTTGGTGCTGATCTCACAAGTCCCGCCCCCTCAAGTGAGTCTGTTGCTAGGAGACCACCGTCCATTTGTATGCAACATTTGTTCGTGTGTCTTGTCGCCATCCTGAGGCGTCTTCTTCCGTCTTGCTCCTACCAACGTGTGTGTGTGCGTGTGTGTGTGTGTGTGTGTGTGTGTGCGCGTGTGTGTGTGTGTGTGCGTGTGTGTGTGCGCGTGTGTGTGTGTGTGTGCGTGTGTGTGTTTGTCGGCTGCCATGATGGCGCCTGAGTGGCTGATTGACTCTCCCGAACAATATGGCCGCAGACAGACAAAAGCTTCCAATGGCCCGGCACCGCCAAAATGGCCTCCTGGGACAACTTCACACCATCTGTGCGTGCGTGCGTGCGTATCTGTGCCCGAGTATCCGTTTGTGTGTCTGTCCTAAAGTTGTGACTCCCAAAAATGTCATCACATTTGTTGTCAGGCTTCGTGTGGATGTGTGCACGCACACACGCGCGTACGTGCGTTATAATTGTGTCATTTTTCAGGCCCGCTGGCGAGCGCATGAATCTTCCGAGTGACAGCAACGCTGGCGTTGATCACACTTCCTGCCACACGCCAGCCACTTCCTGTGACTTCCTTGTCTTCAATCTTCTTCACGGGATGGAAAAAAGTAGCCGCCCTAAATCTTAATGTCTTGTTTATTAGCACGTTAGCTCATCTTAAAGCATGTTGTACTGTATTGTTTGCGTGCTATTTTTAATCATGCAAAATTTGGAGCTACAATTAACCATTTTTTCAATAATCAATAAACCGATGAATTCTTTAAAAATGAAAAAAAAGTTGTTGTTTTTTTTGAAAAGCAAACATTATTTTCAAATTGACGGTGCGGAAAATGCGCAAATTGACTTTGATTCACTTCCTGCTTTTGGTTTAGTTTGAAGAAAAAAATGCTGAGGTTTGTTTTCCAAAGTAAAAGCAAAAGTTTGCTCATGTTTTTCTCGGATTCAACAAAAAGATGGCCAGTCTGCTTCCATGGACAAATACAGAAGTCTGCAAGTCTGTCGAGTGGTTTGGTGGCGGACCCAAACGCAGGGAAGCAGGCCAAGTCTTTTAGCACACGTGCAAAAGTCCGAAAAACGGATTCTTCACCTTCTTCTTCTTGGACAAGAAGAAAAACAAGACGCCGGCTTCTTCTTCAAGAGTCACGGATTAGCGTTAGCGGACGGCTAACGTGTGACGAAGCAACACTTGCCTGGAAAGACAAAACCAGATGGACGCTGCCTTCAGGGCCCTCTTTCCAGTCGGTGCTGCTGCGTTCAGGGTCTGTGACACGGCAAATTTGCGGTGCATTCATGATCCTCTAATTGTGGTGCGTTCAGGACCTACTAATCCGCTTTAATGTGTTGAGCGTTCAGGGTCCTGCTATCTCTACATGGCAAGTGAACGGTGATGCATTCAGGGCCTTCTAATGATGCGTTATCTGGTGGGGAAGCGGTGGTGCGTTCAGGGCCCTCATCGGTAAATGGTGGCACGTTCATAGTCCTGTTATCTTCATGATCCTGGCAAGTGAGTGGTGGTGCGTTCAGGCTCCTCTAATGTTCCTTTTATCTGGTGAGCGTGCAGTGGTGCGTTCAGGGCCCTGCCGGCTAACTGCCGTGCCGTTGGTTGAGGTCAAGCAGGACTTTTGTCCACTTTGGAGTGTTTTTTTTGTTTTTTTTTATGCGCAGCCCGCAGAGGTGGTCAGAGATTGATGCCCTGTTTGCGCCCTGAACGCCCCCCCTCCAATAAATCAGGCCAGCGCCGCCCCGCCTTCTCACTCGCTTGCGTCCGCTCCCTTCATTCGTCAGCCTGACGAATGACGGACAACCGGGACGGGAAAAAAACAAAACTTTGGCTTGTTTTGGATCTGACCCGCAACCTCTGCAACGTAGCAGGTTGCTTGCTCATGCGCGTGCGTGCGTGCGTGCGTGCGTGCGTGCGCGGGCGCGCCAGGCTGAAAAGGCGGCATGTGGGAGACGGAGGAGTGACTCGCCAACCGACAACTCAACTTGATGTGCGTGTGCGCGCATCAAAATGTGTGTGCGTGTGCGCGTGTGACAGCAGGTGTGCAAACACAAGGCAGTCATGTGACTAATAGTGCGCGTGCGTGAGCGTGTGGAAATGTTTATCTGCACGGCGCTGCGAAAACATCTGCTTTTAATCCGTTTTTAATCCGCTTTGAATCAGATTTTGCTGTTTTTTTTTTGTTTTTGGTTGTCGTGTTGAGCTTTGCCAAAAAGCCGACACGATGCCGCGTAACAGACCAGATGACGGGCAGTCGTCGGCTTGGGTCGGATCAAGGGACGTTCAATATCGCCTTTTTTTTTTCCCAGACCGACACAAGTACGAGTACTCGACCCTTGAGTATTCACCGATACTAAACACCAATACAACTAATGGCCAAAAACAATGACAGAAAATGCTCATGTGTCATCCAAAAATGACTTTAGTTCCCAAACAGCCACAAGAGAGCAGCCGATGCCGGCATCGACTGCTGTCGGGAGGACGATAGCTTGAAATAAGGCTGGTTATGCCGATACCTGCTATCGATACTAACAATAAAGATGCTAAAAATGCTATAAAATAACCCAAAGTAAATGTTATTACATCTCACATTTACAAAAAATTCAACTGTAAATGTAGTGAAAATATCCTTTGTTTTGGTCTTTGTTTATTCTTATACAGTATTTGAGCATCGCAACATGAAAAAAAATGGCAAAAGTCTTACTTCCTACATAATATTTTCACTGACCTTTTTTTTAATTATACGCTCCAAAATTACTACATATATATTTTCTATTATATATATAAAAAGCTAAACTAAAATCAAGCATTTTCAACAAAATGTGAGCTAATGAAAACTAACAAACGGGTTGAATAGAATTAAAAAAAAAAAAGAAATGAAAAATGTCAAAATGGCGCCGGTTGAGCAAAAGTGCGTCATTAGGACGGTGTTCGCTTGCGTCCCACCTGCTGCACGAAGGTGTGTGCGGCGTGCGGGCTGAGCAGCAAGATGGCGCGGCGCAGCGTGTCGCGGTACCGGTTGAGCTCCTCCGTCCTCATGGAAGTGAAGAGCTCGCTGAACACCTGACTGATGTTCTTGTCCACGCGCTGCAGGGACACGTCCAGACCTGCTCGACACGAACGGTCCAGGAAGCCCTGCAGGCCTCGCATGTCTGAAACGCACACGCAAGACAAGACGCCAGTCACTCCTTCATGCGTATCGTATCGTATCGTATACGGCCGCCAGCCCGTCGAGGACGGAATGGTCGCCCGTCAATGTCAGGGCACATATAGACAAACTATGGATTGGTCCCCAGCCAGTGATGAGAAACAAAACGTAATGTCGGCTCTCATTCAAGGTCGACTGTGAGCCGGCAGAGAATAGTCACACTTGCGCACACGCGCCGGGAGGGGGGAGGGGGGGGGGGGGGGCATATTAAGGCCCCTCACCGGCTGTTGTCCTAATCCCGAGTCTAAAGCGACCATTTGTCGACTTAATGGCGCACCTGTGCTCCAACATTTTTTTTTTTTCAACGTGTCCTTTTTTTTTCAACGTGTCCTTTTTTTTTCAACGTGTCCTTTTTTTTGTGCTCCAACATTTTTTTTTTTTTGTGCTCCAACATTTTTTTTTTTTGTGCTCCAACATTTTTTTTTTTTTGTGCTCCAACATTTTTTTTTTTGTGCTCCAACATTTTTTTTTTTTGTGCTCCAACATTTTTTTTTTTGTGCTCCAACATTTTTTTTTTTTTGTGCTCCAACATTTTTTTTTTTTTGTGCTCCAACATTTTTTTTTTTTTTTGTGCTCCAACATTTTTTTTTTTGTGCTCCAACATTTTTTTTTTTGTGCTCCAACATTTTTTTTTTTGTGCTCCAACATTTTTTTTTTTTTTTGCGCCAACATTTTTTTTTTTTTTGTGCTCCAACATTTTTTTTTTTTTGTGCTCCAACATTTTTTTTTTTGTGCTCCAACATTTTTTTTTTTTGTGCTCCAACGTGCCAAACACAAACCGACATTCGTGATGACAAAGTAACTCAATTCGATGCCGAGTTACTCGATCAGATGTCGACAACCTTGCTGAATGTAAAAATGACTTCTTTTGGAGAGCATTTTTAACAGTAATGTTTAAGAATGAAGGTTTTATTCAAGCATAAAATAAAAACAGCCTTTTCAATTCCACATAATTGTTTTTATATATGAAAAAATAACTTTTATGGCTTTTACTGAACATAAATGGTCTACTTATTATTTAAATAGTCGTTCTAGACTTGACGTCAACATTACACTTGACATATTGAACTGTAAATACTGTAATGGCAAAACGTAACATTTATAGTGTAGGCTATATTGTTTATAAGAAAAAATAAAAAATACAAATAAATGAATCAGGTAGCAATTTTATGCGGCCCACTCATCGGCGCTCGCAGCCCGCGGTGGGCATGTCAACAAGATGGCCGCATGGTTAAGAAGCACTTATTTGGAAAAATTGTCCTTTCAGGGCTTATCTGGCAATGACGTGGTGCGTTCAGGGCCGCCTTATCGTCATCCGTCTGGCGGTGCATTCAGAGCGTTCTATCTGCCCAGTAAGGGGCGGTGCACTTCTCATCTTCTGCGGCGGTGCCTTCAGGACCCTCCAGTAATTGTGTCTGACAAACATGCGGTGGTGCGTTCAGGATCATTTATTGTGCTTTCTGTGGAAAGGAAGTGGCGGCGCATCCATGGTCCTTTTATTTTCGCCGCGTTCAGGGCCCACGTATCATCCTAAATCTGGACAGTATGTAATGATGCGTTCAGGGCCCTTTAATTGTCCGCTATCTGGCTCAAGAGTGACGGTGCATTCGGGCCTTTAGGACTTTTATCTGCAAAGTAATCAGTGGTGCCTTCAGGGCCTTCTGATTGGAAAGGAAGAGGGAGGCGGTGCGTTCAGGACCCTCCGACTGTCCCCCGTCTGGCAAGTGAGTGATGATGTGTTCAGGGTCCACTTATGGTCCTCCACCTGGCCAGGATTTAATGGTGCGAGTGCAAGTAAGTGGTGGTGCGTTCAGGTAACACTTATCCTCATCCATCTGACAAGGAAGGAATGAAGGATTTGAGGGTTCTGCCCCGAACGGCTTGTTGACGTCGGCGTTGCTTCTCAGCCGAGCGGGTGACGAGTGAGCCCATGACACGCCCGTCGCCTGTCAATCAAACTGCTCGCCGCACTGAACGTTTTCCACGAGGACCGCCTGCACGCTGTTGATGGACCGGCCGCTGTCACAAAATGGCTGCCAGCCACATCTCGAGCCGACGTAAACGGACGCTAATAACGTGCTAGCATGTTGTGCTATGACGTGGCAGCATTGTTGCGCAATGTCACCGAAGCGTGACCTTGTGGTTGCTATGACATCATAGACCCACATCATTACATTGCGAGCTACGACGGTGCTCTCTAACGCCCACGTGGTGTGAATGTTCAACTTCCCTGACTGAGACCAATTCAATTGCAATTGTGCTTGTTGGCTCAAACGCACTAAAAGCTTTTCGCGCGCACGCACACACACGATCAATTGTCTCTTTGGTCCAAAGCACAATTAAGCACGAATGACCTGCGTGAACTTTAGAGTCAGGGTTGTTGTTTGCGACGGCCCGTAAAGCGTAAAACATTCAATTAAAAGGTCGGCGCCGTAAAGCAGATTGGCGGCGCGCTCCACTGGAGACCTTCCTGATAAGTCACACGCTGGATTTGGCGCGGCGAGAAAACGTGCGGGAAATCCAAATCATCTTAAATCATCGCTTGAAGCTTTGGAGAGCTCAACACGGCGCCGTTGATTGCTGGATGGGGGACGGACACGTCCTCAAATATCGTCTACTGATGAGGACTAAAGAATGCATGTTGACATCCGCTAGCAATTCGCTCAACGTGATTAGCAAGATTGCTAGCGTCTCGGACCTCAGGCAATCTTGCCATCTTCTTGATTTACGTTTTTTTTTGTCTTAAAAAAGGAAAACCAAATGACTACAAGATTTGAAGACAAGATGAACTTTTTGAACCATAACCCGACAAAAATGGACCGATTCTCTACTTTGAGTCAAGAAATTTGTCTCTTTTAGTGTAAATGTTGGTCAGATCCTTTGCTTGGGTCCCAAAAAGGTGTCATTTTGTATAAAACAACACAGAAAGTTGGTTGAAATTGACCCGTAAAGTCCATTTTTCCTCCATAATTGGGTTCCTTTTATTTCCCCCCCCAGAAGTATCAAAACAAATAAATATATCATGTAGCGTGTTTTTTCTCTTTGTTGGACATGAGGTCAATTGCGAGCAGCTTGGAGGGCTGGCACAGGTTCGAGTCATCATCATCTCTCCAGCACTGCCATCAATAACGGCTAACGCACACGTCAACTGTCTGCGGGGCTCCAATTAAGGCCAACATGCCGCTAATTGACTTCCTGTCTCCTCCGCGGTCGTCACCTTGAGCGCGGCGCCGCACGAAAGGCGAGCGAGAGCCCGGCGAGGCCGACAGGACTTTCGTCTCCATCCATCGCCGCTCATCCCCATCAACGCGCGCCGCCGTCTCAGCGCGTTAGCCTGACGCTACGTCAGGCTAACGCGCTGAATACATTCATGAAGACGTAGCGACCGAGGCTGCTTGTCATCCGCGCGGCCTGACTCCGATTTCAAGGGAGGCGGGACGTGCTTTGGTTCCGCAGACAAACGTGAACGCGCGAGCGGCGGCTATCGGAAGCTAACAAACGTGTTTGAAGGCAAAAAGACGGAACGAGCGAGTCGAGTCCAGTGAGTGGCCGCTCCATTTCAGGCAAGTCAAGTTGTCAGCAAAATGCTTCTTTCCAGCACAGAATTGTGGAATCGCTTCCAGCCCAAAAGCTGACAAGGACGTTCGTCCCCCAAAACGCAGAATGCAAAGCCGGGCCGCTCGGAACGCCGTCCGGTTGCTCCGTTAGCGCATTTGCTTTTGTGAGCTTCAACGCAATCAGATCGTGAACAGCCTAAATGGGGGCAGGCAGCAAACATGACCTTTGGCAACTAACTCGAGCAACCTGACACATCGTTACTCCCAACTAACTCAACTGACAATGACAACGTGATTGACGATTGGACTGTTCCGGTATGTTAGCTGTCGATCATTAGCACACTTTGTAGCGCTAGTCCAGCTTGTTTTCATCACTTCAACATTCCTCGTCCTTGCATTATTGGGGGTCAGAGGTCAAAAGGGGCCCCCTACAGACCCTGATCAGGGATGGCATCTGTGCAGTGTATTGATCTCCAATCACTGGATCAATTCATCCAAATTCCTCACCAGGAAAAATTCTTGGATTAGCACGACACCAAAAAAAGGATAATAATAAGCGGGGCGCGGTTTCCGGTCGTCCTTCAGTTCCAGTCCGGCAAAAGCATTCAAGTTTGTAGAAAAAGCAACTCTTGGACTTATTTCAAGGAGAATTACAAAATGGCGGCACGTAGTCACGGAAACTGACGTGAGTCGCAGTCAGAGTCGCACAAAATGTTTACGAGCGCATCCAGGCAGTCTTACCAACATTTCAAACGTCTTTTGGAGCTAACCAAATTTTGGGACAACTTGCCCAGGACGATGAGCAGCAACACAATCAGATCTCCAACAAGGCCAAAGGTCGCTTGGACTTGCACTAACTCGCGACTAACTCGAGCCAACGTGTCAAGCGCTTGTGCCAAAATGGCGCACGATGTACTCACAACTAACTCTTTTGAAAACAACAACATGACACGCACTTCTACTCACTATGTCAGCATGACATAACTCACAACTAACTCGACCAACTAACTCTACCTTGGCCACATGAAGTTACTCCCGACTAAAACTTCTGACCACGTGACATCACTGTAACGTTCTCTTTTAAATGACTTTATGGAAAATACAAAAAAGAAAATCAAACCCAAAATCAATAACGTGCGTGCACGACCGCTCGCTTTTGATGTGCTTGCGGCGAGTGACCCGACACCCCCCACCCCCACAAGCCCACCAACTTCACCCCATGCGACCCCCCGAGCCCACATCGGTGTGTCTATGGCGTCCCCAGGGTCTTGTGAGTGACAGCTGGCGAAGGCGGTTTTCCCAGAGTGCATTGCAGCGTGTCCATGCGTGAGATTTCCTCTCTGAACTGCCGTGTCACGCTCAGCCGAGCCTTGCGCTACGCGAGTGTGCGTGCGCGCGTGTTTGTGTGTGTGGCGGGATGCTGACGAGCTAACCAGTTAGCTGCCGCGCTACGTCCTCAATCTGGCTGCCTTGATGCGGACGCGCCATTGTTGATCCCGCTCGGAGATCCGCGCTGCCCCGCGTGAGTCCATTCAGATTTCCCGCTACTAAAGCTTTTTTCCCCCCAACAAAGACTTTGCGCTGCGAATGGGAAAAGCGAGCAGCGGAAATCTGTCGGCGACCTGCGAGGGAAGCCGGCAAACGTTCACGGGGAGCGCCGTTGGCGTCGCCGCACTAAAACCGCGCTCGTGCGCCGGCGTCTACGGGACATCATTGATTGGTCTCCACTAAGTGGACCAAAGATGTCAACGAGACGCAATTGGGACTCGCCCGCCATATTTGTTTTGCGCCCAACTGGATCGCCGTCAAGTGTGGCCTGTGCGTGGCGTACCGTACTCAATGTCGTAGAAGACGATGAACTTGTGCCAGCGCAGCTCCTCCACCAGCGTCAGCATGACGTCGTTGAGGCGCACGGGCGGCCGCGCCGCCAGCGTGTAGCCGCCGCGACCTCCGGGACTGGGGTTGAGCTGGCAGGCGGTCCTGGGCGAGCCGGCGCCGTTCCTCTGGATGTACACGTGCGGGATGTGCATGGCGTCCGTCAGCGACTGCAGCGCGCTGGCCGAGGCGCAGCCCGTGGACGTCACCAGCGCCAGGATGCCTTGGTTCATCAGCTCGCACGCTGCAACGCGCACACACAAGAAGGTCGCTTAGGAAAAGGAAATACAGAAAGTGACGCACGCATTTGTTTGTCGCAATTGCCGTCGTGCTGGGTTTGGACCCAAATGATTTTCACAGACTCAAAACTGAAAGTCAGAACGGAATCAAGAACCAATGCGATGTCAGCGCTACAATTCACGAGATGATTTCCTTCCGTGCTGGCCTGAAGAAATGCAGCGCCGATGATGACCGCGGCACGCCGGAAGCTTTTCCGCCCTCTGAGCTCATTTGTTCAAATGAAGCCGACGCGTTCTAAATCCCTCGGCCGCTTCACGGCACCAACTACGGTTCGACTCAGTCAAGAGGAACGCCGTACCGCAGGACGCCGCCAGCCAATCAAGCGTCAAGCGCTTCATCTGGGATCGTAATTAATAAGCCGCCCGTTTGATTGTGACGCGCGTCGGCTTTGAGTCCAAGTCGGACGGCAAAAAAAAAGTCGAGATCCGATTGTTGTTTGCATGAGAACGAAGCAACGCTTTCACCGCAGACAGAAAGTTCACATCGCAAACAAAGAGGCTAACGATCTTCCGCCGTCGTGTGATTGGCTGCGGGGGGAGCCATTAAATAATAAATGAGAGGGTCGGGCGATCGGACGAATCGATCCGAGCTTCTGCCGAGACAAAGCGTCGCCACAACGTCAACAACTTTAATGAGTTCTTCATTCGGTGCCTCCGCGTTGCCGTTCAATTATCATGACATCATCTTAACACCGTGACATCATCATGTCGGCCTTACGTTGACATATTGTTCATATTGCGAGATCGTGTTCAAGGATCCTATCATCGGCGTGTCCTTGGTGGGTCCCCTCGGGGGTCTCGCGTCTCCATCGCAAAAAGACAGAAAAGACAGAAAGTAACGATGACGGAGGAGGAACATCAGCGGAAGGTAAAGAGCAGGAGACGACGGAATCGCGAGGAGGGACGAGAAAAAGAGGAGCACAGAAGCGGCGAGGATCGGCGATGGAGATGAATGGCGAGGACGGCGAGGACGGCGAGGACGGCGAGGACGACGGCGGTGGCGGCGGCGGCGGCAGCGGGTCGCCTGCACGAGGGTGACAAATGATGGACAAGATGGTGATCAAAAGGACAGATGCACTGAGGAGGAGGAGGAGGGCAGGTGATGAGGAAGAGTTGCCATGGAGATGACCTGCAGAGGTCAGAGGAGGAAGGAAAGCAGCAAAAAAAGATGAGGGAAGAAGAAGAGGAGGAAGAGAAAGAAAAGTCACGTGTCCTCCACTTGCTCCTCTCGCCATTTTGACCAGTTGTGATCGGCAGACACTTCAGCCCACAGGAAGGACGATGACCTCCCCAAAAACTCGACCCGGAACCCACCCGGACCGGAGGCCGCCCGCTCGACCCGTCAGGCCCCAGCGGGCCCCGGCAGCAAAGTGACACTCGCCACATTAGCCGCACGCACGCTAAACACACTAAACATGCTAAACATGACAACAGGAAGCCACGCAACCTCGGACCAGCGATTCCCTTCCTTGCCTTTGCTGCTCTTTCGCAGTTGGCGACCAATCACGCACAACCGTTCAAGGTGGCCTTGGATTATTTCACTCGAAATGGATTCTTTCACTTGTTGCTATACAATTGATGACATGGATTTGTCTGGAATTTCCATTCGGATCATTCAAGTGAGCAGGATGATTTCAATTGTACACTCAATGTTAATTGCATTCTGATTTCAATTTGCGTATTTCGCATGAGATGATCCATTTCTATTTCTCTCTTTCTTCCATCCCACTCTGGAATTTCCCTGGGACAAGCGAAGAGTGTCCGTGTCCCGGCGGACGGCCGGCGCGGCATCCCCGTGCAAACGCGGCAACTCGCCGGCGGCGGCGGCGGAGAATGGAATGAAAAATGCTGGCAGATGTTGTACGTTGTGGAGTGTCAGGAGTTTTGATGTTTTAAATATGAGAAGCAAGACTCAAGCAACCTGCAACCTGCGCACACACTTTCATGTGTTGGACCCGAGCTCATTGAAGGACATCAAATGACATCCCGGCGTCTGCGAATCTCCAGCTCGATGCGAGGAGCCCCTTTTGAAAAATTCATACATGGAGTTCTCCTGCGTGAAACTTTTTCTCTGCGAGCCGAGCATTGAACGGAATTGAAATGTTGCATTCATGAGCTTCCCGATTGTGGACGAGCAAAAAATGTCTCGCTTTCAAGGAAAGTGCAAAGACGTTGCAGTAAGTCCGAGTAGCGACTTGATACCATACTTGATATCGGTGCACGCTCATCCGTACTCATTACGTACATTTCATCAAAAGCGGTGCAAAACGGTCAAGACGCGACCAAATTGTTTTTTACAGGAGTCTAAAATTGTGCGTGGGAAAAAAAATTCAATGGACGCCATCTCAAGTGTCCATTGTTGATTGGCTCTGCTGTGGAATAAGCCCCTCCCCCCTCTGCTCGGTCTGTTGCTGCCGTTTCCCAGATGGAAAACACGCGCACACACGCGCACACACATGAATGGAGAGCGCAGTACATATCGGAACGCGTCGTTCTTCTCCGGACGCCGCAGCGACCATTAAACACAACACGGACGCGCTCGACGGGTGCGTTTGTTTTGTAGAAAACGCAGGAAGCAGAAAAAAAAGAAAAGAAGAAGAAGAAGAGAGTTTTGTTTCGAGTGCTCGCAGCATGCAAACAACAAGTGGCGGGAAACAAAACAGTTGGACGCTCGTTGAGAGGACAAAAAACAGGAAAAGGAAATAAAGTCAAATAAAAGGAATTGTAAACATCACACACTGGCCTTTAACACACGCGCGGCAATCTCATCATTGGCTGAAGCGGAATGCAATCACAAAGGGGTCAAAGGTCGCTCTTCATGCTGGCTGACAGCAAGGTGGTGTGGGGGGGCGGAGCTAAACTTTTGGGTGTGACCCCGCAATCTCATTATTGGTGCGTTTCCGTGACAACGGCGACGCTCGGCGACGATCGGCTGCCGTTTGATGGAAAGCATTTTTCCGGTCCGTCAACGCGCGCACGTGTTGCGGGCGGCGTGTGGGCTCGAAGCGGCCGTGACTGACGCGGGTCGCGTGATATTTCTGCTCTGATATGTTGAAGAGGAGCAGCGGGTGAAAAATAGGAAACTTAAATGAGCCCAGATGATGAATTTGCTGACACGCAACAAGCAACGCCTGAGAAGCTTTTCGTGGCTTTTCGTGGCTTTTCGTGGCTTTTTTGGGAAGAAAAACGAAGAAAATCCAAGACAGACTTTTGAAAATGGATGCTTTGGTTGTTTCCTTTATGTTGATCGCTGCCTGAAATAAATGAATTCATGAAGATTTGTTCCCACCCGAAACTCGAACCCGGATCCCCCGACTGCGAGGCAGACGTGCCGACCACTAGCGCACTGTGCCGCCACCGTCACAGATCAAATGAGTTTCAAACTCCACTTGAGTGACGCCAATCCATAAAAATGCAGCCTTGTTCATCAATAACTGCTTCTGAATGATGTTGATGGATTCACGATGACGATCGCGTTTATTGATCGTCCGTCTTAACATCTCAGAACTTCACTTGTAGTTTTTTCCCTCTTTTTGTTTTTTTTGTTTTCCAGGAGCAAAGTGGTGCATGTTGCTGATTTTGGGCTTCAGTGAAGCAGCAAACAGCTCAAGTCCCGACGCGCGGCAACAACACGCGCGCGCGCGCACGCACGCACGCACACGCGGCGTTCTGGTCGGCAGTCAATGTGGAGGCGCATCCGCAAACAATGAAGTGTTCGCCGGCCGCTGCAGCCGCGGCGGAGATTCGCATAACACGGAAACCAAAACAACATTCAGAAGTGTGAGGTTTTTTTTTGTTTTTTTTTGTGTGCGGCTGAACAGATTTTGAGCCGGCGGCGCTTGTAAAGTTTGTCACATTTGCTGGCGTCTCCGAGCAGCTGCTGGAGGCCATCGTCATCATCATCATCATCATCATCATCATCACATCCTCTTCATCATCGTCATAATTGGGGATGACTCGCCGCCTTCTTTTCGACCTTTGTCGCCCCCCCATTTTTGGGAGCCGCAACGTCACAACGTTAGCGATGATTAAGACATGAATGATAGGTTGAACATTTGACTGGTTTTGTGACTTTTGTCCTCTTGGAGAGAAATTGCCAAAGATTGGCCTTTTCTTTTCCTGATGTTGGAAATGCGTCAAAATCAAACAAAAGATGTTTGCAGATTTTTTTTTATTTTTTGAAGAATCTGCCGATGAATTATTGCGGATCCAGTTTAGGTGCCACCTCGAAGCATTTTCCTTGCGTTAAACGTCATTCTGGGCTCAGCTGTTGCCGGAGTCGTTAGCCAAAGAACGGCGCCAAAGTGATCCGACCCTCTCGCGCCGGCCATTTGTGGGCCGCGAGCGCGTACCGGAGCATCACTCGACCCGACTGACACCCACGCCGCCGCCGCCGCCGCCACCGCCGCCGCCTCTGCCGGCGTAATTGGCCTTCTATCCACTCGGGCCGAGCAGCTAATGTGCCGCCCGCCGGCATATTACGGAGCCCCCGACGAGAGGCCCTCCTTGACCGCCATGATGATGAGAGCCGGCGTACGCGGCCTCCGCGCGGGCGCCGCTTCAGGTGGTTGACAGGTGGAGGCGATGAGAAAAACATCCGCCGGCCGCTTCATGTTTTGTGCGGTCACGCTCGTCAGCGGCCGCAGGGCAGCGGCTACATTTCAATGGCTGCCGGTTATGTGGGAAAAAAAGCACAACAACAACAACAACGGACTGGTCGCCAGTCGAAGGGTCGATAGCGGCGACTGCTGGAGGGGCCACCATTTTGCATCACTGCTATTGGGGGGCCCACATGGGGCCACGCACTTCCTGAGCAGACGGATGACAAAAATGCGATTTCAGGCCACCAGGTGGCGGTCTCTGGTCTTTAAGGAGAAAGCGGAGACTGTTGGATCAGCACCAGCAACCCCCATCCCACTTCAAATCCACTTCAATTCCAAACCGGCCGACTGTAAGACCCAAAAACACGTTTGCGACTTTGCCGTACAGGTGTGTGCGTGCGCGCGCGCGCGTGTGCGTGCCCATAATGGACGAAGTCGCAGCCGCGGCGAGCAGAACGAGCTCAACTGGACTCGTTTCAAAACGCCTCCAACGCTGCTATTTATACTCGGAGCTGGAAGGACGTCAGGAGCAGCAGGAGGAGGAAGAGGAGGAGGAAGAAGGGGACACTTGTCGCGCTACGGCAACGGAGCTCAGGGTTCGCTTTGCGCATTTCGTACGCGAGCGCACGTGACGAGCAGGAAAAAGTTACAACTCCGCATTTTATTTTGCATAAAACCTTCAAAATTGTGCGTTTATTGACGATGGCTAATTTCCCAAAGCTCGTCCATGGGGAGTTCTGTTGTAAGTTAGCATGAAGCTAGTGGACTTTTGTCTTAGGATTTGGCTACTAGCTTCATGCTAACACGTGATGGGAACATAGCATCAATCGTGGCGATATTTCAAGACAAAAAGTGGACAAACAATATGACAATCCTGACAGGCACGTATTGTTGATCTGCTCGGACGATGACAGCGTCTCACTTAGGACATTTTGTGAAATGGTTTGCATGACTGAACTGTTGTGCTGCCCCCCAGTGGCCAGGATGAGTACATCAGAAGGAGCAGGACAACAAATGCAAGCATTATTGAATGCGTTTGACTTCTTGTGAAAAATCGTACAAAACGTATTTTGAGACATTTGACACTTTATTTGAAGAATCTTATCAATTCCATTCAGACATTTTGTCCCTAAAATATGGGGTTGAAAGAAGAAAGAAAGAAGAAAGACAAATTGTAACGAGTCTGAATGGACTTGAGAAGATCTCGTCTAAGTTTGCGCGTCTTGCTGAAAGTTGGAGAGAAAAAAAAAGTCTAAACTGTCAGATGACTTTGTGACGACGACTGCCGGGTTTTGAACATCATCAGCAGGAAAATGACACGTGCCGGTTCTGACCCACTGACCCGGCTCAACGTTAATGTGGCCCGGTGGGATGTGTTCGAGTCCCGTGTACTTTGCGTTTGTGCTCCACAGCGGCGTCCCGCGTCAACGCTTTCGCTCGCTCGGCCGGTCGATTCCCGTCTGACGCTCGTTAATCGGTGGCAGGCGCCGATAAGAAGAAACGCGGCGCCGATCGGCGGTCTGGCGTGGCCGCTTCCCCGGAACATCCCGCTCTCCTATCGCGCTTGGCGTGATGTGTTCACAGGCCGCGGTTATTTCCAGGCTCCGGCCGGCCTGACGTGTTCTGCCATGCGGCGCTTTTCCCGCCTCTGGCTAATGGAGGCGGATCGATGGCGATTAAATGGAGCGGGCCTCTTGTGCCGCCGCCGAGGTCGCCTGGTTCATCCCGCGCCGCGCGGAACGTTTACGAGTGCCGGCAGGTGCCGGCCCACGCAAAACAAGCAGCAGCGACCGACGGACGCGCTCTAATTGCTGCGTTCGTATTTGGAGTGCGGGAAGCCCGTGACGCTCCCTGAAGAAAGCGGGCCGCAACTCGCCTCCATCTTGACAGCGATCCGACTTTGTCAAAGAACCAGCCCTGAAATTCACCCTTGAAATGGCGGCCTGCACCTAAAATGGCCGACAATTCAATTTGGTGCTTTTTTTGTGTGTCTTGTTAAGATCGACAACAAATTTGGTTCAACTGGCAAAGTCGGCTTTTGATTTGCATTCAGTTTTGATGGCTGACGTTTGTGAAGACACATTTGGAGGTTGTGAATGTTTTGCTATTTGGATCCTCTCAAATATATTTCCGAAATATTTATTTGTTTGTTTGTTTGCGATTCCGCAGGCGTCAATTGTGATCGTCCCAACTGTCACTCAACAAGTTGTTTTGGTGGGCTGCCTTGTTTGCCTCGTCATCGTTAACGTGGTCTCTCTGGCTTTGCCCACAATGCACCTGGGCGGAGGCGCCGCCTCGCCGCCGCCTCGCCGCCGCCTCGCCGCCGCCTCGCCGCCGCCTCGCCGCCGCCTCGCCGCCGCCTCGCTCAGGATTGATGGCCGCGCCGTTTGCACCACCTTTGATTTCGATGCTCGCGGGCCAGAAGAACAACAGACAATAGAGCGCGCGCACTAAAAGACGCTCTCGCAGGAACAAAATCACACGTTCAATCTCACACACACGTGCGATAGCAGATACAACAAAATCCCTCTCACACAAACAAATAAAATCTCACTATCTTGCTCTCACACGCACAAATTCTCTCGCGTGCGCATGCACTCACACGCCGAGCGGCCTGGATGGCAGCCATCAGCAGGGCAAGGAGTTGTAGGACAATTTGTCCACCGCAGGGGGTAAGCGTATCTGCATACTGCACCATCGCGACTCTCACACACACTTATGCACGCACGCACGCACGCACGCACACACTCAGACAACTGCAGCGAAAAGATACGATATCTGTCTGAGCCTGTTCTCGATAACAAGTCGAAATCGGGCTACTACGAAACTTGCGCTGTAAAAACGTCAAATTCTCTTGCTGTTGTTTTGATTGTTTTTTTTCTTGTCTTGTTTTTGCAGTCGAGAATCCAAACAAGAAGCGCGGACCAAACGCCTCGCACCTATTTATGTATTCATGTCCTCTTTTTATTGCTCCTCCTGCTGCTGCAGTGGGAACGATTACAATAGGAAATGTCGACCGGCTCGCACGCGCGCGCACGCACACGCACGCACGCGCACACGCACGCTGCAACGAGGGGCTAAAAGTTGGTCCCAATAAAAAAAAGTGTGACTTGTGTGAGTGTCAATAAAGTTTGCAGAAAGTTTGACTGTCATCATCATTTTTGACTGACGCTGAAGCCTGCTGGGAAATCCGCAGCCACGGCGGCCATCTTGGAAGAAGAACAAAATGGTGGCGATCCAACGAGAGGACTCGAGGACTTGCTAACTGTTTTCAAATCATTTTCAAGCGCTTGAAGCAGTTTGGAAACTTCCATTTTCAAGAGTGTTGAACTCACGCAAAGTACGTCAAAAACTGCTTCAGCAATTTGATTTGATTCGACTCCTCAAACTTAATTAACCTTAAGGATGCTTGTATTGAAATTGTTTACATGACGGATGGTCACATGGTTGCAATCGATGTGAAAAACAAGCGTCGCTTGCATTGCAGATCAGAAGATGACATTTCAAAATAGTCGTGAAAATCTCCTTCAAATTGCAAATGAATTCAAATATGTGAATGTGAAAGTGATTTTGAGCCGTCGGATGTTTCCGTGACGACGGATGCACGTGGACGCGAGAGATGAAATTGGAGGAGCTCGCTGCATGTCAAGGTTGTTTTCATTTCGTGCGAGCGCCGCTCTTTGCGTGCGCGTCCGCTTTTACAAATGCCATTTAGCCACTTAAGCTAATCGCTGACGGCGGCACTTTTATTAGCTCTTCAGTTTAGTCTGCGGAACAAACAGCCAAAGATCTCGCGTGTGCGTGCGTGCGTGCGTGCGTGCGTGTGTGCGTGCGTGCGTGTCATCCCGACGCCGGAGCCTGCTAAACGCCCTCATTAATATTCAGCAAATTCGTAGCCTGGAGCTCATTAGCAGACTTTTGACACTAGCCGCTAAGCTAAGCGTTACATTGGCGGGGGGGAAAGTTAGCATCGGATCCAAGTGGCACATTTTGAACGTAGGAAAGTAGTAGTTAGTTGTAAGTGACGCACGTGCTGGCGAACGTTGCAGTCGTGGTGCGAGCAGACGTCAGAAGTGGTCGTCGTCGTCGCAGGCTGTCCAAACGTCCGGATTTTGAGCCTCAGGTCCAAACGTCCCGGATGGCGGATTTTGCCAACCTTGTCTTGTTTTTATGCGGGTTGCGATACGAGAAACCGAAACGGATTCGGTCGTTGATTCGGTCGTTGTTTTCCAAAGTAAAAGCAAATGTTTACAAATGTCTGACTTTGATGAAGGAAAATCAGAGAAGATTTATTATCCAGAGGCTGAAATGGGACGATTTGGACAATTGGAAGTTAAACAATGGCTCCGTCATTCAAATAATTGCCAATCAATTTGATCGACGATCACTTGTCGATGAATTGCTTCATTTTGGAAGCCCAGTTGCTTGTTTAGCGTTGTTGAACCGTCAACCGAGATAGCATTTAGCATTTAGCATTAGCGATGACCATCCCCGGCCGGCGGCCATCTTTCATTGACGAAGATGGACAATTATTTTGTACCGAGCCAACCTGCTTTTTTTATTTGTGGTCACCTTAAGTGGCAGTTGACTAGTAATAGTAGTTAGTATTACTAGTAATGCAATCAGGCCTCAACTTTTGCTAGCATTTTAGAACGAAAACTGGCAGCCATCATAACACTCATAATATAGAACACTGTGCGTGCGTGCGTGCGTGCGCGCGCGTGTGTGCGCGTGCGTCTAATCGAGTGAACATCCCTGCAAACAATCTCACTTTCATTTGTTCCCTCGAGCTCAACAGGCCCGATTGACATTTAACAACGGATCACGCACACGCACGCACACAATTTAATCATGGGCTCGGCCTGCGTCTAATCCACATCAAAGATAATATTACGTCGAATACCGCCACCTAAATAACACACACACACACACACATACACACACACAGGCAGGTGAGAAATAAGTGTGTGCGCGTGCGCGTGTGCGTGCTGTTGATTATTGACAAGCTAAAGCTTTTCGTCTCATTGTAAAAGCTGCAGGAAAGGACGTCACCGTGCATGAAATTAAAAAGTGAGGTTTCAAGTTGGAAGAGGTGCTAAATAAGTAAGAGTGCGTGCGTGCGCGCTGGCTATATTTAACCGGCATTGACTGACGTCCGCTTTGATGGCGACGGGAGACGACGTGACCCGTCAGCGTCGTCGTCTCCCGCCTGTCGCGTTTCTTCTTCGTTGCTCTCGTTGAAAATCACACGCGCACAAAAAAAAGAGATCTTATTTTTTTTTTTTTTCATCTGATCAAAGTCAGCAAAGCGACTTGAAGTTATTTCCGTCGTTTACCAAAAAAAGACGACCGGAATAAAAATTGCGTCTTGGATTTGCGAGTGATTTGAAAGCTGGCCGCTCGCTGCTTTTATTTTTGATGATTATTTGATTTGCGTCCGATTTGTCCTTTCATCCTTTTGTTGACTTATTTATGAGCGTGGAGCAGGTGGGCCTTGTGGGGGCGGAGTGACGGGGGCACAGGGGACAGCAACAAAAAAAAAAAAAGGTCTCACTTGACTTTCATGTGACGCCTTCAAACTCATCGCAGAACAACGAGACACGGACAAAAATATGCAAATGAGCCAGCACACATTTAGCGGAATATTTACTGTAAAGCTTTTCTGCTTAATAGCAACAGGCAGGTATTATTTTTGTCCACTTGGTGTTGCCGTCCTCACATTCTACCTAATGCATGGCCTGGTGAGTGACGTGGGCGTCAGAGGAGAAAAATGTGCAAAATGATGTCCACTTTTTTTCCCGTGTTTTTGTTTCGTCCCGGCTGTCGCTGGTTGTCGTGACGACTCGAGTGGGAAAAAAAAAAGTCTGGGAAAATGTGTTGACTTTACGTCCTCAATTTTGGGAATCTTTTCAAATTGGAGTGCAAGAAAGGTGGAAGGAAGGATGACGTGTGGACGTGTGGACGTGTGGACATTTGGACATTTGAATCTCATTTGAAGGATGAGTTTGTCACAAATTTGCCGATCGTTTGCAAGCGTTGACGCGTCTTTCTGTGTTTCTGTGTTTCTGTCTTTCTGTCTTTGTGTCTTTCTGTCTTCTCCACACGTCCTGCTTCAGACTTCTTCTTCTTGTCTTCTATTTTTATCTCACGCCTTTTTGCACTTGTCAACATCTTCAAGCGCTTGCGGAATATTTCGGGCCATTTTTCCCTTTTTCTAATTCAAAGGCAGAGGACGCTTCCGTTTCATTGACGGGCAGAACTTTTTACACGTCGTCTTTTTCAGTTAGGAAGTCGGACTTTTGAAAAAAACACATCATCATAATTGCATACTTTTGGATGTGTTTGAATGACCTTACTTTGAAAGTCGAACCCTGATTTAAAACCTTACTTTGAAAGTCGAACCCTGATTTAAAACCTTACTTTGAAAGTCGAACCCTGATTTAAAACCTTACTTTGAAACTTTCTTTACTTTGACCCTGACAAATTGCGTTCGTCTTTCCTTGGCTTGAATATTTTTCCTTTCAAGAAATAAAATGCCGGGCATTCAAAGGAGACATGCTAAGCTAACTGCTAACGGCTAACGGCAGCGGGCTATCGTGACCTTGTCCGTCCGACTTTCGACTCCCTCGAGAAAGAAACGAGCACCAAAGTTGTTTTTCCCTCCGGACCGTCGTCACGCGCGCACACGCACACACGCACACACGTGCACACGCACACACGCATGTGCATGTAAGTAGAAGAGCTCTTGATAATACTGCGATTTTTTGTTTGTTTGTTTTTTTGTCATGAGGGAAAATATGAAAGTTGAAAGGCTGAACGGACTTCGGGGGAGGCCGGCAGGCTGCTGATAAAACACGCACACACACGCACACACACGTGCACACGAGCATGCTGCGTGTATGAGAATTATGTTTACTGGCTGCTTGCCTTGTTTCTAGATTATCCGCATTCACTGACACCTAAATTGACCGTGTGTGTGTGTGTGTGTGTTTGTGTGTGTGTTTGTGTGTGTTTGTGAGGGAGATAGTGAGCTTTCCAATCTCTGTATGCAGACAAGAGCAATAATAAATTGCCCCTGCCAACGCAAATTCCTTCTTTCAACTTCCTGGCACACACGCGTACTAGCACACGCACACGCACACGCACGCCATCATCAATACCCCCCCCCCCCCTCTGCCTCTCTCTAGCAGGTAATTGGATTTAAAATGAGGAAAAAGGCAGGCGATTGATTACAAAGGCCATTAAGTGTTGCAGGAAGCTGATTGGCTGACGGGAGGCTCCTGTGATAAGGCGGCGACGACAACAATGGCGGCGGCGGCGGCAAACGTGGTCACGGCCATCCAAACAAGCCGAGCCGCTGGGGAGGCAACTGGACGGCTTAGCGGCAAAGTTGCTGGAGGTTCAAATTGAGGACTTTGCAAAAACGTTGCAAAGCTTCATCGGCATTTCGCTGCCTTTAGCCTACTGAAGCTAACAGCGCTAGCTTAATGCTAACATACAGCAGGAAGCAGCATTTGCAAAGCTAACAGAACTTCACATATTTTTTGTTTTTGGGGTTTTTTGAAGGAGGCCTGGAGGAGCAAACCCCTGTTTATCATGAAAAACACATATAGACGAATAATGACGCATATACTTATATTAGAGACTTTTTTGGGGCATAAATGATATGCAGCTTTTCGCTATTTAACATTTTTGTCATCCATCCTGTTAGGATGGAAGCGTGCGTGCTGTTATGTGGCCCCGCCCAGTGGCGCTGATGGGAAATGGGGGCCCCTCCGTCATTGGATTTGCCCGCCTTGGTCTTCTTCCTGACTGACATCATCAATGATCTTGACCGGCGCCCCACTACTGCCCCCGTCAGGCGAAGGCATGCAACGCGGACGCAACTTTCCTGTCAGCACGTTTTCCATCGCGTCGTCAATCAAAACAAAACAGCAGCTGGCAGACGGGACACAAATCAAGTTCAACGCGTCCACATGCGCTCTCAGCACTTTGATGGGAAAAAAGAGGCGGCGGCGGCGGCGGCGGCCGGCGAGCCAAACGCCGCAGAGGGAAGCCCCGCGCCGTCTTCAAACACGCCAAGCGTCCCGGCAGAGGGCAAAAAGTGCAAGCCGGGCGGGAAAAAAGCTCCCAGCTGGAGTTGGATAACGAGACCCGGAGCGGGAAAGAAAGAAACGCTCGCACGGAAACACGTGGACGGAAAAAGAAAGGAAAAAAAAATCATGTGCGAGTCTTCAACGTGTCACACCAGGCATCCAAAATGGCTGCAGGGTCACCATTTATTCGCATCTGTTTAAATAAATCATTGAAATTCAATTATTAAAGCAAATGGGAAAAAAAAGACAGCTTTCCGTCAGACTTAAAAGATTCGTTTTAAATAAATCAAAATTTGAATTTGAATTAAAAATACGACCTTCTGTCTGGCTGAACACATTTGTTGGGATAAAATCTAGAAAATGTCATTCATGATATGAACTCAAACTTTTTCACAATCATTTAAATGTTCAAATGATTTTGCGAACTGTCACACTTCATTCATCTTTTTTCATTTCCTAATAATTAAAATCAAATAAAAAATCCTTTCAGACTCATCATCTAAATTGACAACAATAAAAAAGATCACGTAAGCGTCTCTTAATTCATGTTTCTCAAATAAATGACATTAAAAATATATGAACACAAAAATGTACTATTTTGCAAACATAATGCAAAATATTCATCTCAATACATAAAATAAGACTTTCTTCATTTTAGAAAAATCATTCCATTTAAATGCATTTGATTTTTTTCAAACAATGTGCAAAAAACATAAGTGGAGTTGAAGTGCTGATGCGATGAAGCTCACTGACCTCAAGTCGCACGGCCTCATTTCACACTTTTATTTCAACATCCATCATAAGAACTTCACACGAATGCTCGAATGGAAGCGCGCACGCCATTTGCATTATTATTTTTATGACGATGATGATGATGAAGAAGAAAAGTCCAGGTGCTGCTCAAACACGGTTTGAGAACAGTGGGCGGGCCTTATGCCTTCGAATTTGCATATTTCACCAACTTTTACGTCATCATCTTGCTTGCTTAAACGCGGCTCGCCGGTGAGGACGACGGGCCGCGTGTCTGACTTGGTGTGTGCGTGTGCGTGCGTGTGTGTGTGTGTGTGTGTGCGTACGTGTGTGTGTGCGTGCATGTGTTGACCCGAGCAGCAATGTGTGTTGTTGAGGTGTCAACAGCAGTGAGTTAACGTAATGAATCTGCCGTGTGAGTTTGTTATTAGTATTCATGAGTGTGCACACACACACACGCACACACGCACGCACACACAAAGTCTTACACGCAGCCGCTTGTCCACACCGGCGAGCCGAGTTAATGATGGAGAAAATAATGGTGAAGCGGATTGTCCGAAAGTCGAATGAAAGCAGCCGAAGAGAAAAGAAAACAATCCGTCTTTTTGCTGTGTCAGCCTCACACACACGTTTGTACTTTTTCTTTTTTTTTTATTTCATCTACAAGTGATGTGTTCCAGTCCAAGTAAAAAAATAAATAAAAAAGACATCCATCAAAAGTGGCCTGTAGCACAACAGTTTGCTTTCAGTGTGATACATTTATCATGGAGCCATTAGCGGGCCTTTAGCCTTTAGCATTAGCATCTAATTGAATCGCAGCCTTGTTTGCCGTTTTGCCCCGAAGCGCTTGCTTACCTTTCGCTAACTCGTCCCGACGCACTTTGAATGGCGGCCTTGCCATTTCCATCCGACTTGTTAATGGCCTTGTTGGTGTGACGCACTCGCTCGCTCTTAGCCGTTAGCCGTTAGCTTGAAAGGGCTTTTGTCTGCCGGCCGTTGCGTACCTTCTTTTTCTTCTATCCATCAGACTTTTCTTTGCTCTTTTTCCTTTGCTAGCGTAAAGATAAACTGAAATGTGTCCCGCATGTTTGCTCTTATCGCGCTGCTGCGAGATAAGAAGAACAAAGCGCCGTGGCGGCGAGTTCAACGTGGGGAGAAGAAAGAAGGGAAAAAGAAACACGGGGCCGCGTTGGGAAGCCTTCAACTTTTCCTTGACTTTTTTTTCCACAATCCTGATATAGCGATTAGTGAGTCGGGAAATCAGTAGAAGTGAGCGACGCGTCGCTTTAGCAAATGAGCATCAATCATTCATGTACTTTTGCGCTAACGAGGAAACGGCCTGGATTGGCTCCCTCCGACGTGGCTTTGTGGCGGGAAGACGCACGCCGGTCACGTCTCGCCGGTCACATGACCGATGCAACAAGAACCCAAGAAGAAGATGGAGGCAATAAAGTCAGCATCTTTTTTTTGGTTTGGATGTCATTTTCTTTGTTTGACCACAAAGTATCGATGAGGAAAAAGTCAACAATCGTGCATTGGTTCAAGCAAGAGCGCTGGGAGGGAAGAGGCTTGCTTCGGTCAACATTTTGGTTTCCTTTGAGACGTTTTGTGCGTGGCTGAAGATGCGATTCTTCAAACAGGAGTCGGAAGAAGGCACTTTCCATTTGCTAACGAACGCCAGCGTGGCCGACGTTGCCGGACGTCATCGGCGGGACTTTGTCGGAACGTCAAAAGCTTTGCGGGGATTTCGACAGAAGGCGACGAGCGCCGTCCGGCGCGCCGCAGCTTCTTATCTGCTGTCGGCGCATCAAAATCTCTTCAACGGCAACAAGAAGAGGAAGAAAAAGCAAAGCCGCTTAGCTGGAATAAGAAGAAGCTTTGTTGGGCTTTTCTTTGCTCTTTGGCTTCCGTTCTCGCTAAGCGCTAACGTCGTTTCACAAAGGACCGATAAGAACAAAGTCGGGAAGCACAAATTCAAACCTTGGACGCAACTTTTCATTTATCACATTATTGCCACGATACCATACGATGCTTACTCTATAACATACACTTGACATGCTAGGCTACTTCTTATGCTACGTCGTGCATAAGAAAAACCCCATGTGCTACGTTGGGGGCTACCTGGTGCCCACCAAAAAAAAAGAAGACTTTTTGGGGGAGGGGGGGGGGGGGGGAGGGTGTACTCGGACGTAAAAAAAAAATCAGGACATCTCTAGTTTTAACACTTCTTTAGCTAGTTGGAAAAAAATATGTTGGATACACATTTGAAAAGGGAAAAAAAAATATCTTTGGATGCTTGGATTGACTTTAGGGGGGGTTAAGCACGCCACAAAAATGTGCTAGACACGCCTCTGTACATGATGTGTGTAATGCTGGATTTTGTGTTACGCTAGTTTGTGTGTTACATTTGGAGACCTTCTGTCTAATTTCCTTGCGGTGTGTGCGTGCGCGTGCGCGTGCGCGTGCGCGTGTTAAGCGCATCCTGATGAGATTAGTGAGCTCATTTCCCCGTGAAGAGTCCAGTCATTGTTTTTCCTTTTCGACTAATGAGTCTGTCGCTTTTTTTCTCCCAAAGGCCAAGCTTTTATTTGGGGGCCGGCTGCTAACGTTGACTATTGTGCGTGCACAAAGGAGTCACGGAGGCGTCAAAGTGTTCATTACGGCGGCGCGCCGGCTATCGGCGCACAAGAAGAAGAAGGAGAGCGATAGCGAGCCGGCGACCTTCAGTCGGGCCAAAAGAACTTTTGCAATTTCCATCTTGGCCAGCTTGAAAATCGACAGGCTTTGGTCGTCGTCGCTCTGCCGCGCGTTGCCACGGCGACGCTAGAGGTGACCGAGAGGTCGCCGGCGTCGACCTGCTGTGACCTGCTGTGACCTGGGGACGTGTCAGAACGTCCATCTGCACATTTCGCGATGGATTTCATTTCGCTTTTGATGATCGATTCGTTGTTTACAGCTGAATTCCTCATCGTTTCTTGACAGTTGAGCTTTTTCCATTTCTGCATTTTATCACATTCTATTTGCGTTGAATCAAAATTGCAAACATCTGGTTTTATTTCGGAAAGCAATCGTCAACATTGTTGCCGATTTTCAGACGTTATTGTGATTTTTAGCATCCGCACTTTTTGCCGTTCATTTTTTTTTACAGCGTTTGAATTTCCACTTGCTTCAAAAATTCCCGCCTCGTCTGATTCCGCGTAAGCTTTCTTTTTATTCATTTGTCTTTTAACTACAAGTAAAAACTTGTCATTTTCATATGATTGTTCTTTTAATCGACTTCACACGCCTTCAAATCTTAGCGTTCAGCTTTTCTGCAATTTCTGCAGAAATTGCTCTGTTTTGAATTCCTGTCCAGTGGTTTCAGGAAGTTCTACGTTTGTCCCGTTGAGGTTCATCCATTCATCGAAGAGATCATTGACAACCAATTTGTTGCATTTCTCTTCATCTCCTTGTTGGAGGAGTTGTGAGGAAAGTCAATTCTACTTGCATCTCAAGGCGTCGCTGTCGATGCAAAATTCTTGATACGACTAAGATCTGTCAAGTGGCCCGAAGGCCCAACAGAACCAACTGACGGCGCAAGTGTCACTTTTTTTGTCACTGCGGTTTTGTGGACTTCGCCCGTGATGATTCCCTTCGCTCAATTATTCATTCGGCGGCGGCGGCGGCGGCGGCGGCGTGCAAAGCGAATGAAGACACGAGGCCTGCTTGAAAAACGCAAGTGACACAAAACACAATAAAAGCCTCAAGTGTGCATTATTGAAGGGCTCGACGCTTTTAGCCGCGTACGTGTTGATAACCGGCGGTAAATAAAGCAGCCGGTAAACAGCAGCTAAGCGGATGTCGCGTGTCGTCACAAAAGCGGAACAACAAGCCAGAGATGGCCAACGTTTTCAGCAACTTTTCAGGAAAGTTGCTTTTGCAAATTGGAACTTTGCACATGTTGGAAAACCAAAGCAAACATTTGCATCCACGTGACCCTTCAACTATTGGGTTCTTTTGCTTTACAATTTGCTTCTTTTGCCAAAAGACAACATTCCTCTTTTGTTTCCCCCCCTCGAAATGTTTGCTTCATTTCATTTCATTCAAACTTTGCATCAACTGCCACAAATCCGCTTTTCCTCACGAGGGTCGCGGGGGTGCTGGAGCCTATCCCAGCTGGCTTCGGGCAGTAGGCGGGGTCGAACTGGTTGCCAGCCAATCGCGGGGCACACAGAGACCAACAAGCACACTCACAATCACACCTACGGACAATTTGTCCGATCAACCTGCCATTGCATGTCTTTGGAATGTGGGAGGAAAACGGAGCACCCGGAGAAAAGCCACGCAAGCACGGGGGGGGGGGCCATGCAAACTCCACCCAGGAAGGCCGAAGCCCGGACTCGATCTCACGTCCTCAGCACTGGGAGGCGGACGTGCTAAGCAGTCAGCCACCGTGCTGCCCCTGCCACAAATCATTTTTGCCATTAAAAATGCAAATGAAAGACATTCATCCCTTCCAACCTAAACCCAAAAATTGATCTAGACATTTTTTTTAGAATAGCACCGACGTCATAAAACAAAGCAAATAATTCAATAGAAAGTAAGGAATGAAATTGTTTTAGTCACACTTTTTGCTTCGTTTCAGTGGCCATCGTGCCGCTCTTAATGGTGTGCGTGTCTTGGCCACCAGGGGGCAGCACAAGAGAAGAAAGGAAAGAAGGAACAAAAAGGAAGGATCTGAGAAAGAAAGAAGGAAGGAAAGAAGAAAAGGATAAGTTGCTGCCAGGGTAGGATTTTTATTATACTCTTTTTTTTTTTTGTTAATCTGTAGCCACATTTTACAGTTAATTTGATGTCATTCGTAACGAGTCGCGTAAGAAGCCATTCACGCTACTTTGCAACCTGGAAGTTGATGGAGGGTCGGGCGGGGTCGCTGTGCACGCCCCCTTGCCACTGGAGGCAGCGGAGGGGGGAGGGGGAGGCGACGGCGGTCACTCCTGAGCGATCGTCACGGCGATAGCGCGCCACTTTGTTGCCGGCGCCGAGACGGGCGCGATCTGCTGCAGCAGACCGGCCCGCCTCGGGGCTGCATGAATATTTCATGGACGGCGTTCCACAGAAACAAGAAGAGCAAGAAGGAGATGACGGAGGCAAAAGTGACGGCGAGGAACAACAATACCAACAAGACAAGATGGCTACCGAGACCGTCGCAACAACACCTGCGGGACTTTTTGTTGAGTCACTGTTTTTTTTGGGGGGGGGGTCTTGATATGCCCTCATAGGTGGGAAAGGAGCACCACATATAAACAGGCTCCTGAAGGCGCTGCTGTCAACCACACTCGCACCCAGACGCTCACGTACACGTGCTGATGTCACACGGCAGGCACCGCCTCTTAAAGGAGGCCACAATAAAGTGCTTGCTGTTCACTTTATGTTGAAAGCAATCCTTTCCACAAGTTTGTTGATTTGTGCCTGGCGATTGATTGGCGACCGGTCTTTTGTTGATCTCATTGACTGGCGACCAGTCCAAGGTGGTGCACGTTTCCATCTTAGCCGCCAGATCATCACCGCAAACCTTTTGCTCGCAACCTTTCGCACCTCATTTAGCATGCGGGAGCAGACACCATGTGTGTGCGTGTGTGTGTGCGCGTGTGTGTGTGTGTGTGTGTGCTGTCTTAAGCAGAAGTTCACACACACGCACGCATAAACATCTTATCTGTATCCTCAACCTTTATCCAATCACAGCAGAGTGTGATGACGTCGCCCATTAGCATGGAGAGACTTTGCTGAGGTCAGCAGAAAATCTCACACGCACGCACGCACGCACACACACGCACGCACGCACGCACACACACGCACGCACGCACGCACGCACGCACGCATGCACGCACGCACGCGCACCCACGCACGCACGCAAAATGTCCTCAGTCGTACCCTTGGGGCCTGATTAGCAGATGACAGAAGATGTAACCTCGGCCGCGCGGCAGCTAGCATGCTAGAGCGTCAGACGCAGCGGGTAGCGTTAGCATTTTAGCTTCCTGTCATCAACAAAGCGAGCGTTTGGTTTTTTAACAAACGCGGTTGTTAACACTAATTTATTGAGCCATTTATTTGGAGATGAAAAATATCTTATTAATGTCAATCTCACACGCACACACTTGAAGAGCAGTTATAAGAATGAATAATGATTTTTTTTATGTCTTTTTTTAAACAAAAAAAACTCCTCCCTCCGCCTCCCCTGGTCTCATCTCCACGGCGACATCGCCATGGCAACAAGCTAAACAGTGACGAGTGGCCCGGACAACCATCGCGAGCCACTCGGGTTTCATTTTGTGGCCCGTTAGCGCTTCTTCTTTTCCTTGTAAGGCAAACGTGGCGACCTTGCGGCTGACGAGGGCGCCACGCCAGCCGATTTATATTGGGGGGGTTTTAAAAGTAAAAATGAAAATCTTTCCATTCCACGACAGCTTTGAAGATCAATTTGGAAACGTACGATGAAGCGCTAGTTTGAAGGTCACTTCAAATATCGGCTCATATTTTCATCAGATTGGATTTTTCATTTTTGGACTATGAAGCGTTTTTGGGGAAAAGTACGATAAGCAAACGATCGGATTGGTTTGGCGACTCGCTCGTTAACGTGAATGAGGAAAACGAGTGCTGATTTGGGGTGCAAGTCCGCCATCAACGAATGCCGAAACATCTCCAACTTCATCGTTCAATTTCCACACTTTTTTTGATCTTATACCAAAATGTTTGCAATATTTCAAAATAAAAGCTTCCCTCCGGCCGGCTGCATCACATGTTGCCGTGGCAACGTCACCCGTCCGGCCGGTCGCTGCGTGTCCACGCGGCGACCCGGCGGTCAGGCGGCCGCGTTTTGACGGATCGCTCCGGACATTCTGATAATGAGTCGCCAGGGCTTGTCGCTTCCGCTCGGGGAGGCTCGTGATTGGCCGGGCCGGGCCGGGGAGGGGGAGGGGGGGGGGCAGCATGTGCGACGGCGATGGCGCCCGTTTCGCTTCGGTTCGGTTCGGTTCCAAGCGACCACTGGGCCACGACCTCGGACCCATTTGACGCTTTCACCTCCGGGACAAAACGACTGGACGGGGAACCTTCAGCCCGTGCAAGACTCGTGATGCGCGCTCACACACAAACCAAAACACACACATTGAAACACCCACAGAGACTCTTCAGTGTTTTGATCTTTCCATGCGTGGGAAACAAAGCATCATCATATCATATCACAGCATGAACTCTTGCATCACACACACACGCACGCGCACACGCACACACATCCACGCACAAACGTGTATAAATAACGTCGATGTTTTGACTCTTTGGCTAAACCTAGAATGTGTTTTTTGGTGTGTGTTCCAGAATGTGTTTGAATTTGTCATGTGTGTGTGTGCGCGCGTGCGTGCGTGTTTGGTGGCGTGCAGCGGCGCGACAAGCCACTCTGCCAGAAGCACATATTTCATTACAAAGTGTGAAAATGTGAGAGCTAGCGTGCATGCTAACTATCTGCTAGCTGCCAGGGTTCATCTTAGGCCACAACGCACTCATGGCAACAACAAACACACGCACACACCTGTAACCTTGCGTATGCTAACCAGTTAGCAATCATTAGCTGTTGCCGTGGCAACACACCGTTGCGACGGCTCACCTGGCCAGCTCAGAGTCGGCGAGGTGGGCGCGCGTGCGTTGTTTGTGCTTTTGCGCGCGGTGACTCAGCTAACAGCGTTAGCGGCGTTTTGTCGCGCGCTAACGAGGCGGCAGTCGAAGCTTGTTCATAATTCATCAACGGCCCATCAAAGATACATGAGTGCTTATTAGCTGGCACGCCATCTTTCATTCATTTCTCGCGGACGCGCCGTGTCGCGTTGTCAACATATTGTCAGCACGCGAGTACAAACAAAAACAGAACTCGGCTCGTTTGTGCTAAACACGACATTTTTGGACCACAGAATCACTTGCGAGCGTTTCAACCTGCGTGTGCGTGTTGTGACCGCGCGCTTGTCAGCGCGTGTCTGCGAACGTGCGCTTTCAACACACGTTGTCGCTGTGCGTGTTTAATTGAACGCGCGCTTGCAGAGGCATCAACAAGTGTGTCCCTCGCCGGCCCACTGCGGACCGCGTGGTCTCCCGGCGGTTGTCATGTCAACCGCAAACGAGCTTGATGTGCGTGCGTGCGTGCGTGCGTGCGCGCGTGCGCATCCCTCGAGGGCTTGCCAGCGTGAACATTGAGGCCCTTGAGGAGCAAAAAGGGCAAAAGATGATTTGCGGCGAAGGTTGGACACTCCAAAGAAGGGAGGAGCGCTCGCATCAGCACGCCAAGTGCGTGTTACATGCACGGCGGCACGGCGGCACGTGGTCGGCGGGACTTTCCGGTTTCAATCTGCTCCTCCCACATTACAAAAACAGCCTCGCACGTTAGCCTCATTCAGGACCATAAACATCAATATCTGGACATTCCGATAATGATAAAAATACATGTACATTTTTGATGAATGGTTTTTTTGTGTGTGTCGGCATCTGCCCTAGGCCCGCCCCTTTTTTTCCAATCACGCAGCCTAATGTTTTCCCGCCAATCCACATGTTGGCGACGGCCAGTTGGAGAAAGCCGCCATGACAGAATTCGACAGGAGCGCCACCCGCAAGCGCGCGTGGCAGCGCGTCGGCGCCGCAGCTCAGGTGTCGCTTCCGAGTCGAGCAGAATTGCGAGTCGCGCGTAAACACCAACGAGCGCCGCGGGCAAACTCGGCACGGAAACTGGGACGCGGCGTCTTATCGAGTGCAAATCTCAGACCTGCCGAGATTTTCCCGCCTTCGATTCCGCCACCTCAAAGTTGACGAGTCGCGCGGCGCTCGCACCGCCGGCCAAATGAGGTCAGGCGACGTTCGCCGTCGCGTTCGCCGAGTCCCTCCAACCAAAGTCCGTTCGCAAGATGACGCTTTGAAACTTTGCCTGTCAATCATTTTGCACGCGGTGCACACACGCACTTTGCACACGCGAGCTTCGTGATGTCATCGCGGTGATGTCATCGCGTCAGCAGGATTTGCCCAAAAGTCAAAAGTCTTTTTTTCCCAGGCACATTTTGTCAGATGACTTATTGGCAGATTCTTTGATCGCGTACCAAGTTTGACACCGTGATGGAGTTGGCGACATTTAAAAAATAAATAATAATTTTAAATGCAATCTAGCGCATTCCAATCAAAGTGCGGAAAGAGATCTACAATTTGTCTAGAATGGCTTTTTTAATCCAAAATCAATAATCATATTTTTCATTCAATTTAGGACTCGGGTCCCTGAGACTTTTTCATCCGTCCCGTTAAAAGGGACGCGTACACCCAATTGCATGTGGAGCGATCAGGGACAATTTTCGAACTTTCAAGTTCAGAAATTGGCCCCAAAATGACGATTTAAAATAAAATTGCAGACTTCAAGTTGAAGCATGACGCTTCTTTCTTTCTCTTTCTTTCTTTCTTTCTCTTTCTTTCTCTTTCTTTCTTTCTTACCTTTGAGTCAGGAAATGTGCCCCAGAATGTCTGCTAAACCAAAATGGCCGACTTCCTGTTCCGTTTCAGACGCAGGTCCTCGAGACTTTTTGACATGTCCAGACGACTTCATGTCTATCAGTTGAAGTGTTTGTTTGCTTTTTTTTTACCTGCCAGGTGAAGCTTGTGAAGGATTTCCGGCTACGAGCCAAAAAGGCCTTTTACGGCTTAAGAATAACAATAAACGCGACATTTCCAAGACAAGAACACTGTTGAATTTTTAACGTGGAAAATAAATTCAAGCGGCACAAAAGTAAGTCAGTCAACAACGTTCACATCACCAGCCAGCGTGTGCGTGCGCGTGCGCGTGCGTGTACGTGTGCGTGTGCGTGTGCTGCTCATGGCTACATTTTTGGTCCTTCCTGGTCTGCCTCAGCCACGTTGAAACGCGCAACGACGAGACGAATTCAACATGCTAACGTGCTAACGTTTGTCCGTCAATCAGCTTTTGCGCCCGACCAGTCGCAAATTCTCTTGTGGACGCGCACGGCCAACAAACTTTGACAACGCTGGGGAAGCCAAAAAACAATTTACAAATAGTCATCATTGTCGTCATAATCATAATTTCCGTTATGGCCCATTTTGTGTCGCTTCAAATATCGAAAGCGCTTTTGAAAAGTCGTTACGCGGCGTTCAGCAAATGCTTTTTTTCTTTTTGTCTCCAAATGTTGATAATATTGCTCACAATTGTGCGTTGAAGGACGACGGTGAGGAAGGAAAAAAAAAAGTATGGTTATTAAGGAGGTGAAAAAGAAAACGTGCAAACGTGTTCAGGTGGAAGGAAAAAAAGAACGATTTCATGTTTGCTCTGATTGGACCTTAATTGGCTCCCGTCACACGCATCAGGGAGACAATTAGTCTCCTTTAAGCGGCCATTTTATCAAAGCAAGCATCTTATTAGAATGCGCGGCACAACTTTAGGCTTTCGGTACCAGCGGATGACATCATACGAAAGCTCATTACATTTTAATACAGCAAATAGTTCGTCCTTACACAAAAAACAACGGAAACGATTATTGAAAGGATTCGATTTCTCTGCGTGGCACGACGCCAATATTCGTACCTGGTCAACTGGCCACCAGGTGTCGCTATCACCGCAAGTTTGTCATCACTGCTAGCGTCGCGAAGCTTGAAGCCCGTCACCGTGGCAACATCATCATCATCATCATCATCATCATCATCAGACATTGCATCATCCATCAACTTGCATCAGCAGAATCAACAGCAAGTTTCAACCGCAGCTAAAACCGCAGCGACCGCCAAAACCAGTAGAAGAAGACGGCACAAGAAGCAAAACCAAAGGGGGGGGGGGGATGCTCGTGGTTTTGTGGGAGCAGGCGAGGAAACACTTTGGGTTTGGATGGGGTGCGAGTACTCTGGCTTCGCATTCACGTTTGAGCAGATGGCACGGCGGCCATTTGCAGAAACTCGCTGATTGCATCGACTCAATCATTTCCCTGCTCAGCGACAAGCAGAACTTTAAGCACAAGCAAAGTTAAGACCAAAGCCGCATCAAGATCCAAAGGTCGGCAAGAACCCGAGCTACAAGCGAGCTGAAGCGAAAAGCAGAAGAAAAAAAAACTAGCTAAGGTAGAAGCTCAGAACCAAAACCAAAAGCACGACTGGAGCCAGAAGCAAAAACACGAGCCGCTTTCTTTGCAGGCTCCGACCCGAGCTCACGTTGGAACGCGGGACAGAATCCGGCCGCTCACCTTCTTGCACGGCCTGGAAAGGGTTGTTGGGTTCGATGACTTTGATGGAGTGCGTGATCTTCTCACTCTGCAGGACGTCGTCGCTCAGGCTGAGGTCCGACACGGCCAGCTGGAACACTTGGTCGTCCCGGGCCGCGTTCTCCTCGAAGATGGCACCTGGACCGCGTAGAAGAGCGAGTCAGAACCTCAACTTCGTATGCGCTTCGCAATGCTTCACATTCACACATCGGACAGATCCAAATCGGGGTTCCGTGTCTTGCTCAAGGACGCGTCAACATGGATTGAACCCACGTCAGCCACTCCGGAGCAGGTCGTAGACCAGGACAATCTTCTGGGTGGCGGACGGACAAACGGACAAACGGACAAACGGTGAGCCGGCACAAAACGGCTTTGAGGTTCTGGCCAAGTGAAGCGCAACACTCAACGTCAACGTCAAAGCTTCGCCACGTCTCCAGGTGAAACAAAATGGCCGACGGCAACTCTGCCTGCCAAACCAATGGAAAACGTCTCCAAGGGGTCTTTGGGTCAATCAGAGGTCGTCCGCTGTCACATCCCATCCGAGCGCCACCAAGTCAGCGCCAGTCGCTCCAGTTGGCCGCCGATTGTCTGAAGTCTCGAGCCGGCGAAGGTCGCGGCCAGTTCAGCATCCTTCTTCTGGGCTTGTCGTCAGCCCGTTCGGGCTTCCGGTTCCGCTCGGCCTGGAGATCGTCTCGCCGCTTGGGCTTGCGGACGCGTTTGGCTTTTTGCTTCGACTTCAGCTTCGGCAGCCGGTTCCGGTTTGGCTTCCGTTCACGGTTCCACTCAGACTTCAGCTTCTTCTTTGGCTTCCGGTTCTGGTAGCGGTCCACTTGCGCTGCGTTCACTTGCTGACTACGAAGTCGATTGTTCTGCTGGCTTAAAACTTTCCAACGCGTCTTACAATGTTTTTCGGAGGTTCGGCAGCTTCTGGTGCTTCTTCGTCAAATCTTGACAAGAATGCGCTGCTGCTGGTTTTTTTCCCGACAAGAACCGGCGACCCAAATGTGTCTCGTCAGTTGTTTGACAGCGCCGCATTCATCATCAATCGTACCAGCCGGAAAACATCAACCGTCAACTTTTCCAAGGTAAGCACGTCTTCTGCATCATCATCGTCATCGTCATCATCATCATCTTCATCATCGTCATCATCATCATCGCCGTCACATGCTCGTCCGTCCGTCCGCATTCCCTCACTATCTTGTCCAAATACTTTTGACCGGATCTCACCAACGGTTTGCTCTATCCTAGCAAATTTCTGAAATACAGAATTTCTGCTTTCATAAAAAAAAAAAAAAATTATAATATAAAATAAATGTGCATGCACGTAAATAAGACCTCAAGTTGGAAGCATAAAAGGAAAGCGATGGTTGGTTCTTCGTTGCTACTATGCTAGCTGTGTGTTAGCGGATTTTGTTGTGAGTGATTTATGAATTAATTGCCGATGACGAGTTAACTCTTTGAGTCGCGCGTGTGACAAAAAGCAAACGTCGCGTGACTGACAACGGACTCTTCTTCTCTCTTTTTTCTTGTAGCAAGCGCAGTGCTTCACCGCCACTCGCTGCAGCAAACCGCACTCGTGTCATCATCACACTTCCTGTCCAAGCCCCGCCCCCCCCTTTTGAAGTGTGTTTGATGACAAAGTGTGTGTGAGCAGCTCGCCAGGCGCCAACAGTGGCCGTTTGTGCTCTTTGTCATCAGCGCATTAAGATGAGGCGCACGTCCTGCTCAAAGTTGCGCCGGGCGAGCGAGCGAGAGAGAGAGAGAGAGAGACTGACGAGGGACCGCTCCATTGTTTGTCCTTATGTGCCCTGTGACTGAGCGAGCGACCAATCGGGAACGAACTCCGCCAACGGCCCGCAAGCTCAAATCGACGAGTTGACGTGTGGAAAAAGTGACTTGAGTCAAAATAACGGAGTCGATGTAATTGTAGCTCGTTAACAGGTCACTTGTGTGGACGACCAATCTTTTTTCAGGCCTACCATTGACGTGGTGACCAGTCCAAGGCGTATGTTGCCTAATAAGTCACTACTATCACTATTGCAATCCTTACAAATATTCCGATTATCATCTTGTACCAACGACGCTTTCTGTTTGGCTAAAGACGATTTGTTGGTTACCATGACAACGAGAAACATGCTAGCATCGTCATCTTCTTTAAGAAAAATGTCGCTCACTAAACAGCTTGCGAATTTCAATGTGTTTTTATTTGCATCTTATTTCGTATCAAATCAAATGTAATATTTCGACATCATCCTGCCGCAGACTTACATCCTATGTGACATCTAGTTTGGCATGTTTACATTCTATTCCAGGTTTAAGCATCTCATGAATCTTATTTATGTCTTTACATTGACTGTGGCGTATTTCCGTCATCTTTCTAGTTTTTACGTGTGACTTTTCATTTCGTATGTTGATGTCATCATTTCTGGTTTGTACAACGAAAGCGTCTCGTCGATGTTGACTTGATATACTTGAGGTCATAATCAATTCCCTTTTTTTTTTTTTTTTACATCCTAATGTAACGCATTTCCATCACTTTTTTCCGCTTAACACGTTT
This sequence comes from Vanacampus margaritifer, assembly GCF_051991255.1. Lineage (NCBI taxonomy): Eukaryota > Metazoa > Chordata > Actinopteri > Syngnathiformes > Syngnathidae > Vanacampus > Vanacampus margaritifer. The sequence continues at coordinate 454,145 of NC_135449.1, forward strand.
GCAGTGATGATATTTGAGCAAGTTGTTATCATATTTCAGGTTTATGCAGCAAATGTTTCACATTTTTGGGACTCAACTTGACAGACTTGACATCTCATGTGTTGTAATTCCGTCACATTTCCAGCATATTTACATCACATTTGTCCCGTTTCAGGTTTATACATCAAATCCGGCATGTTGACGTCATGATTAATGTTTCAACATTATTATTATTATTCACATTCAAGATGATGTTTACAAAAACCTGCAAGACTTTGAATGAAGCTGAATGAATGACTGAGCAACAGCTTGCCATCCTCATCACGCGCCAAAGAGGGGAGGGAGGGGGGGCTATACTTCATCATCCCCCCCCACCAGCAGGCAGCATCAGGACCGTACCGCATCCCCCCCCCCGCCCCCCAACCCCCAAATAAGAAGGAACGGGGCTTCCTTACCGATGTGAACGATGGAGTCGGCGTGCAGCGTCGCTCCGCGCAACAGCAACAAGCACGCGCGCAGCGCAAGCAGCATGCGGAGATCCATGGCCGCCGCGTGCACGCACGCACGCACGCGCGTACGCACGCACGCAAGCCGACGCCAGCCGCCGCGTCCTCAGTGCGCAAAAAGAGCAACAAGGAAGAAAAGGAAGGAAGAAAAAGGGCCAAAGCAGGCGAGGAAAAGGAAAGCAATCCAAAGTGAGGCTGCGGGCAAAATGAAGAAGAAAAAGATGCGGAAGAAGAAGAAGAAAAAGAAGAAGAAGAAGAAGAAAAAGCTTCCGGACTGCGGAGGAAGAAAAGCAGCTGAGCCACCAGGATGAGGAGGAGGAAGAGGAGGAAGAGGAGGAGAGGCTTGCTCCGCATGCTGTGCCTCGCGCTACACTGACGAAAAAGAGAGAGAGAGAGAGAGAGAGAGAGGAAAGGAGCTCGCTCTCTCAAGAGAGAGAGAGCGAGAGAGCACTCTCTCACTCACACTCAATGGCTCGCTCGCATCCTCACATTTTCCAGCTCACTCTCTCTCATTGTCCTTTCCTTCTCATTCTTTTGGGCAAGTAGAAGCGTTGGCCCAGGATTGGTCGCCAGCCAGCAGCAGGGCTCATGCAGACACGTAACGGACTGGTCGCCATGAGCTGCATTGATTGGCTAGCGCAGTGCGCTAGCGGTTTGCACGTGTGGCCGACGGTGGAGAGGTTCTGCAGGGATCCGATCTGGGCCCAGTGCGGCACTCGCTCAATGTTTGTGCCCTAAAGTGACCCGTCATTGGCTGGCAATCCGTCCTGTGTTGCATGAATGACTGGCGACAAGACCGCTCGAGTCACCTCGGATCAATTTGGTTTTGAAATCAGAGCTTGAACGCCAAATGGGTACAAAAAGGACAAAAAGACAAACAGGAACGTTTGACGTTGCTATTGCGCAACAATATCAGTTGAACGACAAGAATAATAAACTCAAACTTTACGAAACGACAAGTTTCGATTTTTTGTTTCCGCAACCATATCAAGACAAAAAGTCAAAGAAGTCAACTCAAATGTTTGTCCAGTCCAGGGACGGCTCCCAGATTTGTTTCTCTCTTAGAGGGCTTCAGCGATACTTGGGGGGGGGCTGGGAAAATCATTTCTAAATATATTTTAGAATATCAAATCAAATCTGATTTGTGATGGGGGCCAAAGCCCCCCGAGGCCCCCCTGTAGCGCCACCTTTGGTCCAGTCGCACGTGTTTCTTCGTCCCAAAAATGATTTTGCCGAAAGCACGTCGCATAAAACAAGCCTTATTTATGCAAATGTTCCTTTAGCAAAAGTCACAGCTAACTTGCTGGCGACCAGTCTTTTCTTTAAATTTTTCATTGGCCCAGCGACCAGTTCAGGGTGTAAAATGACTCCCGCCAAAATCGTCATCATTATCATCGTCAATTTGATCCTAAAAATTAATAATGAGCATTTTCAACTCATCGGGGGTGGGGGGGGGAGCATAAATTGTTTGGTTAGCAGATGACGAGAGGACGTGGTTACCATGACAACAACAAAGGGCATCATCAGTGGACCTGACGTCATCCCATGACCTTTGGCATCGTCATCATATATGAAATATTTCACTAACTTGACAGCAACACACACACACACGCACACACGCACACAAAAAAAAGCAACTTGACAGCAAAACGCTCACACGTTGTTGGCTTTTGGTGGAGACTTCCTCCCTCTGCTGGCCACAAGTTGGTATTACATGGAGAGTAAGTCTCAACTTGCTTTGTTTACTTGCTTGTGTTTCAAAAGCACACGACAACCCCTCACACACACTTAACGCACGATTTTATCCAGACAACATCGCTCCACTTTTTGTCCAATCCTAAAAAAAAAACATTTTTTTCTTTTGCCTAAAGTTTTGATTGTTGTGCGGCCATGAAGTCATACATCGTTCACTAAGACACGATGTCAGGCTTGCATGGCGTCATCATTTCATTTGAGAACGTCAGTTGATGATATCACCTTATGAATTCATGATTTCCTAAAGTTGTGAAGTGACAACAAAAGCCAGCACGAACCTTAACGTCATCTCCTCCTGTGTGACGTCAAAGGCCCGCTTACAGGAGGTTGGCCTCTGCTGTCCCCTGGTGGTCAGACACACAAACAAACAAATACACGGACACATTTAATTCTAATTAAATGATTACGCTCACGTTTTGTTGGTTGGTTGTTTTTCACGAGGAGGCGACCGAACGGCTGGACGACGACTTGACATTTATTTCGAGCTTTCACGTCATGCAGGAAGCAAAAGTCCCAATCATGAGCCGAAAAGCTTCACAGAGCGCACACAAACACGCACACACGCACCTGACACCGGTCATCTTAAATTGTAACCTTTGACCCTTGCAAAAAGCACAAAACCCGGAAGTGCAGTAGCCACACCTCGTCAGAGGGGGGCGTACTAAACAGAAAGTACCGTGTGATGGTGGTCGAGGCTTCCGCAGTAGAACGACAACAAAAGCACAAATTACACAATCGTGCATCTCGATTACACAACAATACATTTGTTTTATTTTTCTTTTTGACTTATTTTATTTCCACACTGCAAGATGGTTGTTTTCAGCACCGTGTGAGTTGCTGTCCGTGCCGGTTGAGGTCGCCCAACGTCTGTTGCGCATGACGTCAGCGGATCTGATGAGTGTTTTGTGTGTTTAATTAAAAACGGGCGCGGCGTGGCGACGATGAGTGACAGGAAGTGTCCTTTGGATGCCTCCTCCAGAGGCGTCGTGAGGGGATTACAGACGCGGGCGTGTGCCAGCCCACGCGGGCGACCGGGTGGGGGTCCTTTACAAAAGCGAGCAGCGTGGAGGCGACCACAGCAGACGGGAGGACCCCCGACCCCGGCAGGATTTTGGCCCCACACTTGTCGGGCCGCCAATCAAACGGCTCATTGGCGGCAGCGGCCGATGCGGGCGGCGGATCAAAGCCCCTGAGAAAGACCCCCCTCACCAGAACCAAAACCAGCAAGCGGGTTGGCGTGAGGCCGCCAACTGGAGTTTTCATGAGAGAAAAGGAAAAGTTGCTTTTGCAACATCCAGGATGCTTGGCAAGGAGGACCTCAGCCAGGAAAAAGACGGCTCAGGGTACACACACACACACACACACACACACACACACACACACACACACACACACACACCTCCTGTGGCGTCACGCCCATGCTTGATTACAGCCAATCAAACGGCTCATTGACAGAAGACTCGCATCACAGATCAAACCCGAAAGTCCACAGACGGGCTACTGCACCTCGGACCAGGACAAACCATAAAGGATTGATAAAGTCCAAACGTTTTATAAACTGTGACTTAATTTCCGCATGATCATGTCCTGATAGTTTTTGTGTAAATTCGATGGCTGTCTCAATACGTTTGGCAACAAAATGTGAACAGCAAGTGCTGTGGCGTTAGGACGCCAGCAAAATAGTGAGAAAATGCAGTTAGGGACGCACACTGAAACATCTCAGAGAATGGAGAGAATTCAGACAAAAATATTGGGACGTCTACAGACTTTTGACAAAGTATTGGGACAGCATCAGTAAAGCAAAAGTAAAGAAAATGCGGAGTAAAAAAGTTGGAGGGGAAAAAACTGCTATTGCGAGAAAAGTATTGAGACGCATAAAAAATGTGTAACAATAAAGAAAACGTTTAGTTTGGACAAAAATGGGACTGTTACAGAGTGCCCAAAAAGCTAGCATGGTCAAAAGTATTGAGACATCTACAGAATGAAAATGTGATTTTTCTACCAAACCAAATCCCTCAAGAACGAAGATTTGCCCACGTGACGTCACGAGACGCTTGACTGTCATCGCTTCATTTGGTGGCTTTCCAAGGCTGCACGTGCATGCGCACCCGCGCGCCTCTAATCCCCTTTTGATGAACTCTCCAAATTGCGCCAACGGACTTCCTGCCGAGCGGCCGCCCTTCGGCTGCTGGACCCGCACACGCCCACCAGCGCGCGGGTGGCAACCGGGCGGGCGCAAGCTTAATTGTCACATCGGCGCCGTCCGTCCCCAAGGACACAAAGTTGACGACATGCCTCCGCTCAGGAGCCTCCTGACGCCTTTCTTGTCGCTCTTCCCCGACCAGTCGGAGCAGCTGCAGCGACCCAAAGCCGAGGACGAGCCCGGCCGCCCCGGTCGCCCCGGCCGCCCCGCCCCCTGGGCTCCGTGCGCCATCGTGCACCTCCGGCTCGGCCAAATGGGCCAGCCGCAGCCGGAGCAGCGGCGGAGGCGCCTGGCCGCCAACGCCCGCGAGAGGCGTCGGATGCTCGGCCTCAACGTGGCCTTCGACCGGCTGCGCAGCGTCATCCCGCGGCTGCACGGCGGCCGGAAGCTGTCCAAGTCGGAGACGCTGCAGATGGCGCAGATCTACATCGCCACGCTCAGCGAGCTGCTGCAAGCCAAAGGAGCGCCGGAGGAGGAGGCCAGCGATGGGGAGGCGCCCCCCCGCGAAGAGGGTCCCAGGCGAGGCGAGCGGACGCCAAACTCTGCGAGGAACTCACGCGCAAGCGCAAGCAGCCCAGCGCCGCAAAATGACGTTTGGAGTTGCCTTCATGCTGACTGACGTGACTTTCTTCATCGACTTTTGCTTTTCTCCTTCTTGGTCTTCGTGGGAGCAGCTCGCTTGCAAAGAGTGCACTTCTGAAAACGGAGCATCCACACTATGGACAGGTCTCAACTATTTGTTGCATTAACAGACATTTACAGTGAAAAGCAGATATTTGCTGACATTCCCAAAGTGTGGACAATTTGAAGATCTGGACACCATTAAATCAATAAATCATTGCACACGGAAACTTGAGAGTCATTGCTTGGTCGATTTCTTTTTTTCTTCTTCTTTTGTATTGTGAGGCAAAATTCTCACAAACTTCACAAGCACTGTAATGCCCTGGGCATGTGGGCAAGGAGAGCCGAAATCGCAGATGCGTTTTTTTTGTGGCTCTTTATTGTGGGACAAACAAACAAAATGAGAACGCTCGCAAGGGGCAAATGCTAATGTCTTTTTCTTAATTGCAACTGCAGCTCTGGACGTGACTCACAGGCCACGCCCCTTAAAGACAACATTTATTTATTTTTACTTTACATTATGTACCATGTTTTTCTTATTTAAACTTGACAATGAAAGCGTTTTGTGAAGAAAAGAAAAAAGTCACAAAAATGTGTGGGGGCGGGGCTAAAACTTAAATGGCATTGCAATTCACTTCAATGGCAAAAAATGGTTATACAATTAAACTGATGTTGCTTGGTTGGTCACGGAATGACAAACAATTGAAGATATCACGGTACATTTGACAAATAATTGCATTGAACATAAGAGTGATTGAAATAAAAACGAGAACAAATTTGTATTTCCTCGTGAAAATAAATTCTACCGACCCTGACCCGCCCACTTGATTCTTTTTCAAGCAACAAAAGGAAACGAGCAGAAGGTAATGAAAGTAGCAACTTTAATTCTTTTCAAAGTATGTACACGTAAGCAAAGACGGATACAAACGCAGTCGCCCTGTTAAGAAGCCTTCGACTCGCAGGAGGAACACACACACCCCAAAAAAAAAAAAATTGTAAAAAATTCTTAAAAGTAGTCCAGGCCTCTCCCCGCGCGGCCCAACCCGCCCACTTCCCATCATGCACCGCTCCTCCGGCAACATATGTACAAACTGTACACAAACATCCTCCATAAAGCTCTTGTAAACGTTTGTGTGTGCGTGCGTGCGTGCGTGCGTGCGTGTTGACAATGACGTGAAGGAAATGTTTCAAAATGAAGGGAACAATCTGACGTCATGAAAAGAACCTTTAACCGTGAAAGGGTTATTCCGCCGTTGGAAGGAGAAAACTGGTCGGGGAGCGACTGCCGCTTGATGCATCTCACGCGTGCGACTTGTCAAGTCGCACGCGCAACTCACAAAGTCACGTGTGCAACTAACTAGCTTGTCAATCGTGCTTGCTTAGTGAGTTGCATGTACAACTTAGGAAGTCAAATATGTGACGTTAGAAGTCACAAAACTTAGTTTGTTGCACATCCAACTTTGTAAGTCGCACACGCAAATTACTAAATGAGATGCATGTCATGCATCTGACACACACAACGGAAGTTGTAAACTATAAGCGGCAAGTGCATGTTTTAAGTTCACCAAAAAAAATAAAGACCATAAAATCATCTTAAAAAAAAAAAATGTTCAAGTGGTCTTGCACTTTGTACTCGCGTGTTCAAGGGCAAAACCGAGAGGGATGGGCGGGACCACGCGAGCCTCCGCATGACAAGCAAGACATCAAACCAAACAGATTTGGGGCGCGTGGATGGAGAAGACGAGGCAAACCGAGCTGAAACAATTCCGAACTGACCTCACATGTAACCAAAGACGAGGATGGCCGAAGGATGAGTCCACATTTTTAAAATCACTTCAGTTGCTCCATTGATGGGAGGGGCTGAAAATACTGACTGGAGGTGGACCGTGTGTGTGTGTGTGTGTGTGTGTGTGCGTGTAAGCTTGTGTGCATCTAGCAGTGCTCCAGATAGTCGATGACTCTGGAGATGGACTTTTGTCCTCCGGTGCCAACGTCACACTGCAGACACCAAGACAAAAAAAACGGTTACACACGCCACAAACGATAGGACATGACACGTTCGCGACACGTGACGTCACGATAAACGGCAAAGCAGGGCGACGAAAGAGGAGCAGAATGAGAAGCAAGATTGAAAGGAAGAAGAGGAGAAGGAAGGGACAAAGAGAAAGAGCTTCAAGTTGGAAGCCAACGCAAACGAAGGAGCAAGAAGAGGGAGGAGGAGTGCAGAAAGAAAAGGAGTGAAAGGCTGAGGAAAAAAGTGCGGAAGCAGGAGGAGGCGGCGGAGGAAAAGGAGGAAGACAAAACAAGATGAGGATGATGAAAAGGAGGAGAGAAAGAAAAGGAAGGTGAGGAGTTGAATGACGAAGGCGAGGAGGAAAGAAAGAAAGGAGAATGTGTGGAGGAAAGAGGAGGAGCAGAAAGAAGGAGGTGCGGCACGCTGGCACGCACGCGACTCACTGTGAGGTTCATGAAGTTGAGGAACTTCTTGAGCATCTCCGTCATGATGGAGAAATCCCCCTGAGGCAAGTTCTCTCGCACAGTAGTCACATTCATCTGAGACACACGTTAGCATTAGCGTTAGCTTGGTTCCGGGCAAGGTAGACGTGCGCGCGCACGTGACTCACGGGGCTTCCTTGGCAGAGGCAACCCAGCAGCAGAGCCGTGTAGGAGGCCACGATGCTGTCCTCCATGTGCTTGCCCGCATGCTGCAGGGCTGAAAAACACAACGTGGCACACTTAGCTTGATGCTACTAATTGTTAGCTTCATAATGTGCACTGTTTGGCTTTCAGCTTGTCCATTTGACAAATCCAAGCTTTTAGTTTGCAGTTTGTCTGGTTTTTGGGTCCCATTTACCCCTTAAAAATTGCACTGTGGCACAATGGCCGTCGCCCATATTTTCATGATCGGGGATTCGGGACCGAAACTTTAAGCTTTCTTCCTGCCAGGCGCGTGCATGCGCTCAGTCTGGCTCCGAGGAAACGTTGGGAAGGTGAAAGTGTCCGAGTCCGTGGTAAAAGACACGGCGGATATATAAGTGTGTCAAAACAATAATCAAGCAAACAAAGTTTGAGCTTGAAAAACGAAGCTCTTATGTTGTCTTTTTGAGCTTAGCGTAGCTTGATTTTTTTTGATTCATTTTGCGCATGTCGTCGTTTGAAGGTTTTAAAGCCGGCGTCTCACCTTTGTTGAGGTCCAGCTCGCCGTCTTCCTCCTCCTTCTTCTTGTCGTCTTTGTCCTGGGGCGCGTTGTCGTCGCAGTGGTTGTCGTTGGCCACCCACTGGATCTCGCCGCCCGTCTCCTGCCACTCGCCGCTCTTGTCCGCCGGCTTGACCGGCTCCTTGATGAGGTCGTCGGTCCGAGCCTCGGCCTGGACGGCCGCTCGCTCGCGCTGTAGGAACATCTGAGGACGGACGGACAGACGGAGACAGAGACGGCGTCCTTCCTGGTTGAGGGGGCCACACCAACGGGTTCCATTTTTGGACGCTGCCGAGGCGTACCTGCACGAGCGCGGCAATGGCGCCGAGCGGAGCGCCGCCGCCATCGATGACGTCGCCGATGACGTCGTCCTGCTGTTGCGTTGGGAGCAGCACGGTGGAGTCGCAGGGGCCGTGACCTCCCTCCATCTCCATTTCCATCAGACAAAAGCGGTTCCTGGCGCTGTACTCCACCAGGTTGATCAGCAGGCCCAAACCCTACAACACACACACGCGCGCGCGCGCACACAATTGAAATGTGCCGACAAGCGCGCACACACACACACAAGCGCACACACGGGGCTCACCAGAACGCGGATGTCGAACCTCTTCTCCTGAGGAAAGTACTGAGGAACTCTGAGAACGCAGTTGAGCGCCGTCTCGATCAAGTGGTCCTGCTCGCCCGTCTTGGTGCTGCCCCACTCTGCACGCACGCACGCACGCACGCATACGCATTTAGCAGCCGCGGCACTCGGCGCGTGCGAATGTGCGCTGACCGTTGTCGTGCGTCAGGTTGAGCAGAACTCCGATGACGGCCCTCATGCAGTTCTCCACCGCTTTGGCGACCATCAGGCCGCCGTCCGTGCCCACCTGCACGGTGACGACCTCCCTGCTGTAGCGCCGGATCATCTCCTCGCAGCGCCGCAGTGCTCTGCGGGGGGACGGCCGCAGGTTAGCAAGTTCGATCCCGCACGCAGGAAGTCGCAAAGGTACACTTGGGACGTCTTCACGATCATTCTCGCATTCCTGATGACCGTTTTGATGCATTTTTTAAAAGTCAAGCTTTCAATAAATCGCTGTCACCACTAACGAGTTCTTTTCTTTTTTGAAGAGACGTCGGAGCACTTTAGGACGCAAAAACGAGCCCCAAGGAAAAAGCATGAGTAGGAGGGATAGATTGATTAGCGACACTCATATTTGGCATTTTGACGAATATCAGTATTGCCTTCTTTTTTTTTTTTTTAATCTGATGGCTGATATTAGATCCATATAAAACTGTGTTGACCTCAGGAAACAATTTATTGATATTTTCAATTAGCTTTAGAAGAGATCCTGCTGAGCTTAGAAACTCTCTGCAACGTTTGTTTTTGCTTGAAAGTAAAACAGAGACCTGAAAGTTTAACATTTCAGTTATTTTTAAATTTGGGGAAAATGTATTTATTGTTGAAAACTATGACATTCCCTTGTTTAGGTTTTCATTGAGTTTTTAAGACATACAGTCATTTCTGGATTATAAGGCGCACCTGACTATAAAGAATTTAAAGATTTTTTTTTTTTTTACACGACAATATTTTCTCCCTTTTACCGAAATTAAATATCAGCTCCAAATATCGGTTATCAGTCTCCTTGACTAGTAATAATCTGTATCAGCCCTGAAAAAAAGATATCGGTCTCTCTCTAATCAGTACTTAATAGCTCACCGTGATGGGAGACTGTGACTTAGTAATAATTGAAACACAAGAATGTTAACATTGATTTACACTTAACATGCTACAATATTTCTTCTGTACCATTTTTCATTTTGTTGAAAAATAAAATGGGTTGTGTTGAATTGCAAAAATGGAAGTTTTATTTACCCAAATATTTAAAAAAAGAGGTCATTTTAGAGCTGCAATTTCAATACGGTGATTTGTTTGCTCACAGTTATCATAGTGTCAGAATTCAATATGGTTTGAGTGACAGCTGCATATGTGGTGAGGACAATGATGAGGAGGAGGAGGAAGTCAAACTTAAATTAAGTTAAAGAATTAGGAAACACTGCCTGTGTGTGTGCGTGTTAATGGCATTAGGAGCTGAAGCAGCTGAAGTGGAGCAGAGCAGACGCGGGTCCGCGTCGCCCGCGTCACCCGCTGACACTGAAGCTCTTTGTGGATGCGTTCCAGCTCTTCATCCTCCTCCTCATCCTCAGGCGGCCTGCGGAACTTGCGGTTCAAAGGTCAAGTCGCTCACGGACGGTTAACGTCAACGTGAATCTCAAATATGACGACGGTTTCTCAAAAGCACCGAAAAGACGAATGGTGGACTCACTTGGCGCAGGACACGATGAGGGACGAGTCTTTGTAGGCGATCAAGTAGCTTTGATTCTCCACGTTGTGCACCGTCACCTAAACACACACACACACATTTAGGCTGCGCTTGACACACCGGGTTAGGTGTTGGCCAACATGGCCGCCGCTGCCACGCTTACGCTATCCAGCACGCGGAGACATCGCTCGGCTCCCCACAAGGAAGACACCAACTTGTCCTTGTCGTCCTCTGCTTTCAGGTTGCACACACACTCCTTCACTGTGGTGCCACACACACGTCGTTAGTGTCGCACGTGCACACACCGAGCCCAAAGTATTTGTGCGCACACACAAATGCATGTTAACACACACACGCTGAGACATAAAACTAAATAAAAGCACTCACACTGATACACAGAAATTAACAAAAAAAAAAAACTACAAAACAAAAATTCAATACACATTTTTGTTAATTACATAAAATACCAACAAACATGCAATTTTTTTATAAGAAACCTGAGACTAGTTATGTTTATAAAACTAAAACAAGCTTTGTTTTTGTCAATAATATAAAAATGAGCTTTTGATGTTATTTTTTTAAATGGAATTATAATGTATTTTATTTTATTACACAATATTTAATTTATTTAAATTACTCTTTTATTTTTACTCTTTTTTTTTATTTTGTATTTGACAAATACTACATATTACCTAAAAAAATATATATATCACAATTAAAAGCAAAACTAAACTGAAACATTAAAAAAACTAATAAACTAATGCAAACAAAAATTTTACTCGATATACATATATATAAAAAATAATAATAATAAAAACCAAAGTGAAGTCAAAAAGTAAAACTAATAAATACTAAAAACTTCCTCTAAAAACAAAGGAAAACTGAGTTACAAAAAAAAAAAAAAGTCAAAACAAAATAATATAATGAACAATCCAGAACTGCGAGAGCGTGTCACCTTTATCCACGACGTGGTCCAGGCCCCCCAGGAGTCGCAGCTCCTCCTTGAACCAGTCCCCCGCCCGCTTGGACGTCAGCGACAGCAGCGTCTCCATGGCCAGGTGGCCCGTCTGCCGGGAAGAAAGCGGGACCAATGAGGTCACACACGCGAACCCTCAACCGACGCCACCTGACATGCGTGTGTGATTAAGCGTGGGCGGCACCGTGATGTTCTGCAGGTCCAGGTGCTTGTTGTGCACCGTGTCGCAGAGCTTGCGGATCTTCTCCTTCATCTTGCAGATCTCCCTGGCGCTCATCTGCGACGCGGAGTCGCCGCCGCCGCTGCCGCCGCCGCCGCCGCCGCCGTGGTCCTGGTCCAGCTCCAGCAGGCGGATCATGAGGTCCAGGCAGGAGCGGTCCAGGTCCATGTTGAGACGGTCACGGCTCAGAATGTACATGAGGGAGGCCGTGCACATGGCCAGGTTCTAAACAAAAAATGGCAAAAATGATTCTGAAATATGCAAAATGTCTCTGAAATGAAAATGTGGTGAGGATTTGTCGTATCATTTGTTACATGTCGAAAAGGAGCTGAATTTTTACAAAGTACTGCTTGTAAGACGTCAATGGGGGGGTGTAATTGCACATCCACTACAGTAGATGGCAATGGCGTTCTCATTGTCAGAGAATTAAAAAGGAATATTAGCCATCTGCAGTGGTGTACTTACAACAAATTCTATAGACAAATGATAATATTTGTCGTGGCAGAGAGTTGGGGGGGGGGGGTTTTCCAGGAGGGGGCGCACTGACTTCTAATGAAAGTAATCATAACTTACATCAACGTGTTTAATTAATTAATTTAAAAACATTAAATAAATAATAATACTATGTTTACATTAATTGTAATTAATTAATAATTAATATTCCTTAAATTAATTATTTTATATTTAAAAATAATAATAAATGGAATGATGAATGTTTAATTGTAGATTTTGCAGTGAGGAGACAAATGGACTCACGTGATGCTGGGGGGCGTCGTTGAGCGTTTTGAAGACCTGCGCCACCTTCCCTCGCGCCCTCAGGTGCATCCTGAAGCTGGGCATGGCGCAGCGCGTGGCCAGACTGATCACACTGCACGCACGCACACACACAGACAGAGTGAAACAAGCGTGTTTGCCCGCTCCTCGTCCTGCTCGTACCTGAGGCAGCGCGTGTTGAGCGGTTGTCCGCTCTTCAGACCGGCGGCCAGGTACTCAAAGTCGTCGGTGAACTCCTGGTTCTCGCCAAACTCCACCACGTCGTTGAAGTGCTTCACGTGCTGGACCACCGTGTACAGCTGACGCAGGCCGGAAGGTCAAAGTTGACAAGACCACACAAATGCACGCACACGCACGCACCCCCAACGCCGGTCCCCGTACCTCCTTGTGCTCTTTGCGACACTTGAGGGCGGTGACGGTGTCTTGGTAGGGGTCGCTGGGGACGTTGACGCACTTGGTGACCTTGGGAGGAGGCGGCGGCGCCTTGAATACGCCGTTGTCCTTCTGCGCATTCGCCGGGTCGTCGGCCGACGCACCTCCCGACGGCCGAGCCGCCTGCGGAACATACGCGGGGCACGGAGGGTGATTTGAGCGGCGGGGGAAAAGCATCCAAGGAGCACTTGCGTGTCGCCGTCTTACGGGAGGTGGCGGCGGGCGGCACATGAAGGACGGAATGGGCTCCTCTTCGCTCTCCAGCGTCCAATGGCGGGCGTTGTACACCGCTTTGGTGGGAGACTGCAACACACACACACACACACACATAGACATGGACTGCCTAGAACTCTAGTGGGATTCATAAGAACGCCTCAACGGACAGTACATCCGTCCGTCCGTCTGTCTGATTCTGCCCTCAGGTGGCAAACCACAAAGAGCGGCACTTCATTGATGCGGTACAACAAAGACGCTTTCATTCTTTTGAACTCTGTTAAACGGGGTCACGACTGTATGTTTTTCAAAAGTTCATTTTATTGACATAAATTCTTGGATTCCAAATTGAAACGCCCGCCGCAGTGAATGCGTTCAAAGTGGAGGCAAAAGTCCACTCAGCTTGATTGGAGCCTATTGCAATTTGGGGGCGCCGCGCCCCCCCCCCAAGCATCCTTTCTTTGCTTTGGCTGCCATCTGTGCGTGTCGGTGCCAAGCATGCGCTCGGTGGCTGTCACTCATCACCAGAAACAAAAAAAATGTGGCAATGAATATCAGCGGGTGCGTAGCAGGGTTCAAAAGTGGAGACAAAAGGAGCAGTGTCCTCACATGAGCCGCTTTGGACCGTGAACATGCTGCATGGAAGACACTCGCCACAGGAGAAGAAATGGCATTTGTATACAAATGGACTCCTTGTTCACTAAAAAGTCTTTGTCAACATCCACATTTAGACATCAAAAGTATAGAACTAGTAAAAGTCCTAAAAAAAAATATATATCTATATTCAAAAGTAGCTCAAAGCCAACCAGCATAATAAAGTAGAACAAGAGAAGCACAAAATAGGAAATGAAAGCAGAAGTACAAGTACAAGTAAAAAAGAAGTAGAACAAAGTAGAAGAAGACAAAAGTACAAGAAGAACAAAGTAGAAGTTTAAGAAAGTAGAACAAGAAGAAGAACGTGGAGATAAAAGTCGAAGAAAGTAGAAGTAGAAGAAAAGTAGAATTAAAAACACAGAAAAACAAGACGTAAAAGAAGAAGTAGAAGAAGAAGGAGGTGCAATGCATGCTAGTGGTGAAGGTCGTCATGCCAGTTTGTTTGTCCCGCAACTTCATTTCCGGCGTCTCACCTTCTTCTGTGCGCTGAAGATCCTCCGCTGGGTGTCCTGGTTCTTGTCGGCCAGCTTGGCCTGGGGGGGCCTCCTGGGGCCGGCGGCCGCCACCCTCAGATCGTCCTCGCAGAAGTCCAACACGTCCGCGGCGAAGCCGTCCAAGAGCTGACGAGTCGACTCTGACGACGGTGTCATCCAAAAAAAGGAAGAAAGGGAGAATAAAAGAGCGCAAACGCTCCATGGAAAGTCGTCCGCGTTCGAAATATACAAATCATGGACGCCGCTTGTCTTGCAGTGTTCACGGAATGCCGCTCGACTCGAGATCATCACAAAAACGGATGCGAGCGGAGCCGAAATCTAGATCGGCTAACGGGAATGAGGATCATTCTTTGCATTGTTAGAAAGCGTCAAACTAATTTCAAGACAAATGAGAAAAGGATGAGAAGCGCTGAATTTGGACTGACCTGCTTGTAATGTGACGTCCTGCCTCTCCAAGCAATTTGGACTCCGCTCGGCGACGCGGCCGTCAAGCACGTCGCACTTCCTAACGGGCTCACGGTGCACGACAACAGGTGGCGTTTCCTCGGCAACCGCGGCCATCTTGACCCTCGTCCTCACTTTCAGCCTGCCGCTGCCGCCGCCGCCGTCGGCGCCGTCGCTATCGCTCATGTCGTCGAAACCAAAGTATTTGATTTTGTATTTGGACGAGCCGTCCTCGTCCTCGTCCTCGTCCTCCTGACAGGCGTCGACTTCGTCGAAACCAAACAGGTCCGCTTTGGTTCGCTTCTTTGATCTGGACTGGTCCTGACTAAAGAGCAGACAAACCAGAGTGCGCTCACATTTTTTTT
Organism: Vanacampus margaritifer; assembly: GCF_051991255.1. Lineage (NCBI taxonomy): Eukaryota > Metazoa > Chordata > Actinopteri > Syngnathiformes > Syngnathidae > Vanacampus > Vanacampus margaritifer. Next base: position 469,280 of record NC_135449.1, read on the forward strand.
CAAATCAATGTCCAGGTCACAAAACACCTTTTCGGGCATTTTTCTGGTTTCATTTTATTCGGGCTTCTTATGGACTAAAAAAAGGCTGTGGAAACTTCTGTTGGCCTTTAAAATATGAATTATATTGTTTTTACTTAACCAATTATTTTAAAAAATGATATACAAAAAATTCCTGGTATGTTAATACATTTTTACTTAGTTATTAAGTATTAGAATAAATTTATTAAGTAGCGCTATATATGTACAATAAATAAATACATTTCAATAAGCCAATTTTAGGAAAAAATACAAGATCTAAAATAGTTTCTGTTGAAAATCAAATTATTTTTTTTCTCATAAATTGATTCATTGACCGTTTTTTGAAAAATTATCAAACATATTTAATAAAATATAAAAACGGGCCTGTAAAAACCATCGCGCTCTACCTGCGGGCTGTCAGTACCTGTTGTGCTGTTGCTCGTCCCGCTTTCGCTGCCACGCGGCGTCCACCTGATCCACAGCACCGCTGAAGCTAGCGGCACTCGTAGCACTGGCGGGAGCCGCTTCACCGGTAAACTCCTTCACGCCGCCCACCTGATTGGTGACGTTACACATGGAAGCAGAGGAGGGGTGCAGCACGGTGTAGTCCCTCGTCCTGCCACCACGAGTCAAAGCCATCATTGTGTCGGCGCCACCGGATGCCGACGCCAGCGACCCGTGCACCGAAACTCCGCAGTCCGAGGCTTTGGACGTGTCCCGCTTGCCGGGCCTCCGGTACGTCCGACAGTTCGAATTCCGCACGAGCGGCGACGGTGACGACGTCGTCGTGGTCCGGTAGTAGTCGGCCGTCTCCAAGCCAAAGTCGCCGTCTGGGTCAAAGCTCTCCGCGGGGCTCTCTGCGGGGCTCTGCAGGCGGGGCGGCGAGGGCAGCTTATCGCCCGCGACCGCCGAAGTCCAAGACAGCGCGGGGGCGGGGTCGCGCAGCTCCCGGCTGGGCGTAGGCGGTCGGAAGCCCATCAGGGCGTCCCAGGAGCTGTATGTGGACTCGGCCTTGGCGGAGGTCTTCAAGGTGGCGGTCTGCGCCAAAGGCTTCCGGTCGCTCTCCGAGGCATTCTGGTACCACGCGTAGCTGTGCTGCTTCTCACAAGACGGTGAGGAGTTCTGGAGTTTTCCTGGGTGAAAAGAAACAAGACAATAGGAGTGCTGATTAGTTCTAGGATTTTTCAAAATAAGACCGTTGCAAACATCTGCTTTGACTTTGGAAAACAATTAACATTTTTGCCGATTTCCCCATGAACATATGTTGATGCCGATAGGTGCCAAAATGTCGAATATCAGCGCCGATGAGAAGCCCGACCCAACGACGGCTTAGCCCTATGAATTACCTTTGCCGGCATGGCTGCTGTTGAAGAAAGGACCGCTACGCCCCGTCCCACTCGGCCGTGACGTCTCTTGCAAGGAGGCGTGGACTCCTCCGCGGGAGCTAGACCAGTTTCCAGAGTCCAGGGACAGCACCACTTTCTCCACCCGAGGGGCTTCGGCCGAGGCCGCCTTGGCAGGTAACGACTTGCCGCCGCTGCGAGAGGACACCGGCTTGGACTCGTCGTCGCTGTCGAAGCCAAACGGGTCGTCCGAGCCGCCGCCCCCGCTGAGACGAGCTCGCTTGTGAGCATCGGGGAAGGAAGAGCCCCTCGGAGCGCCAGGGCGCTTGGATCCCACCTTGGCCTTGTAGGTGGTGTCGCCCCATTTTGTGCTCAGGGTGCCCCTCTTGGTGGACACCACTTCGTCAAACTTGGACGTGCCCTCTCCTCCCTTGCGGCTGTAGGTTTTACCAAATCTGGATGTCATTGTTGCGTCTGGCTCATATTTTCTAAGAGAGCAGAAAGATTGCAAGATTAGACGTAACCATGTGTTCAAAAACATCGTTCTCCACAGAGAGAAACGTTGACCAAAAAAACGATTCCTGCCAACCTACATAAGGCGCTTAAATTACCTATGCACGGTCAACCCACTGGAGCCACGGTGAACTAGCCGGCCCGATTTACGGCACGCAAAGAATTCTTCACTCCGGCGATTGACTAATTAGAGCCGTTCACGGCAAAATAACCACGGCCTAACATTAATGAGCAAATTTCTACTATCGTAGTTCCGAACCCCCGTTCACAGCAAGGTTATCGTGGAATGCGTCTTCTGTGTTTTTTTAAAGAGAGTCAAATGTGTAATCTCAAATACAAAAGAAGACATTTCCAGATTGGTGGGGCAAAACAAAGCTAGCATTAGCAACATACCTAAAACTATTAAGATGGCGTCTTCTCCCTTTGGTTCTTGTAGTTAAGGGTAGTTAAAAGACCAGACGAGCGAGAATTTTGTGGCTTTTAATCGGTCATTTGCACCACTTTTCCCACCGTGTAAATTGTTAGCTTGAGCATTAGCACTCGAGCGAGCTAACAGCTAACAATAAACGCCATCCCGTCGTTCCGGGCCGCAGCACGACAAACACACAGCACAGACCGGCACTTGAGTTTAAAAAAGAAAAGAAAATGATTTAAAATGGAGGGGGGAAACAGAGTGTTTTGGAACTTACTTGGTGAGCTAATGAGCCGACGGGGACAAACCAGCGGAGGCGTTAAACTGGCATCGGACCGGACCGGAGGCCTGCTTGGCTGATCCCAAGCGCAGCATAAACAAGGCCGGCCACGGACACCGGCGGCGGCCAAAGCGATCGATGGCAAACGCCGCACACGCTTAACTCAAGTGCGGGGGCAGTTCGGTGTCATTTAAAAGCAAGAAGGCATGAACAATTGTCCGGCCTGGAAATTAAATTACACACAATTGTTTCCTCCGGCTTGGGCGACCAAAGCCTTCCTTTCCATTGGACCCACTTACGTCAAGTTTGACAGCAAACCGGAAATTCCGTCAAACCTCTTCAAGAATTAGGTGGTGAAAACCTCAAAGCGACACGAAGCGTTTGTTATATTTAACCATGTCGATACCCGTCAACGCACACACATACATAAAAATGTGAATTCCAGGCATGAAAACATGATTAAATTCCACAGGGGAGCAATACCACAAAATGACTTGGGACATTTATTGTGACAACACCCACCGGAAATTTTTGTATGCTCTTTAGCTTGCACAAGATGTCGATACTATTGCGGCGTTCAAGTGCTTGAACAACGTTCGTAAATTATCCTTTACGCATGACTGCATACAAATGACGAAAACGTGCACAGTTGGAATTCATTTGATTAGTTGATCTCTAGGTATATTTTTAGAGCAGTATATACGATACTCATACTTAACATTGTTAAGAACATGGTATAAATTTGTGGATCAATTAAAAAAAAAGACAAAACTCCATTTCTCTCTCTTATGTGAATTAAATCCATAATATGTAGCTAAATTAATACATAATCATGCTTATTGTTACTTTTTTCATATACAGTATGTATATTAATATTACTGTACATGTAAATTATGCAACAACAAAAAAATCTTTATCCCCAACATCATCACTGACTGTGTCGTAACATGAGATGTAAGTGGAATTATTTTCAGAGCACTTCAATCTGCTGTGCAGTAACACAATTTCCTGTTAGCAGGCAGCAGGGTCATCACAACTAAATGTGGGCTCTGGCACCCCAGCCCAGCCCCCAACAACATTCAATGACAGCGAAGGGGTCGCTGGGCGGTATTTTCCCGTTGGCGCAATCTCCAAAAGGAAAATGTAATAATAATAATGATGAATCTCATTATGTTTGCTACTAATCCACTGGTCGGGCAGGGCTTCGTTCTATATGTCGATATTGATAGATATTTGATATCAAGTCAAAATTGCTTTTATAAATAAATGGTTCGTTTGGACGGGAAGCAAATGAACGTGTACGTATTGGATGCCTCTGTCATAATAATGTGTTGTGGTGCATCTTTAATAAGCGAAGTGCGCATTACGTTTGCTTAATGCTAACATTATGCTAAATTATGAGGATAAAAGTAAAATAGGCAGAAGGTGGTCCGAATTTGATGGGAGAAAAGTCAACATTTTAAAGGGAAAAAAATAAAATGGAGTCATCATCTTATCAAAAAGTGGGCCCATAACACATATGGATCTGTCCATCCATCCATCGATCATATACCGCTTATCCGGGGCCGAGTCGCGGGGGCAGCCACTGGAAACGATCATCGCACAACGTCTACAGGCAGCGCGTCCCACATCCAATATGGCGGCAACCTCCACGCAGCTTTCGTCAGTCAATGCCACATCTACACTTACTATCGTGTGCGTGTCTGACTTTGACGTGACGCTGCTACCTGTTCAGCTTTCATCAAACCAAGTCAAGTCGAAGTGAGCACAACTCGTAAGTTAACGAAACTCGGATGTTCTATGGACTCAACATCCATTTGATGAGGAATTTGCTCGCTTTTGTCCAGCTCGGATGAGATACTTGCTCGTTGTTTTGTTTACAAGTTTTTCTTTCTTTCTTTTTTCATTTTGGAAGATGCTAACACTTGCTTTGTACAGGTATGGAAAGCCCTTTGAGCATTTTATTCTAATTTCCAATAACCGATTACTAGTACGCTCTTTGGCCTCACTATTTTGTCCTGACAATTTGTGGCGTACTAGCACAACTACAGTGCAACTAGTAACGTTTTTTCCCCCAGTAGGCTACTTACTGCACGACATTTCTACGCGCGAGTTCTAGTCGTACTGTCGAACGCCTACGTTTTCATGTTACTGGTTTGTACTACTAGTACGACTAGTAACATGTCCAAATACAAGTAGTTGGAATCTAGCACTTCACTAGTAGTAGGACAAACAGGCGTACTAGTTAAAATGCTCAAAGGGCTTCCTGTAAGTCGTAAGGCTGGTAGAACGACTACTAGTTGTATTTTAGTGAGGACGAAGAGTCAACTTACTTGTACTTGGACTACTTAGCAAATTAACAACTGTTTAGCTAGTGAGGCAAAACAAACTACTCGACACTAACAGTTATTTTAATAATCAATAAATGTGTCACTTATTGTTTTGATTCGTCAGTGATACAATGTAACTTTACTTTTTTTTTTTAAAAAATGTGTATTTATTTCCATCACTTTACCAAAAAACAAACATGAATTCATTGCGATTCAGTTACTGGTTTGGTCTGTAACATCTGTCGGATAATCTGCAAAAATGTTCAGTGCTTTTTCCATAAGTAAAAGTCTGCAAATATCTTATTTGGATAGAGCGCAAAAATCATCAGGCAGGAAATCAGACAATATTTCCTATTGAGACGCTCAAATCCGAGCATTTAATTACATTTTAAATTCAAACAAGGCTCTAAATGATGAATTATCATCAAAATAATTGTTAATTAATTGATTAATTGTTGTCTGTAAGCCACACACATTTGCTGTGCTGTCAGTTTTTCCCGTTTGGCCGTGATTGGATGTTGTCCCGGCGCGTCGTCAGCGACCTGTGATTGGTGCTCGGCGGCGTACCTGTGATGTCACGGCGTGGGCGGAGCCGTCAGACGTGGTGGCCATGCCGTACGTGGACCGACACAATCGCATTTGCGGCTTCCTGGACATCGAGCAGGCGGAGGGCAGCGGGAAGTTCCTGAGACGTTACTTTGTCCTCGGCGCGCAGCGGGACAGCCTCGTGTGGTACATGGACAACCCGCAGGTGCGTGCGTGCGTGCGTGCGTGCGGATGTTGGACGACACCAGTGACACTATGGCATGTATCCCCTCGCTCAGAATCTTCCGGAAGGAGCCCAGCATGTCGGCTGTCTCAACCTGTCTTACATGTCCAAGGTGAGCAAGCACACGTAGACCACAAACAGGAAGTTCCTCACCGTTCGGACTTCCTGTTTGCAGCATTTGGACTTCCTGTGTGCTGGGTCCATTTTCACATCTCTCGTTTTTTTTTTTTTTGTCCACAGGTGAGCGATGGCACCAAACAGAGGCCGAAAGCGGAGTTCTGCTTTGGTGAGTTGCTGTCCGGAAGTCTTGGAAGCTTTCTCCTTCTTTCTTTAAATTTTCCATTGGCAATATTCTGGCTGTCGGTTGAGGTTCAAGGTTGTCTTCAATTGTGTTATTTTATTCTTTTATGTGCCGACCACGCTCCTAATCAAAACATCTTAAATCGTATCCCTCCATTAAAATGAATGGAGATGCCAAAAATTGGCTGAACCCTGAAGAATTTTTTTTTCCTGACAAATACTCTCTGAGTCTGAGTGGATAAAATGGAGGACTCCCCCCCGCGTCCCTCCTCGCGCTTCCTCCAGTGTCCGTCCGCCGCTCAGTGGGACAAAGCAGCACAAACCTTCTTGACGTTTTTGCGTCCTCGTGCCAAATGTGCTCGACCGAGTTTAAATTAGCGTCTTGATGCTCGTTCTCCGGTGGTAGGCCGCGCTCGTCAATTGACGGGCGCAAGTTGCTCATTTTAGGACGTGAAACTTGCTTGGCTAAATGTTGTGAAAGTGATGTCAAGTTGACTTTTTGCTACCACTCGTGTGACGACGTCTCTTTGTACAGTTATAAACGCGGGAAGGCGCAAGTTCTACCTGCAGGCCAACGATCAACAGGACTTGGTGGAGTGGATTGCCGTTCTCAACAACGCCATCAAGATCACCGTAAGCCTCGCATGTGCACGCACCGTCACGCCTCGCACAAGCTACATTTAAGGAGCAGCAGCCACGATGTTCCGTCTCACAAAAGTCCACTAGCTTAATGATAACATATCATGGGAAATCCTATAGATAGGCTAACAGAAATTAGCATCCTTGTGGTTGTTGGGGGGAGGGGGGAATATTTTACATGCATGTAATTCCATTTAACAAAAGCTCATTAGCTTAATGCTAACATGTCATGTGAAATGCCATAGACAGGCTAACAGAAATTAGCATCGTTGATGTTGTCATGGTGGTGTTTTATCCACATGTAATTCAGTCTTAAAAAAACAACAAAAACTCCACTAGCTTAATGCTAACATACTGTATAATAGGAAATGCCATAAATGAAAATGATCATCAATTTCATAATCATTCTAAACCTTCAATAAAGGGTTACTTTAACACACACACCGACCAGCAACACAAACACTGTGGTCGTTCTTCTCTGAATCCATTTTTATTTTTGTTGTCATTTCCAACCAAATGCGTTTGATTTCTTGGCTGCTGGCAGGTGCCAAAGGTCACCGAGGGGGCCGACCCGCCTCAGGAAGTCTTGGCAACCTTGAAGCAGGTCTCCTACAAGACGGAGATCGTCGGCGGCGTCCCCATCGTCACGGCCACTCAGGTGAGGCTGGGCGGGTCCCGACCTGTGCGAAGGAATGCGCGTACGCACGCCGCCGCACGCAAGAGCGCACGCCTTGAATTCCAGACTTCACCACGACGCCAGCAAGCGCTTTGCGGCTGGGTTTGGAATCACTCGCCAGCCCAACGCTGACTAACTATGAGTCACCGTGATGGAGAAAGTTGCAACTTGTCTTTTGTGCGCAGACTAAAGCCATCAAAATGTTGCTTTGGTGCCATCTAGTGGCACCTACTGGCAGTTGCAGCACGGCGTAAATATTTGTTTGTTTTTCTGGTATGTCAGCTAATCGCAGCTTGCCGCCATTTCTAGTACGTCCACTTAAAGGCAAGTTTGGGGAATCACATGATTGAAATATGGCCGAACAATGATTTCATTTATCAGTCTGTGGAATCTTTTTCAAACTGTTTTTAACTCCAAAGCGGTATTGTGACCCGTTTTGCACTCTAAAAACAGTTGGATCAAAAAATGGACCAATCCTCTTCTTGGGTCTATTTGAGTCAAGAAATGGGACATTTAATGTAAACAACTCCTAAATATTGGTCAGATCTTTTACTAACCCCAAATTCCCAAAAAAGTTAGCACACTATACAAATTGTGAATAAAAACTGAATGCCAAAATGTTGCTTGTGGTTTTGCAACGTCAAAACAAATGTTTGCAAAAGTCTTATTTTGAAAAACCACCAAAACCGTCAGTCTGCTTTCATGGAGGATGTGAGAGATCGGAGAATGTTTCACCTTGAGAGACTGAGATCGATTTGGACAATTCCGTTTAATCGCTCATCAAAGTAGATGTCGAAGTGAGTTTGCGACGTTGGGCTGAGCCGTTGCTGTTTGTCTGCGTGGCAGGAGCTGGCGGACGGTCCGAACGGAGACGAGCGCGAGCGCGCCGCTTCCGGCAAGGCCTACTTCCTGTCCGGCCAAGTCCAAGAGCAGGATGTCATCAAGGCGGGCTTCTGCGTCAAACAGGGAGCTGTGGTGAGATCCTGCGACAGGAATCATATTTTATTATTATTATTTCGATCATATATTAATGACATATTTATTATTATTCATTTTGTAATTTGAATATTGATTTATTTTATTTACTGAAAGTCTGCTTTAAATCCAACTGAGCGGAGTATTCAATCATTGTTGAATTATGATGAAAAGAATTGTAATTTCCAAACGTGCGTGTGTGTTAGATGAAGACGTGGAAGCGGCGCTACTTCATGCTGGATCAAAACGCCCTCAGATACTTCAAGACCGACTCGGTGGGTTCCCGACTGCGTGTGCGTGCGTGCGTGCGTGCGTGCGTTAATCCAAAGCATCTGCTGTACATTTGTGTGTGTGTGCTGACAGGACACGGGTGCGCTGCGTGTGATTCCCCTCAAGGACATCTTCAAAGTTCAAGAGTGCAAGCAAAGGTGATGAATTAATTTTTTTTTAAAAAAGTCCATGAGCTTCATGCAAATGAGCACATTTTGTTACGGCAATTTGAACATTTCAAACCCAAGGCCTCCACTACAGGAACAAAAGATTTCAATTTGCAAGCATAAATGTGAACTCTTTTCTTTTCATTGCTGTGACTTTGAAGGCTTGACATGGTAGGGAGACGTTTGGATGACGAGGGTGTCCTCGACCTCGGACCCCAAACGTTTGACAAGTTGACTGAACTTTGTCCTCATTTTTCACTCGCAGCAGCAGAGGGCGCTGTGACGATAATCGTTTGCTGCAAAGGAGAAAAGTAGAAGCGCGTGCGTGCGCGAGAGATTTTATTTCTTTTGAAATGAACGAGATGTGCACGTTTTGCTTGTGTCGTGCAGTGAACTGATGATGAGGGACAACCTCTTTGAGATGCTCACAGCGTCCAGAACTTTCTACTTGCAGGTAAACACACGCACCTGAACAAGACGCTCTCTTGTGCACTTGTGTGTGTCTTTACACAAGTGTGTGTGTGTGTGTGTGTGTGTGTTAGACCGACAGTCCCGAGGAAATGCACAGCTGGATTCAAGCCATCAACGGCGCCATCGTGGCCCAGCGTGGCCCGGGATGCTCTACCAGCTCGGTGCGCCTCTCCCTCGTCGTCATCGTCATCATCATCATCATCGTCATCATCATCATCATCATCATCACTTGCTCTCTTCTCTGCAGGATGACAGCTCGCCCGCCGTCACCTCCTCTTCCACGTTCTACTTGGACTTCGATGAGGCGCTCCCTCACCCACAATCCTCAGAAGATGCCCAAGTCCAGCGGATGGCGGCGGGGGACGAGTCGCTATGGAAACGGTGCAGCAAGGAGGAGATGGATCTCGAACCCGAGTGATTTGTTTTAAGGACGGTGGGGACTCCTCAGCTTCATTAACTTTTTCTTACTTGGAGTTTGCTCTGCTCCTGATTTACTTTTTTTTTTTTGATTGTGTATTTATTATTAAAATACTCCAAATAACACCCAAAGATGTCGCTTTGAGGTGGTAACTCACTCTTAGGTTTTTTCCACAGAGATGGTGCAACATAAAAAAAAAAAACAGTCAAAAACCGCAACAACCGGGTCAGCAACAAGTAAAAAAAATAATTAAAAAAATGCAATTCAAGAACCACATCAAGACTCAAGAATAGAAAAATAACATTTTAAAGAATGCAAAATTCATCACGTTAAAGACAAGTCAAAAGCGATATAAAATACTGAATAACAATTGAAAACCCAAGAAAATGTAAGTAAGGAAATGAATCGCATAAAAATGGCACCCCAAAAAAAGATCATCACGTAAAAACAAACAAATGATCAAAATAGAAAATAAACAGGAAAAACTAGGAACAAAATCAATGACATAAAAAGAAAGCAGCTGACAGCAGCTTCGATGTGGCGCCTCGTCCGTCTTCTGAGCACCACGACGACATCATTGCTGACTGACTCAAGGTGACTGGAATGTGGTGGCTTCGTGCACGCGCAAACGCAGGCAGGCTTTCTGGGAAGAAAACGTTTGGACGCCTTCAACACACTTGTGGACTTTTTGTTGTTGTCGAAGTCTTGGATTCGGGAGGTCACCTGCGGACCGACGGGTGGGCAGAGGCAGGCCGCGGCGGCAGACGTGCATTAACAGCCGGAGAACATTTGGATGATCCGAGTGGATGTCGGGAGCTCGCTTGTGGGCGTGGCCTATGTTGAGGACACACGGTTCGCCCTCATTTACCGGAATGGTCCCGGTCGGCCCGCTCCACAGCCAAACAGCTCGTGACGCCGACGCCACACGGCCTGGAAGTGAAACGACACACGCACGGCACAGAGGACAGGGTGTTGTCTTGGCGTGCGCGGCATCGCTAACTCCTAAAATATGTTCACTCGCGCTGACTGAGCTCATAACGCACAACATGCACTGTGTGTGTGTGTGTGCGTGCGCATGTGTGTGTGCGTGTAGCAGGATTACGTAAATACACTTACACAAGTGTTTTTCTGATGTGCTTTTAGCACTCTTTAATAAAAACATTATGTCATGAAATAGAATGTCGAGAATTGAACTGTTTTTGTCACATTTTTTTGCTTCAGTTGTGAGGTTTGTGCTGCTCCTTTTGTTGTGCTCACCTTGGCCACCTGGGGGCAGTATAAACGTCAGTTAAAGGTTAGTATGTTTCCTCTCCAAAACAGTTTGGGAGTGAAAAATGCTTTAAAAAGTGGGTAGATTGGAAAATACTCATGCCAGTAGTTTTCACAAAACGCAAGGCTCAATTCCGTCTCGGAAATATTTAGAATTGTCGTGACCCCCCTGAAAACACTTGAAAAATAAGTTCGACAATACTACAAATAAGCATTTTCTATACACACACAAAAAAAATGTCACCCTGCCCCAAAATTAAATTTGAATACGTTAATAGGTGAAACCGCGAATAGGCGGGGGTCCACTGTATAATCGCAATGAAGTCGGTGGTTCGCAGCCCCACCCTGACTGGAAACGTCACAGGCGGCAGCCAATCAGACGATGTGTTTACTCGGCGCTTTAAAAAGCGCACGGGGGCAGCCCGGCGTCACTTGGCCGCCAGCTTTGAAAGCTTTGACGGTTGCCTTCTGCTAGCATCCGGCCTCGTCTTCTTTCGTTCTTTCTTTCCTTCCTTGCGCTCTTTTTTCGTCCCACGCAAGATGATCGCGCTCGTGCTCGTGTGCGCGCTGCTCGCCCCCGCCGACACCTCCTCGCTGTCCAAGCGCTCGGCCGCCGCCGCCTGCCCGGTGACCTGCGAGCCGTCGCGGTGCCCGCCCCCGCCCTCGCCCGCCGATTGCCCGGCCGGGCTGGCGTCGGACGCCTGCGACTGCTGCCGGAAGTGCGCGGCCGGCGAGGGCGAGCCGTGCGGCGGCGGCGGCGGCGGCGACGAACGCCGCTGCGCCGACGGGCTGACGTGCGCGGCGCCGGACGACGGCGTGGCGCCCACGAGCACGGTGCGAAGCCGGGCCAAGGCGGGCGTGTGCGTGTGCGCCATCCCCGAACCCGTGTGCGGCAGCGACGGCGTCACCTACGCCAACGTCTGCCGGCTGCGGCGCGACGCTGTCCGAGCGCTTCAGGCCGGCCGGCCGCCGGTTATCCTCATCCAGAGAGGCGCGTGCGGCCACGGTGAGTTGAGTTGCGGTCCGTGGGTTCGAGCGCATGCGTGAGTTCGACGCGATGTGCGTGAGATGTCACACGAAATGGAATCCAATCAAGTTTGTTTACCGCAAGTCACTTGTTGATGTCATTTTGCGAGAAACTTTGCAATTGTTCTTGGCTTGAACTTGTTAGCTACAAACACTTTTTTTTTTGCCGATATCGTTTGTTGCTAAGTTGCTTGTTCTTGCAAGAACAAAAAAGAAGTTAAGTTTGTGTCATTCCTCTTGGAATGTTCCACATGACATGAAATGACACTCGCTCACATGGCAACGATGTCACTTTGTCATCTCACAAGCCAAAAGTGTCTTCAAGCGAGTCCGCGAGGGTCTGCAAGCAAAAAAAATCATTTTTGCATTTCAAATGTTCAAACGTGGAGCAATGAGACAATCAAGCAACAAATGTAACTTCTGAGCATTGACCCAAATAAAAGCGCTCGACCTTCCTGCATGAGAACATTTTGGTTTCCGTTGCCAAACTTCCTCTTTGAAATGGCTGATGTTGTTTTGTGGACTGGTCGGACAGAACTTTGGAGCCCGCAAGTAGGTCTGGAACGCGTTTGCCGCCGTGACTCATGGCTGAGAGACGATTGGGCGCCGGGTTGAATGTGGGTCAGACGTTATTTAACCCAGATTGGAGCGACTGCGAGTGTTTTTCTTTCCGGCTCAGCGTGCAGACAAGCTGGGATCCGCCGTCAACGCGGCGACGCTTGCGCGCTGACTCACCGCTCTCAGGAATCTGCCCCAGTCCAGGCTCGTCCGCCTCCAGATGGGATCGGAGGGCGCCGTCGATTGGTTGATAATCCTTGTTGGGAAAGCAGCTGGTGGATGCCATTGGAGCGTTCGCTAAGTGCGTGTCCTCGTTGGACCTCATTTTAGCGCACTCTCACCTTTACGGGTCACAGCACGCCGCTCGCTATCCCACGTTTGATCGCACGCCCGCCTTCTCACAATCAGTTAGCACGTGCTACGTGTTGGCCAATCAGCATCCAGTAAAAAGTTTGATACCGCTAGAAATTGCATAAAAGACCATGAGGACCATTAGAAATGGAGTGCAGGCGCATGGTGACCAGTAGAAATCAAGTCCAGTGAGGTGGTACCAGTAAAAATCCAATACAGGAACACGATGCCAATAGAAATCAAGTCAAGTCTCGTGGTAGCCAATAGTTAGCTCACTTGTCAGTCTTTCCCTTTCCGACCAATCGCGTCTCACTCAGCCATGGAGTGCGCGTTTGTCTTGTCAAACATTTGGACGGACTTCTGCGCGTCTCCTGAGTGGTCGCAGCTGTTGGGAGCGGTCGCGGATGTTTCGGCATTTCTCCAGCGTGAGCAAGCGCAAAGCTTATGTAAGACAAGACTTGACTTTTTCTTTGCGCGGCTCGCTAACACGTGGCTGAAACCTGTCACAGCGCCGCCCTGCTGCTGCGGGAGCGACATGACACACTCCAAGTGTGGAAATCTGGGCCACGGGGGCAACAAAATTGGGGGCGGGGCTTCTTTTATATTGATTAGGAATCATCGATGCGCCTACTGTTGTCAAAACTAACAGCAAAAGTTGACCTCTGTTGACCTTGAAGTGCTCTTCGGGGCCCCCTAGTGGCGGCGGCGGCGTACGCGTCGGCACCCCTGACGTTCTTTTTGCCCCAGCAGGACAGAAGAACCCCGACAGTCTTCGCTTCAAGTTCAACTTCATCGCCGACGTGGTGGACAAGATCGCGCCGGCCGTGGTCCACATCGAGCTCTACCGCAAGTACGACCAGACGGCGGAAGTCAGGAAGTCACGCGCGATTGCAATGATTGTTTCCTGTGCGCGCGCAGGATGGTTTATTCCAAGCGGGAAGTGGCCGTCGCCAGCGGCTCGGGTTTCGTCGTGTCGGAGGACGGCCTCATCGTCACTAACGCCCACGTGGTGGCCAATAAGCATCGACTGAAGGTACGTGAATGGAGTGCAGGTGCGCAACGCAGATGTCACCTTTGGCGTCGTGCCCGCAGGTGGAGCTGAAGAGCGGCGCCTCCTTTGACGCCAAAATCTTGGACATCGACGAGAAGGCCGACATCGCTCTCATCAAAATCAACGTCCACGTGAGTCATGGACTTCATAAGAAGGAGAATAAGCTCGACGCGCACGCACACACAAAGTCAAAGATGAAATGAAACGATGCATTCAAAGTGAAGTCCAGGCTAAATCCAAGGTGAAATCGCCAAAGATGAAATGAGCCTTGACATTGGAAAGCAATTCAAAGTCAGGAAATAAAAGATCAAGTCACGCAAAGTGAAATCAAAGATCAAGTCCAAGATGCATTGAGGGAATTCCAGTTCACAAACTTGAAGGCAAAGTCAAATGTGAATTCATCAAAGGGGATTCAACCACAGACGCCGTCGCATTTAAATCAAGGTCAAATCAAAGATGATGCGAGATGAATTCAAAGTGAAGTCAAAGGATACATCGTGGACGAAATCCAAAATGCATTCAAAGTGAATTCAAGTCAAAGATAAAGTCAAAAGTGAAATCAGCAACGATGAACTCAATGATTAAATGAGAGAAGTCAACGTTAAATCAGGGTGAAAGTGGAGGTGAGGTTGAAGACGTGAAATCAAAACTGCGATGGAATTGAACGTGGGTGGCGGATGAGGTCGACGTAAATTCACAAGATGAAATCCAAGCTGATTCCAAGGTGAAAGGAAAAAGTGAAATCTGCATTCCGACTTGACGAATGTGGCTTTTGCGGCCTTTCAGAACAAGCTGCCGGTTCTGCTGCTGGGCCGCTCGGCGGAGCTGCGCCCCGGCGAGTTCGTGGTGGCCATCGGGAGTCCCTTCTCGCTGCAGAACACCGTCACCACCGGCATCGTCAGCACCACGCAGCGGCGGGGCAAGGAGCTGGGCCTGCGCGACTCCGACATGGACTACATCCAGACGGACGCCATCATCAACGTGGGCACAGAACGCAAGCAACACGCAAGCTAGCACGTCGCCCGCTTTGACGCTTTTGCTCGTCTTCTCTTTTGCCGGCAGTACGGCAACTCGGGAGGGCCGCTGGTCAACCTGGTGAGTGCTCGGATGGCGCTCGGCGCCGTTAGGACCCAAGTCCAGCCACGCCTACTAGCAGACCGCATTGTTCTCCTCATTCCGGCAAAAGCAAAACTGCTGGAAAGAAGCTTTGGAGTGCTAAAGCGCGTTTTCTAAAGCGTTCGCACGTCTTGACCTTTGCCCCTGACGCCTTAAACGCAACATTGGACATTTACAGTCGCTCACGTTGTTACCTCAAACAATTGTTTGTCAATTTTTCATTTACAAAACGTTGAGCTGTCTAATATTTGCATTTTAACTCTTCAATGAATTAACCTTTTAAAAAAATGATGTATTTTAACAATTAAAAAAGGGCTTATTTTTGAAAGGTATTATTTCAATCATCTAGTTACAAATGAAATGAAAAATACCAGTAAAATAGTTTATTCATAGTCAATTGAATTAGCCAATTATTTAATATAGTAGAACACATTTAAAAATACCTGTTTTATATCAAATAATTTATTTTAATAATTCATTCAAATCTTTATCTTTTATCTTTATTATTGAATAAGATCGAATCCCTCAATTGTTTAATTAAGTAAATAAGAACGTTTTACAAATAAAATAGCCATTAATGTTCAAGTTTATTATTTATAATCAATGTCATTTGTATTAATTAACCAGTGACTTTGTTAAAAAACACACACACACACACGGGTGTAAACTTGTTGCGTGTGTGCGCGTGCAGGACGGCGAAGTGATCGGCATCAACACGTTGAAGGTGACGGCGGGAATCTCCTTCGCGATCCCGTCCGACAAAATACGAGAATTCCTGGCAGAGTCGCACGTCCGACAGGCCAAAGGTACGAACAAACTTTTTTTTTTCTTTTTTTACACATTACAATCTTGTTTTGATTGTCTCCATTTTGTTGGAATGGTCTCTTCATTGTTTTTTTTTAGGGAGTAACATCGGCAAGAAGAAGTACATCGGCATTAGGATGATGAGCCTCACGCCAACGTGAGCGACACACACGCGCACGCGCACACGCACGCACGCACATACACTTGCCCTTGTATCATCTCATTGACATAATGCATTTCCTAGCCCCGCCCCCTAACCCCAAGCATCAAAAAACGATTGCTTAGCCTCAACCATAATTCTAAACTAAAGTCTGAAACCAAGTCTTGGCCCTCAAAAAGAGGTCCGATCTTGCGGGGGTGGTCCCCACAAGTTCAAGTCGGTCCCCGCAATGGTAGTTCAACCTGGAAAAACACGCGTGTTTGGGCCCCGCAATGTAGCAAAGACAAAGGCACGCATTTTCCGAGGCCGTCAACGTGGCGGACAAGAAGAGCACGTTGTCAATGCCACCAAAATGATTTCTACTTTCAGCGGCTAACATTCGGACCTCTCTGTTATTACCATGCCGCATTCGTGTCTAATGACAGAGCGGAAGAAATGTGACACAAATGTTCTTTGGACGACATGGAAAAAAAATGCGAGTGGTCACCACATTTGTCACAATCGTGCAAGCCAACACAAAGCAAGAAGGTTTTTGTGCTGGACAATCGAAATGGAGTCAAGGAATGTGGTGGCCAATAGGAAAAACATGTGCATGAGAAAAAGAAAAAGAAAAGTCAAACATGCTTAATGTTATTTTTCCCATGAGAAATCACACAAATAATTATTTCTTGTTGCAATGATGTAAAAGTGACTAACCCCCCCCCAGTCTAGCCAAGGACCTGAAAGACAGGCAGTCGGACTTCCCAGACGTCACCTCAGGCGCTTACGTCATCGAAGTCCTCAGCCGGACACCTGCCGAGGCGTGAGTGCACAATCGTCAAAAACAACACAGTCACTAGTAAACAAACAGACACCAGCTGAATGGAACACCAAACATAACAAGAATTACCAATGGAGCAAAAAAAAAAAAAAACTAGAGCAAATCAGCTCAGCATGTAGACGGCGTTTTAGGGCTACGTGTATTTCTCATAACTTTCTGACTTTTTGTCCTCGCAAATCTGCCACTTTATAAACTCACAAAGTTGCCCTTTATGAATTACGAGTTTTTTTTCTTGGAATATTGCCCCCGTCCTCCAAAAAAATAATAATATATATATATATATATATACGTGGCCCTAATACGCCGCTGTACATGGCTACCGTGTATATAGTGTCGTTTCTTGTTTTCATTTTGTTATCAGATTGTTTGATGCACATTTGCGGTAAGAAAACGTTGACTGGCGTCTTTGCGTGATTTTTCCCACGCAGCGCCGGCCTGCGTGAGAGCGACGTCATCATCAGCATCAACGGCGAGCGCGTGACGTCAGCCAGCGACGTGAGCGCCGCCATCAGGCGCGACGACACGCTGCGGCTGGTGGTGAGGCGCGGCAACGAGGACGTCATCGTCACTGTCGTGCCCGACGACGTCGAGCCGTGACCGGCGCGAACGCCCGCGCTTCCGCCCGCGCTTCCGCCGGCCGCCGACGGGGGGCGCCAACACCTGCTGACTTTAAGGACCTTCCGGACGGACTCTCCAGACCACGCGTCGTCATCAACGCACGGCAAAGACACACACGCAAGCCCTTGCGTGTCCATCAAGTGGTTGCTAGGTTACTGTACCTTTTGGGACTTGTATTTTGGAAGTTGTTTTTATGTGTATGACCTTTTTTTCTAGAAAGAAAATACAATTATTTTTTAACAGAATCCTACTGCGTCTGTTTGTTTTTGCTTTTGTGTGTTTGCATCTTTTTATTGTTTTTTTTTTATTGTCTGCATGTTTTTGTTGTTTCCATTGTGCCTTTAAAGCGTTGTTTTTTGTGTCTTCACACTTATGAAAAGGCACACATTTTTTTCCCAATTGTTATTATTTGCTAATGTAGCAGTTTTTGTTGGTTAGTTGACATGGTTAGCAAAGCTACTGTGAGCAGTGATTGTTCCCCCCCACCCATCCTTCTGAATGAGCACGATGCAATTTACCACACAGTTCGTTCCATGTGAGTGTCTTCTCCATGCTCCATGCAAGTGTGTTCATTTTGTATTTGTCCCGTTCGAGAAATAAGTCAAGTTAGCGCAGAATTCCACGTACGTTACTTGAGTTAGCGCACACGTTTGGGGCCGTCGCTTTGCCGTGCTAGGACTTCTGGACGTCAGCCTCACGCGGGTCCGAGGGCGGCGTTGCGGCAGACGCCCCCTGCTGGAGGGCAGCGAGCAGCACTTTGTCCAGCTTGTGCTCTAGAGCGTCCAAGCGGCGGTCCACGTGCTCCTTCAGACGCCGCTCCATTTCCTCCAGGCGACGCTCCATGGACGTGTCTGCAGTCCTGAGGGACAAACAACAAACAAGTCCACTGTAAGACAGTTTGCAGTTTTTTTTCCAATGAGTCTTTGTTGTGTCTCCACATGGATTTGAACATGTCTTAGGTGTTTTTTTTTTAAACAGTTCTGTGGTTGGTGTGTTGTTTTTCCAGGTATTTTTATCTTGTCTTCGTTCTCCACGTGCCAAGCAGGGATGCTAAGCTAACGCTAGCTGACAGCAAAGTGCTGATGTTTTAAGAAACGCTCTGTCAATCGGTCCACTTGCTGACTTGGAACAATATATTCTTGGACGTTTTCTGGGTTTGTGTGATTGAGGTTAAACTCAAAATAAAACCCCCGCTGGAAGCCACGCTGACCAGCAGCCTTGACATTCGCAGAACTTGTCACTCGCTGACAGCCACACAAACTTTTTGGAGAGATCGCCACAGATCTGCTTCCAGCTGTGGGACACTTGAAGATGTACAACAAAACCTCACGCCTGAAAAAACAAGAAGAAGGCGTTCACATGAAAGGAAGACTTGAAACAGATGTCAGAGTTGATGTTCCTCCAAAATGTTTTCACTTGGGCAACGCATAATCCCCACAAAGGCGGAAAAGACAAGTCCAAACAGATGTGCTGAGCGATGAGCTCAGGACATAAAAAAACACACGCACACAAAAGAAAATTGTGTCAAACAGTATACTGGCCAACAGTAGAGCTGAAAAACAAACAAAAAAAACTCAGTCAACTACAAAAATAGGTGGAAACAAAATTTCTGCCTCGAAGATTTGTCGTCATTGTTTCCTATGTGGACATTTCTTGCAAATGAGAGCATTGCGATCAAGTTAACTATTTTTTTATTTTTTTATTGCTCATTTATGAGTACACGGCGTTCCCCCAAAAGAGAGCGAAAAAGAAATGTATCCTGTATCCAAGAAAATGATCTGCCACGAGCAGCACTCGATGCTTTGGCTCGGTTTTGGATGTTCACCACTTTACCAGTGGGGGGCAGCAATGCGCCAAACGTGCCCAGTCTGTTGGAAATCATGAAGAAGAACGAGAAGGAAGCTAATTACCCGCATTGTAGCTAACAGACTAACTATGATTTCTTCTGGATTTTTCTTGTGGAAGCATCGTCTGTAACGTGAGTTTGAAGACACAATTCCAAATGTAACATACAAAATATACTGTACATATGTGAATGGTAGTTAGCGTTTGCTGACCTAAAAATTATCACTAGCCCGCTAAATGCTAATCGCGATTGCTAACCGTTTAGCAGAGGCTAATTTTAATGGCAGGGAAGTAAGAAGAAGTAAAAGATAAAAATGCACTTCAATTCATGTCCAACCTTAGTAAGGAAAAAAAAAGCTAATTCTAAATGCATAAAATGAGTAACAGTCACCAGGCATTGACAGGGCACTATAGACAAACCACGGACTGGTCGCCAGTCAATGTAGGGGACTTAAAAAGAAAAACTAGACTGGTCTCTGTGGTCAGCATCAACCAATCCAAAGTAGAACAGACAAACAATCCCATATAGACAAACAACAGACTGGTCACTCATCGATGGCAGGGGAACATATAGATCAGGAATGGACTTGTCATCTGTCAAGTCACCGACAAACCACGGAAAGGACTAGTCGCCAGTCAGCGGCAGGGTACACATCGAGTTGCCTCACTTTTCGTTACCTGCTAGTCTTTGACACCACCTAAAAAAGGTTTACAATTGGCTAAAATGCCATAGGATGACATCCAAGCACTACGTTTGTCACAATGTAGCACCTCGACTCACTTCAAAATTGTTCCTTGGCACCAAGATGCCGCCAAAGTACGCATGTAAATCAGTGGTTAACAAATAATGGAATGGTCGCCAAACAGATGAAGCCAGTACGTAAATGACAAACGCACACAAAAAGCAAAAAAGCAAGACTCACGCTTGAAGCGCACGTTTGAATTTCGGACGTTAGTGAGGCGTCCCTCTGCGGTTCTGAACTCGTCCGGGTGCCGTCACGCTCGGCTGACTCGCCCGCTATCAAAGCTCACATTGTGGCGCCACAACCACATCTTTTGTTCGCCGTTTGTCACGGAGGAGGTGGTGTTCCCGTCACCATGGCTACCAGAAAAAAGCTACACAATTCAGATGGAGTCTATCCTCGCAAACGCCCTGGATTGGTCGCCAGTTAATCACAAGGCACATGCAGACAAACAAAGCACTGCTTGACAGTCAGTCAAGGGACCAAAAGCTCAGATTTTTATTTTCCGTCCAACTATCGGAATCTGCGTGAAAAAATCTCCGCCAGTCTGACCCGAACGGAACCGTGGCATGCGTGTGCGCGCAAGTTGCGTAACTTACTGTGCGTTGTTGTGGTCCACTTTGAGTCGCGTCAGCTGAGTGGAAAGCTCGTCGTGCAGCATGTCGGCATCGCGCCCGCTCGACAGGAAGCGCCGCATCAGCTCGGCCAGCCGGCTGTCCGGCGCCGGCCCGTTTGGTGCCGTTCGGGGGGCGGGCCCGAACGAGTCCACTGGGGGCTAACGCGGTGAAATTAAAATGCTCAATTCATCTTCATCATAACACGTTTACATCATTTTTATTAATACCGCTTTTTGTCATTTTAAAAGAGCATTATTTGTAAATGCTTTAAGTAAAAATTTGAAATGTTACATTGCTTTGATTCATCTTTTCTATTTCTATATCTAGTCGCGACACTTTTTAAAACATTTTTTTAATTAAATGTTCTTGAAATCTACTTGGGTGGTCGCCAGTTTTCTTGGGTACTGTATAATATTTAGAACGAATACAACAAAATATTTGCAAATGTTTGTGGTTAGTAGATCAAGTTGACATCCACGCTAGCATGTTCAATACGTGTGCGGTAGCGGTACCTGGACGACGGCAGCGGCGGCGGTCCCGACACTTGCCGGGGGGGCCAAAGCGGCTAAGAGGCCACCGCCCATCAGGAGCGGCAGGAAACTGCTCTGGTTCTGAGTGGGGGGCAAACAGAGTGTTGTATGTCACCATACGGCGGCCATATTGGAGGGGGCAGACCCAAATAAGAACCATGGCTTTAACAAGCTTGGATGTAGCAAACAAGTGGCTAGCAAAGTGTCGCGTACGAGGATGTACCTTCTGCTGGAGACGCAGCATGTCCATCAGGTTCTGAGCCCCCGGCGAGAGGCTGCCGCCCATCTCGTCCACCAGACTCTGGACCTGCTGCAGGTCGATGGCGCCGCCGCCGCCGTCTTGGGCTGGGCCAGACCGCAGGGGCCGGAGCGCCACCACCAGGCCGCACAGCAACACGCTGCTTCGACCCGCCAGAGAGAGCAGCTGGGGGGGGGGGGCAGGTTTTGCAAGACGTCAACAAAAATAGATACATCCAAAGGAAGCTTTCTTTGGATACTTGCAACAAAAATGAGTTGCCAGCAATTGGTTGACGTCATTTCATATTACAGGGGATAAAAATAACAAAGAAAACGTCTCAAAAATATGCGGCTCAAAAAATTGGGGACACTGGATCAACGTCTTATTTGTGTGTGTTTTTTTAATTTTTATTTTATTGCTCTTTTTTGTTCAAAGTTTGAAAATATTGCAGAAAATAAAACATTACTGTAGAGACAAGAGCATATGTTTACTTTGTTCTTTTTCAGCTTTATTTTATAATTTATATAAAAAAAAAAGGTTTAGTTGTTTAGAAAAACACAAAAATGTGTGTGTGTGGGGGGGGGGGTGTAGATGTGATATTTTCTACCTCACTTGGTGGCTTTTTTCAATTTGTGTTGCAGGCAAAAAGTTGGTGTGCCAAGAGATTTTTGAAAAGGTGCAAACAAAGCGAGCGCTCGTGCTTCATCACCTTGACGTTGCATGACGACAGCGCGTCGTCCAGGCTCAGCTGCTTCCTGTAGAAAGGTCCTCTGCACACACAAACACAAAATCGAACTATTTCACGATATTTAAACCGTTTTCTCACAATAATGATTGATCAACACTAATAAACACTGTAGGAATGATCAAAATGCAACACTTAATTCCACACAACCTCCGCAGGTGTTTACATTTTCAATGATCACGTCTACAACATTCCTAGGAAATCACAATGTCCCATCCCTGTAGTAATTGGAGGGCTGGCTTATTATTGACCTGTCGCCGTGCCGGACGTGGTCCTGCTTGTGGCCCCGGACCGTCGCGCAGTACTCGCCCGTGGGCAGGTACACCTCCATGGTGCGAGCCTCGCTGACCAGCGTTAGGCGGCCAATGGCGGCCAAGCCGGCGGGGACGCAGCTCAGCGTCAGGACGCAGGGCTCGCCGCTGTCGCCGTCCACTCGCTCCAACAGGACTCCCTCGCCCCTGAGACATGGATATGGGGAGGGGGCTCCTTATAAACGTTTACTTGGAGCGCCAATTTGGTCCGTGGTGGCTTCCTACCCAAGTCTCTGCCTCAGCTCGTCTTCTTCTTCGCCGACGCCATCATCCGACGCCGTGACGTCAACCGCCAGCAGCATGTCGGCCAGGCCGAGGCCTTCGCTCCGACACCGCCACGCCGCTCCCATCGTCACGTCCACGTTGGCACCAGACGCCGCTTTGACGGGAGACGTCGCATCATCATCATCGCATCACTGTCATTTTCTCATCATCAAAAGCTTTTTTTCAAAATAATAGTCATCATATTTCAAAATAATAGTAGGCCACAAAGGGACAAACTGATTGCTGGTAAATGGGAGATGAGTACAAAGTCCATGATTTAGTCAAATAAGCTTAGCAAAACATTGCTTTTGACTTGGACTTGATCCTGCTTTTATTATGAGTGTGTATTGTGCATTTGTGATGCATGAAAGCCTGACTGTAGATGGGATGACAAACAAAGACTTCTCAGTTCCAGGAGGGGTTGTGAGCATTGCGTGGGCCGGTCCAAAAATGCCAGTGCCCATTTTTTTGTGCCAGTCTATCCCTGGGTAAGAACACACTAAACAATCAGTGGACTGATCATCACAGTCAATCACTAAGCACATAAAGAAACACAATAGTTAGGTCGGCGGTCAGCGACGAGTCACATGAAGTCAAGCAATGGACTGGAATTGGTCTCGGTAACATAAAAAAGCACATATCGAGCACGTCCATTCAGATGATGATTGACAAGATGAAGCAGTATATAATATTCATTCCTAGTACCTGCCATGTCTCTCGCTTCAAAGTGTTAATGATGCCGATTTGTCCTATTTCATCTCGGAATGTCTTCTGGCTCGTTCGATCATCAATCGACTCCGCTATAATAGTTTAATCGTGGAAAGTAAATAAAATCGGAAGCTTTTCTAGTGGATTCTGTTCAAGCTGAGGAGAAAACGCGTCTCGCTACACTTCCGGGGCGTTGCGGTGACGTATTAAAAGCGCGACTTTGCTTTGTTTGTTTTTGATAGCGCGTCTTAAGACTTCTGGAATCGTCGATGCAGTGCTTTTTCCCAACCATTTCGCCGTCAATGCTGCCGCGTTACAGGACGACAAAGTGACACAAAAATTCACCGACTAAGCTCGCTGATGGCTTCTCTGAGCTGCCGCAGCTCACTTCAAGCTTCTTCCTCTTCGGTAAAGTCGCATTTTGAATTTCAAGTACTGCGTTTTGTTTTTTGTTTTAATTCACATGCAACATCTCCAGTATGGCGAACGTAACGCAAACGTGTCTTCTAGCGTCGCTTAGGGATGGACTTCAGCGAGTGCTACGAGGACTCCGTGTCCAGCGTGGCGGCCGCGGTTCGCGGCGGCTGCAGGAGGCTCTTGAGGCGGCTGATCCGCGAGGGTCGCAGCGTCGACAGCGCCGACAACCGCGGCTGGAGAGCCGTCCATGAGGCGGCCGCCGCAGGCAGGTGGGGCTGCCTCAAGGAGATCCTCTCTGCGGCCGCCATGACGGGTAAGCGCAACCGCAACATACACGCTGCTATCAATGTATTTCAAAACTTCAAGGTCCCAGTCAAATACAAATCTTTTTGACAGCCTCTGGTTTGGATTTGCCTCCTGAGGCCCCAAATGTCTAATTTTGGATGGAGAGGACACACCTGCACCTACCAGACTCGTGCACTCTTTGTCCTCTTCTCCAGACAATGAATTCACGTGTAGAACAAGGGTGCACTGTTGTCAGGCAAACTCAGCATTAGTTCCTTTAAACGTGCGCTGTTTTTTTCTCACATGCAGCCGGCTCGTCGTCGGGCTTCCAGGCGTACGTCAACTCGGCCACCCACGAGGGAGAGTCTGCCTGCTTCCTGGCGGCGAGACATGGCCACTTGGACGCCGTCCGCCTCCTCATCAAAGCCCGGGCCAACATCGACCAGCTCACCAACGACCTCTCGTGTCCCCTCTACGCAGGTAAATGCAACCTTTGTGTGTCGGTTAGTGGCGTGCGTGCGTGTTGCGTCGAAGCCGCTAAGTCACAAATGCGCTCCGGCAGCGGTCAGCAACGGCCACAAGGACGTGGTGCAGCTGCTGGTGACCAAGGGCGCCAAGTTGAACAGATGGCACACGGCCTCCTGCTGGACGTGCCTTCATCAAGCCGTCTATCAGGTCGTCAGCTCACACACACACAAGAAGTTCTCCATCCTGCTTGCAATCTTACGCCCCGATGTTTGCTCTTGTAGAATCACGCAGACATCGTTCGCATCCTGGTGCAGTCGTCGGACCTGGAGGCACGCGACGACTTCAAGATGACGCCGCTCTTTGTGGCGGCGCAGTACGGACGGCGGGAATGTCTGGAGATCCTGGTCCGCGCCGGTAAGCTTCTCACTTTCGTGCTGACTTGAGGAACTCCTGAAGCTTGTTTTGTTTTTGTCTCAGAATTGTAGGAAAATGTATGCTCTGTCAACACAGTCATGAAACCACGAGTACCTTTGGCTTGTTGGACACTCTAAAACCAGTTGGGTCAAAAACGGACCGATCCTCTACTTGGGTTTATTTAACCCCTTTTAGTGTAAAGCAACTCATAAATACTGGTCAGATCCATTACTTGGGTCAAAATTTTGGGTTATTTTGTATAAAACAACCCAGGACGTTGGGTCAAATTGACCCATAAAGTGGATCGGTCCATTTTTTATCCATAATTGGGTTACTTTTGACCCAACTTTTTTTAGAGTGGAGGAAACAGAAATGTGTGTTTGTTTTGTTTTTTGTAATCAGGCGCCAACGTGAACACGCAGGCCTCGGACCTGGCCTCACCGCTCCTGCTGGCTTCCCAGGAAGGTCACCTTTCTTGCGTGGACTTTCTGCTGGACCACGGCGCCGACGCCAACCTGGCGTGCTGCCGCCACTGGCCCCAGCTTCCCATCCACGCCGCCGCGCAGTTTGGCCATCTCGGGTAGCTGCTCGTTCCTGCTAGAGCAAACGGGGCTCCGCCAGGTTGAACTTTGGCCTCTGCTGAATAATTTGCAGTGAATTATGTGCCATCATATTAAAAAGTGCACACCCACATGTGGGGACCGCCAAGATGAAATAAGGTATTATTTGTGTGGTACCAAATGTCACCAGATGACGTCAAAGCGATCATTTGGCTTTGGCCTGACAACAAAAATAGTGAACTGCTTTTAGGATTATGAGGGGTTCCTTGAAAAAATGCCTCTCTTGGTCCCAGAATTTTGAGAACTTTGAGAAAACTTGATTTTTTTTTAGGGCAATTAAAGGAGCAGAGTTCACACCATTCAATTAAGGCTCAGGGCATGGATCATTTTGGGGTGTGGTGGAAACAATCATCAGTACGTTAATCTATAAAATGTGTTGACATTATTGGCCAATCGCTTCTTACATGCTGTATTGTCATTTGTCCTAAGTGCGTTCGTATTGTTGTCACGTAAGCGTCGGACTCCGCCCACAGGATCCTCAGGCGGCTGGTGAGCGCCACGGCGCGCACGTGTGACGGCGGCTCGGGCACGGTGAGTCCGCTCTACCTGGCCGTGCAAGGCCGCCAGCCGTCCAGCGTGGAGCTGCTTCTGGCGCAAGGCTTCAGCGCCGACGCACAGGACTGCAGCGAGCTCTTGGGCCTGCACTCGCCGCTCTCCCTCGCCTTCAGCAGCGGACTCAGGCAAACCAGCACCCGCGCAGCGTACAGTACACACACACACACATACACACACACTCCACCGCGACCGGGGGTGACCTTCCAGACCCCTTTTTTAATGCTGCCTTCCAGGATGGTCACAAATGTGGAGTCACTAGAACTCAATTTAGCGATAAACACATTTGTGGGGACTATGTTAAAATTGACATTGGACAAAATGTCCTGGAGTTCACAAGTTGCTTCATGTTCCAAATACCAATTGCTCTGAATTGGATCATAGAAAAATGTACTGTTCCTATCACCAACATAAAACAACATTGCCGCCTAGTGGCAGAAAATGACATCAACACAAATGTGTGACTCAATGTTTCACGTTGGTTTTAAACGTAACTGTTAATGTAATGAATGATTGTGTGCTTGGCCACAGCGAGGCGGCCAGGATGTTGCTGGTGGCGGGTGCTGCGCTGCGCCAGGAAGAGTGGAGGCTGGTGTTGGCCCGGCACGACCCGCTCATGCTGGTCCTGGATCACAGGTCGCCAAAAATTCTTTCCAAACCTTAAACACACAACCCAGTCAGGGGTGTGCAGGAGGCGGGGCCAATGGGGGTGGCGTTGATCCTCCGAATGAACAAATGGGGCTTCCTGCCTTGCAGGTGGATTTCCCCCCCGCGACTCTTGAGCAACGACTCGGCGGCGGCGGACGTCGGTCAGAGCAAGACGGCGTTGAGGCCGTCCGAGTTGAGCGACATGTTGACCACGGCGCTGGAGCAGCCCGAGTTTGCCGACCGCTGGCTGCCGCCGCTCCTCCGGGCCGGACTGAAGCCCGAGTTGCTGCTGCACATCAGCATGTACGGCGTCTCGCACCTGGTGTCACTTTGAACGCCACGTCCAACGTTCACTTGCTTTGCACAAAAACACACGCAAAAATGTTCCACATGCTCACACGACCGTCTTTTCTTTTTTTCTTATAGTAGTTTTTTCTACAGTGAACACAGAGTTTCCACTTCTGAATTTGAAAATAATTGCTATAATAATAATCGATTTGTAATTTTTGCTTCAAGTGAATTAATGTTTAAAAAAAACTCCTCCTTTTTTTCAATGACCTTTTCTTTATGGAAGATTTGAGCATGATTTCAAATGACTAGACACAAACGCACTGGCCAGTCACACATACTTTTGCGTCCAACATAATTTCCACAAATGAATGTGGATTTTTCCATCCCCTTGTTTGTGCTTCCAGACTGCGTGAGGCCGACAGCGAGCTTGTCAACTTTCTGCTGCAGTTGGTCAACTGGTCAATGTTGGCGCCCCCTTTGAAAGGCATCCTGTGCCAAAGACGGGCACAGTTCACCTGGCAACCATTCCCGCAATTTGGTAGTCACACTTTTCCATGACATGAAGATATTCCATTGCATGTTGCTTTGCTCTAAA
The DNA here is from genome assembly GCF_051991255.1 of Vanacampus margaritifer. NCBI lineage: Eukaryota > Metazoa > Chordata > Actinopteri > Syngnathiformes > Syngnathidae > Vanacampus > Vanacampus margaritifer. Next base: position 496,925 of record NC_135449.1, read on the forward strand.
TTGTCCCAAGGGATGTCTGTGTGTGTCCGTGTGTCCGTCCCCCAGGCAGCATTGGCTGGTGATTAATGTTTTCCCTGCGGTCTCCTTCTCCTCCACACAGACTCCATCCCCGACCTGTCGCACCTGTGCCGGTTGCAGATCAGGATGTTGATGGGACCGGACGTGGTGGTGAGGACGGACCTGGTCCAGAGGCTCCCCGTGCCACCGTGCGTCCGGCGCTTCCTGCAGTTCCGTGACATCATCGAGCATTCCCTCTTAACGCGCCTTGGTTCTGTTACCTCTGAGGATGATTCTGCTGCAGTGGCCAGATTGAAATGAGAATAAAGTTGTTGGTTAATGTTAAATAAATTCCTATTGAAATTTGTTACAAAATAATTTGTGTTATATTTTTGTTCTGCATCTTAAAAAAAAAGTGTTGCTTGGTACAATTGGAGCAGGCGTCAAGTGTCAATAGTTTTGATCAAACTCGGTTTCACACTCATCAAAGTGCTGGAATTTACAGTTGCTGTATGGGGGGGGGGGTCTCTTGTTTTCATGTTTGTGATGTAAACTTAATACTCCTTTATTTATATATGGAAATAATGAAGGGGGATTTTGTCTGGAGGTCAAAAGGTGTTGTGATAAACCAAAACAATTGATCGGAATCAGGCAACTTTGTTGACATTACAGAGAACTCCGATGTCCCACTTGCCTCCAATGCAGCATCATGCCAAGAACGGGCAGCTGTGATTGGTCAATGCAACAAAAGGAAATAAGGCCGGTTTCAACAAATTTGCAGCGCATTTATGACTGTGTGAGGTTTAAGGACTTTTTATTCTATGTCACTACGGCTTGTTAATTTGCGTCTTTTTTTGTTTTGTTTCTATGTCACGTTTATGACGTCAAAACTTGAGGCGATTGTCGCACGCCTTTGTCAATCATACAAAACAGCTCTGCTTGGTTGATGTCGTGGGAATTAGAAAATAAAAACGTTTTGGATTCAACTAGGAATACATCGACGACCCTGTGAGGGTTTAAGCAAAACACTGGATGATTTTTGTTCGCGTTTCGGACGTTGCTTGAGACGATTGGCGGCAGCCTGTGTCAATCATACCAAGAGCAGCTCTGATTGGTTGACGTCGCATTTTTGGGACGTGCACTTTGACAACAGGAAGTGAGTGACGAACGCTATGTGAGACAAATAAAAAAAACAAAGATCCCCTCGCAAAGGCTATAAATGTCTTAATAATCTTGATGTGCTACGTGAGTAGGTCAAATGTATTCCTTTTTTTCTTTTGCCGTGAAGATTTCAATTGTGTATCACGTTTGCTAGCTTGATTGTTTTAGCTCAGTGGTAGCAAAAGAAACATTGATGACATTATTCTTCTTATTATTATTACTACTACTACAGAAATGAATCTGCTGTTAACGCCAAGAGGGCAGTTTGCACAGTAGCCGCTTGGCGGGCCTACGTTTGTTTAGCCTGCTATAATTGGACGAATACTATATAGTTCGAGTGAAACCAGGCTTGGTGCTTGCTTTATCTCATTTTAAAAGAAGTACTAGTGATCAAAAAGCAGTGCGTGTTTGCTTCCTGCTGGGTGAAAACATCAAAGGAATTAACTCCCATTCTTCTCTTGGTCTTTCTGTGCGTGTGTTTATGCATTTGTGTACGTTCGCATGGGGATGGACGTGCGTCTTGTGTGCTTTTGCGTGCGTTCCAGGTGAGGCCGGCAGTTGGCAGACGAGTTGTGGCGCGGACGTCGTCATGCACGCTAAGCATGCCGGGAGGAGCAGAGATGCTGCAGTGTGGCAGCAAACCCGAAGTCTCCTGTACAAAAACGTGCTCATCAAGTGGAGGACCAAACAGCAGAGCTTGCAGGTGTTTTTCTTTTCACCTGCAACATTGAAGCCACGGCAGAAGAGAGGTCATTGTGACCCGCTTGCGTAACTGTACAAAACCATGTTGACTTCACGCCTGTGAGTTCTTTTGAAGGGAATTGAAGTGCAGAAGCCACGCGGGCTTGTAAAGGCGAGTTGGGCTTGCAGAACTATTCGAGCCTTTGTTCTCAATGAAAGGGAAAGTCTTAAAACGGTCACATTTCAAGTGAGCAGAGTTTAAAAATGAAAACAATCTTTTTTGTTTGGAGAGTGGGGTGAAGTAGAAATAAGCTGCACAGGATCAAGTTTGAGTGATTTGAATCGGTCAAAATCAGTGGTTAAAAATAATAATAAATATATTAATAACTAGGGACAGGCCAATTATCGGCCGGGCCTTTTTACGAATCTGAAGGCCGATAAAGCTGGTATCTCGCTGAGCGGTGAATGCTTGCGAACGTAGCAAAATTGAGGGCTTTCAGGATTTGTAAGATGTTCGCAGACACTTTGTACTTTTCGCAAAACCATTTTGAACATATTCAGACCATTTTTCCTGTCTGCGAAGATCTTTTGAAACCTTTTCCGAACCCTGACGGGAAACCCCAAATTTGCATTTGCATGCATTTGTCGCTCGGTGAGATACTGGAAACTTTTCATTTATGGATTTATTAAAATTTCCACTTTATACAAAAAATATGCTGATACACTGGGAACTCCCAACACTTTTATTTTTAAAAATAACATTTGTTGACATTTTGGAAAACATGATCTCCAGTAGAAAACTATTTCCTTGCTTAGTTTTTAACTTAGCATAACACATGCTCATGTAAAATGTTGACGCTAATATTTTCTTTTTGACTGAAAATGAATATCAGCATGAAATATTGGTTATCGATGTCATTGTCATTGCAGGAAGTGATCCTGCCGCTGCTGCTGCTGGCTCTGCTCATCGTCATCAGCATTCAAAATCCGCACGTCTCCTACCCCGGCGTGCCCACCGTGGAGCTGGATTCGTACTTCAACGCTCTCAACAGCCTCGGCTACACGCCCGTCACCAACCTCACCAGCCGCATCATGGACGAGGTGGCGCGGGAGATGCGTAAGACGCGCACGCGTGTCGACGGCAAGGCGCACACGCGCTCAGTGAGGGGCGCGTTGATGTTTTGCGTGTCGCCGGCAGACCTCCCGGACGGTTTGGAGATGTTCAGCAGCGAGGAGGAGCTGGAGAACGCCAGCGCGCACGAGACGTCCACCTTGGTGGGCGTGGTGTTCGCCGACGCCGCCGCCACCGCCTACAGCATCCGCTTCCCCTACAGCCAGCTGCCGCTGCCCAGCGACTTCACCGAGGCCGTCGGTAACGTCCGGGATGGCGTTCGGGTCCCCACCGAACCCTCCCTCGCCATTCACCCGTCTTTTTGGTCCGCAGGCGACTGCGTGGGCAGCGACGGCAACTGCCGAGCGGCAAACTACTGGCACTCGGGATTTGTCCGCCTCCAGTTGCTGATTGATGCCGCCATCATCCAGGTGAGACGCGCTTGGCAAAAACAAAGCCGTACTGTCTTGACTCCCAATCTGTCCACGTTACGGATATTGATTTCATCCCGCTCGTCTGCTCCTGTTTTGATCCTGTGCCGTCCCAATCCCGTGATTAAGGTCAACTTGACTTCCACCCCGCGGGGGTCATAATGTTTAATCGTTAAGCAAGGGAATAATGTCTAATTGACGTGATGGTTAGTTTGTGGTCGGCCAAGGAGGCGGGGCGTTTTGCCGGCGTTGCGACTTTGACGTTTGCGTGCAGCTGCAGACCAAACGTCCGGCGTGGAGCGAGCTGGACGTGAAGGTGGTGATGATGGGTCAGCCCGGCGCGGTGGAGGAGCACAAGTTCCCGCACGCCCTCATCTCCGTCTACCTGGTGCTGGCCTTCACGCCCTTCGTCTCCTTCCTCATCATCAACGTGGCGGCCGAGAAGGAGCGGCGCATCAAGGACACCATGACCATGATGGGGCTCTACGACTCCGCCTTCTGGTAAGCCGCGGCGACCGCTCGCCGGCGCCGTTTCAAGCCTGTTGGCTCGCCGGCGCCGTTTCAAGCCTGTTGGCTCGCCGGCGCCGTTTCAAGCCTGTTGGCTCGCCGGCGCCGTTTCAAGCCTGTTGGCCCGCCGGCAGGATGTCGTGGGGCCTTCTGTACGCCGTCCTGGTGAGCGCCATGTCCGTCCTGATGGCCGTCATCGCCACGTGCACGGCGCTCTTCCCCAACAGCAACTTCCTGCTCATCTTCTTCCTCATCTTCCTCTACGGGATCTCCTCTGTGAGTGGCGCTTTTCCAAATCTAACTTCTCAACTCAAATCACTTCAACAAAGTTTGTTTATGGCCTAAAGATGGCAGCAACTTATATATTAATATTTTTAGATAGATTATTCTTTGAATGAATTCACAATTTTGATTAAAAAATGATTGATTAAAAAAGGTGAGAGTCCAAATTTCATAAGTAAAAAAGTTGTTTAAAAAATATCTAAAAATGTCCACAAAGGAAGAAGAAAGCCATCAAATGAGCACATGCAGTAAAGATCCGTGAAAAGAAGAAAATGTTCCAAAAGTAACCATCACATGTCCCAAAAAGCAAGAAGAGACCAGAACATGTGCATAAAATGTCAGCAATTGGACAGAAAGGTGGTCCAAACAAAAGTATATTAAAAAAAAAAAAAATCCAGAAGCGGAAAGGCAGAAGAAAATGAACGTGCACGTATCGGATGTTGCATATTTTGTGTTGCAGCTCGAATGATCTCGCCACCCAAACGCAATCTCGCAACATTTTGCGTCTCCAGACCGATTTCTTGTTCTGCTGGCTGAGCCCTGATCTAAAAGAACTTCCTCGACTCGCGTGACTTATCATTCCTTGGCACCAAATAGTGGCGCAGCACTATTTTTGTCCAAATGGATCAAAAGGCCGCAAGATGCTCTCGATGTCAACCACGGCAATCTTTGGCAAATTCTCCTCAAAGACACGTTTCAGGTCGCTGTCCATTGTGGTCTTCATGGACCCACGTGAAGGTTTGCGTGCGTGCGTGCAGATCTTCTACTCCTTCCTGGTGACGCCGTTATTCAAGAAGCCCAAGTTTGCCAGCACGGTGGGCTCCATGCTGACGGTGGTCTTCGGCTGCCTGTCGCTCTTCACCATCCTGATGGAGGATTTCCCGCAGCCGCTGGTCTGGATCCTCTGCCTGCTCTCCCCCGCCGCCTTCTCCATCGGCATCGCGCAGGTGACGCCGCACAATATTTATGGGCGCGATCACTGCCGCAGCGGCCCAAACCTTCCAATTCATAGGAACATGCACTACTAAACTAACCACCAGGGGGCGCCAGAGCTGCACAAGTGGAATCCAACCTTGCGCTGCTTTAGATGCCGTGGCCATTTTCAATCATGCGACCTATTGTCGCTTTGGTGCCGACCCGAGTCGCCGCGCACGTTTGTGTGATTGTCGTGATGTGGTGTCAGGTGGTGTACTTGGAGGCTCAAGGGGAGGGCGCCGTCTTCTCCTCGCTGTCCAGCGGGCCTCATCCGCTGTCCGCGCCGCTGCTCATGCTGGTTTTGGACTGCATCCTGTACCTGCTGCTGGCCGTCTACTTGGACCAGGTTCTGCCAGGTGAGCGCTCGCCTTTCGGGATCAAACTCGCAAGACTAAAACGCTGCATGGCTGCCGTCCCCCCCATTTTTCGGATGGTGCCGCAGGCCAGTTTGGGATGAGGCGGTCCTTGCTGTACTTCCTCAAGCCGTCCTATTGGTCCAAGCGCAGCAAGCGCTACGTGGAAGTGAGCTCGCTGTACGACGCCGAGGCAAACGGCGCTCCCGGCGGAAGCCGGTCGGAAGAACCCGTCTCGCCCGAGTTCCGGGGCAGGGAGGCCATCCGGTAAGTCCGCGGCCGTCCTGGAGGCGAGTGGCGGGAGGCCCAAGCGCTTTTCTGACGTTTGGTTGCTTGCATCACTTCTTTAGCCACGTTTACATTTTGGGTTTGTTTTTACATCACATTTCTTTCAGTGGAAGCGAAACACAACATGAATCAAAGCAAGTGTTGACTTTTCTTTCCGTGTGTGTGTGTGTGTCTGTGTGTGTCTGTGTGTGTGTTGCTCTCTGGCAGCATCACCAACATCAGCAAAGTGTACCATGACAAGGACAACAACGTTGAGGCACTCCGAGGTGCGCTTCACTTTCACAACGCATCAAAAGTCAAATCCCACATTTTCAATGTTGTACGCGGGGCCGCTCGTCTCAAAACGATCAATATTACGTTGGTGGAATATCAATGAACTCATTTGCTCCCCGAAACGTATAAATACGTTCTAGTTTCAATGTTTTAAGTGTCCCAAAGACGTATTTCTACGTTTGTTTTTTGCACGCTAGAGCATACAAAAGGCTTTGATGCAGCCTCTCAACGGCAAAGAACGGTTGAAGAAATGGTAGTTATTACACAAACGGCCAGCAGGTGGCAGCAATGCAAAAGAGATCAACCAGGGCCATGTTGAAAAAAAAAGCTCTTTTACTCCCATTTCTAAATGGATTTGTGAATAATGATGAAACTTTATTCTATATGCTAATGCTGCAAAACGGAAACCGATATTAATATACTTTTTTTTCCTGATGAAAGAAGAGACTCTCATCTTTCTCTTGGTAGGTTTTGATAGCAATCAAACACAATATTTTATTATGTGATTATGTCAAACCGCCGGGAGCGAAGGGGGTTGCTTCAGTCAAAATGGCTGCCAGTGAATGAGTTAAGAAGCAGAATCCAGGGGGCGGCCATTTTACCGTTTGCATTTTTTTTTTCCAATTTTGTCAATTAGAGCCGCAAGATAGCAGGAATTCCAGAAATGACAAAACATAACGTCCCAATAGTTGTGATGTGAAATTGTGAGCTTCCCGTGCGCAGGTCTGACCTTGGACATTTACGAGGGCCAGATCACGGCCCTGCTGGGCCACAGCGGCTCGGGGAAGTCGACCCTGATGAACATCCTGTGCGGCATCTGCCCGCCCAGCGCCGGCTGGGCGGCCATTTACGGCTCGCCGGTGAGCGAGATCGCCGACGGGCCTGAGATGAGGCGGCTGGTGGGCGTGTGCCCGCAGTTCAACATCCTCTTTGACGTCCTCACCGTGGACGAGCACCTCAGGATCTTCGCCGCCATTAAAGGGATCCCGCCGGCCAACGTGGACGCTGAGGTAATGGCGACGCCTTTGTTTGCCAGCTGCAGCCAACCTACAACATTTTCATTCTTTTTACTCGCGAGGAGAACAGACGGAGAAGTGCTCGGTTACAACCTCCTACCCGCTCTTAAAACTCTCGTAGCGTGGAATTTTTTTTACGACACATACGCAAAAATGAGCCAAAGTTTGGCTCACTGTTGCAAGTGTGATATCAAGTTATTTCTGAATATATCTATTTTTTAAATGTTCAGTGGTAAATTGCGGGAAATGCACTATAACACAACAGGTGTACAGTGCATCAAAAAACATGAAAAATGATGATTCATAATCAAATTTTTACTCACTTTGTTTCGCACATATGGACATGGACAGCGCCATTTTGAACCTCAACATGTTTTGGACAATTGGGTGCAATTTCAGCTCACTCAGTGATTTTTTTTTTCCATATTCTTTATATTTGATATGAATTTGAATAAAAGGCAAAAATGGTACATTTTCCTCCCGAGGGTCGATGGCTCGTGAACGTGTTTGTTGTTGTCCATCCTGGGAAAGGTGTCCAAAGTGCTGCAGGATCTGGACTTGGAGAAGATCATGACGGCTCAGGCCAAGAATCTGAGTGGAGGCCAGAAGAGGAAGCTGTCGGTGGGCATCGCCATCCTGGGGGACCCCAAGGTACGGCGGCGTGCCGGCGCCACACGCGCGTTGTTGCGTGGAGGTGACGCCTGCGCGCCTTTTTCAGATCCTGCTGCTGGACGAACCCACGGCCGGCATGGACCCGTGCTCCCGGCATCAGGTGTGGTCCCTCCTGAAGAGTCGCAGGGCCGGCCGAGCGCTCGTCCTCAGCACGCACTACATGGACGAGGCCGACATCCTCGCCGGTGCGCACGCACGCACGCACGCACGCACGCCGCGCACTGAGAACTGAGCGTTTCAAACCGCGTGTGTGCAGATCGCAAAGCGGTGATCTCGCAGGGCCGTCTGAAATGCGTGGGCTCGTCCTTGTACCTGAAGACCAAGTGCGGCGTGGGATATCACCTCAGGTACTTTGCGCTTTGTCGCCTCCCACTCGCCGTACGCCGTGTCAAGCCGCTCGCCCCCTCCCGGCAGGATGTCCATCAGCGAGCGCTGCGATGCCGAGCAGATTTCCTCGCTGGTCCAGCAGCACCTGCCCAAAGCCAGGCTGACTCGCCGGCAGGAGGCGGAGCTAAACTTCACGCTGCCTTTCGAGAGCATGCACGCCTTTGCGGGTACGAACAAAAATGAACGGAAATGCCGTTCCTCTGTTCCAGCCTCCGGTGTTGATTTTGTTGCCACAAGATGGTGCTACTTTCCTATTTGACAGGTCTAGGGCCTGCCACTTGATGTTTTTCCACGTGTTTGTTTGGGCAGGTTTGTTCTCGGAGCTGGACTCTCGAACCGACCTGGGCCTGGTCAACTACGGCGTTTCCATGACGACGCTGGAGGACGTCTTCCTGCGTCTGGAGGAGGACGCCGAAGTGGACCAAGCGGGTGAGCGCGCCGTCAAAGCCGCAACATCCGCCACAGCCCAAAAAACAAAATGGCTGATTTGAATCCATTTTCTTTTCCATCCTTCATAAAAAAAGAAAAAGCTAATGAGCATCACATTCTCCAAAACAAGTATTTTTTTCTTTTTCATTTTTTTCTGGGGTTTTCCCCTCTTAGGATGGACTTCAAAACAGTGGTCCCAAAACGGGACACACGCACAGATTGAACATTTTCAGGTGTGGAAATTAATCAATGATCACATGAAATTGGATGGTGGGAATCTTTTGGTCGTGGAGCATATTAGGGCTGTTCACTTCATCACAATTCATTTACAATTTCAATTATTAAACTCCACAATTACAAAATCACCGCAATCAGAAACACATATAAAAGATTATTAATACTCATTTTGAGTTGTTTAAATGTATATATTTTAACTTTTTTTTTTTTTTTTATAACTAATAAATCTTGTTTGGGGAAAAATGAACTTATACTTAACATATTTATTGTATTTCAAAGAAATGTATTTATTTGTTTTGTACCAAAAAACCATTGATTGTCTTAATCATGATTCTAATTATTACCAAATTAATGGTGATTAACTCATTTGCTCCCAAATATTTTAAATATGACCATGCTCCCAAAGACGTATTTATACATCATGTGTTTTTTTATGCTTTATTGCATAAATGGCCAGCGGGTGCCAGCAGAGTATAAGAGATCAACCAGAGCCATGTTGCAAAAAGACCCCCCCCCCCCCCCCACACACACACAGTTTTAAACAGATTTGTGAATATAGATGAAACTTAGCTATATTCTAATGCTAATTGCTGTCAAACGGAAACAGATATAAATCTACTTTTATTTCTTGATGAAAGAAGAGACTCTCATCTTTCTTTTGGTAGCTTCCATGTTTTTATATCAGTAGAACAGAGTCTTCTTTGGGCATTGCAAAATCCGTCCAAATTCAGTCCAACAGCCGGGAGTGAAGGGGGTTGCTTCAGTGAAAATGGCTGAGAGTGAATGAGTTGATATTTTCTTCCTAATGCAGCATCCGTAGACCAAATGCATCGGGACTGTCCGATTAGCTTCCAAAACTGTTGTTGTCCTGTCGCCTGGCTGGCAAAAGATTTCAGCGTTTTCAACCGCGAGGTGGAGCGTGACGGCGCAGCAGCGGCGTCGGCGGGCAGCGACGACGGCGACGAGACGGACCGGCGGCTGCTGATGTTTTGGGACAAATCGGAATTGGCGAGGGGCGGAGCCTTGTGGCGCCAGCAGTTGAGTTCGGTGGCGCGTCTTCACGTGCTCAACTTGTGCCGGGAGAGGAAGGCCTTCGTTTACATGTGAGTCCGCTAGCAAGACGCGCGCGTCTATGCTAGCATTTCTTCTCACTACTACTACATCGATGGCGGCGGTATTCATTCCGAGCGCTGTGCTAAGGAGGGCATGCCGGTTGTCCGGCAGTCTGTGTTTGGTGCTGGTGTTTGTCGCGGCCATGCTGGTGCTGTCGCTGTCGGTCGGGAGCATCCTGACGCACGCGCCCATTCGCCGGTTCCAGCCCGTCTACCTCCTGGGCAGAGACCAGCCCCCCCGCAGATACGCCAGCCGGCTGCTGGTTTGCAACTCCACAGGTGAGCGCCGGCGAATATTTGCGGCCGCTGGATATTTTGGCCCCACGTTTGCCGTTGTGCCAGGGACGGATATTTCGGACTTGATCCGCAACCTGGAAGCGCAGGACGTCGCGGTGGAAGTGAGGAAGGTCAGCGACTACATGGCGGCGGCGCCGCACAGCGCCGCCATCAACGTGACGGGATCCAGCAAGGTCACCAGAGGACATTGTTATTTCTCGCACTTTTTGGTCCTGCTACTTCCTCCACATTTTTGGACCCATTCTCACCATTCCAATTTCAACATGTTCTGCTTCAGGGCTACAATTTTCCCTCCTTCCATAAATTCCCGCTTTCCCCAAAATGTGGTGCGCTCGCGTGGCCTGACTTGCGTGCTGTTGTGCTGCAGGGCTTCAGGTTCAAGTTGGCCTTCAACAGCACCACGGTCCACTCCTTGCCCATGACCGTCAACATCCTCAGCAACGCTCTGCTCAGAGGTCGCAACAGCAGCGCACGCATCCAAACTTGGACCAAACCCTTCAACTATGTGAGTACTTTTGCATGTTGGGGTCTTTGTCCTCAATTAGCTGTTTTTTTTCTTCTTCAAAATCAAGTACAGGGAGACTTATTGGATTGGTGGGAAAAGAGAAAAGTTGCACGATGCTACTTGAGGACATTTCATTTCAGCCGCCTTGATGAAAATATCTCCAAGTAGTAGAGTGCCTCGTGGTCCGGCTCATTGGCGGCCACTTGGCAAACATCCCTTTGGACGTTCTTGTCTTGTTTGCGTCCGTCCCTCAGAAAGTCCCGTACGCTACGGCGTACATGCTGGGCTTCATCGAGTCGGTCCTGCTGGGGATGCTGGCGGCCGGCATGCCCGCCTACTTTGCCATGGAGCACCTGCGAGACCGCGAGGTAAGCGTGGACCCGAGTTTAGCCAGCGGCAGCCGTGGAGTGTTTGCTGCGTCAAAACGCCTCCAAAATTCTCCTGCATCTCATTACTTTGATGAAGATTTGATTTGTGTAAATAATTGGTTGCTCCGGTGCTTCTCAATCATTTTTTGTTAAAAAAAAAAAGTTTTGGGTTATTCCTTTTTTTTATGTATTTTTCAAATGAGCCGGCCGGTGTGTGCGTTTTAAAAACAAATGTAAAGCTGTGATCGGAACAACATTAAGTCATAAAAAATATATCATGATCATCCATGTATGTCTGTCTATCTTGCATTCTTCTATTTTATGCCTGACTTAATGAAGTGCGGCGGTCTGACGTGCGCGCGCGTCCTGACGTGTGTGCGTGTCCCCCCAGCTGAAGTGCCGCTCGACCCTGCGCGTGTCGGGCCTGCTCCCGTCGGCGTACTGGTGCGGCCGCGCGCTGGTGGACGTGTCCTTGTGCTACCTGGCGGTCCTGTGCTTGAGCGTCGTCCTCTTCTCCTTCCAGCCTGCCAGCCACCTCGGCGCCGTGGTCCGTGCCGCCGCCGCCGTCCGTGCCGCCGCCGCCGCCGCCGCTTTACGCAGCACAATCGTGCCGCTTTCTCACTTTTGTTTTCTGATCTGATGATAATATTGACGACGCTCTCGCAAGCACTTTCTCCAAACGCACTACGAGGTGAAGCGTGCCTTGCTTTAAGCCTCGCCCCTTATTGAATTCTGACACCCGAATCCGAGCCATAAAAAAAATAACACAATTGCAAATTCAAGCAAAATCTGCTTTTTTCTATTTTTTTTATCATCCTGAGTTACTGAGAACTCATTCCTAACACAAACACGTCTGTAATATGAATGTTTGTAAATGGTCTTAAGAATGAAGACGAAGTGTTGACCCCGTGGTGACCTCTGCGTGCGTCTCTGTCGCGCTCTCAGGTGGGCTGCACCCTCGGCTTCGCTCCGGCCGTCATCCTCTTCACGTACGTCTGCTCTTTCGCCTTCTCTCGAGTCCAAAGCAACAGAGACTTCTTTTCCGTCATGTGCATGATGGTGAGCAACGCCTGCCGGCCGGGGTGCTTTGCTCCTCAGGGTCCGGACCACTTGCTGTAGTTCATCAAAGTCTTTCACCAATGTACTTTTTGTTTTGAAATTCTTTTTAATGTAAGAAAATGAGGACGGGGGAGGGCCCAATGTTTTATTTCCCCGCCACGTCATGTCTGCTCATTGACGTCCTTGGCACCGACGCGGCAGGTGTGCGTGGTGTCGGCCTCGCTGGTTCACCTTCCTCTGGTGAGCAACAACCAGACGTTGTCGCAGTGGCTGCACAACATCCTGTGCGTCTTCAACCCGCTCTACCCGCTCATGGGCTGCCTCAACTGCATCATCAAGGTACCCGCAGCCGTACGCCAGCGACGGTTCGAGTACGTATAAGCAACAGCGCGCTTGATTTTTTTAGCCGATTGTTTTTCTTTGTTTTGCTGTCCAGGCCGACTTCCTGCCGGCTGACAAGTACGACCAGGATTCCGTGAGGAACAGTCTGCTCGTCTCGGTTTTTGCTGTAAGTCAACAAATCCGCTACTGAAATCTTCATCGTCATCATCATCATCATCCAAAGCGGCGCTTGAGGGCCGCATTCCAAAGAAAAAAGAAACCCGTGCGCGTGTGTGACATGTCGGAGGGTTCCTTCGAATTAGAAATGATTTGCTCATTACCGAGGTTTATTCTTGTGACATTTCTATGTGGAGGCGTCGTTAACGGGACAAAAAGTTCTGGGTTTGTCATTTTTGCGTTTTTGCTGAAAGTGTAAATGACGCCGAGGCTGCGGTTTTGTTTGTTTGCGTGCGTTCAGCCGTACCTGCAATGCCCGCTGCTGATGTTTGCGCTGCGCTGGCTGGAGCGCCGTCACGGCGGCAGGATCGTCAGGACGGATGGCTTGTGCAGGTCAGCGGCGCCACTTTGGCAAAGATGTCCTGCTTTTGTTGTCTTTGTTGGCGTGCGCCACATTTCAACTTCAGTCAGTCGACCTCACGCGCGTAACGGAACGACATTTGGAACACGTTTTGGAAGTCAACTTTGGTGTCCGCCGCGTTAGGTTGTCACCGGTCAGGAGGCCCAAAGTGGAGCGCAACCCGGACCAGGGCCCGGACCAGGACCAGGACGAGGATGAGGACGTTCAGACGGAGAAGGCAAAGGTCAAGGAGGCTCTCGGCTGCCAGTCCTGCGACGAGGTCAACAAACCATCGCAATGGCAAAATCTTCCACCAAATCACTCCATTTTGTTTTCCTTGCTTTTGAGATTTTTTACTTTGTGCTTCTTCTTTTTTTTCATTTACCTTCAAGTGTCAAAACAACAATTGACAATAATCAGCCCATTTTCAAATGGAACTTCCTGCTGCCAAATGTGCCGCTTGAGCCCCAATCGAATTTTGTGTTCCCCGCAGAAGCCGCTGCTGGTTGCCAGCAACCTGAGGAAGAAGTACAAAAGTGGCAGGGAGGGTTCGGCTCTCAACAAGAGCGGAAAAGTGGCCGCCAAGAACGTCTCCTTCTGCCTTCGCAAAGGTCGGTTGCAGAGAAAAGTCCGAATGATTCGCATTCGTGTCAGCAACAGAAAAGGAAATTCATGCTCCCAAGTCAAACAAATGTGACGCCTTGCCAAAGGGTTCGCAATTGCCTGTCGAAGGCAGCATAAGCAATACTTTGGTCAAAAGCAATCAATGCAGCTCACGTCAACATATCGGCAAAAACCCAATTTGTATCGCTTCGGTCTGAACGCAAGGAGAAAATGACAAAAGAATGACCAAGAGTCCATTCAGAGCATCTGTTGGTTGAAAGGTTTCGTTTCTTTTTGAAAGTGTAATTGTGACAAGATTTCAAGCTGACCGTCTCGACGATGCAAATCGTCGTCACGTCGTCGTCGTCGTCGTCACGTCGCTCTTGCTCGTGTCCTTGTCCAGGCGAAGTTCTGGGCCTGCTGGGCCCAAACGGATCCGGCAAAAGCACCATCATGCACATGCTGTGTGGGGAGACGGAGCCCACGGCGGGACAGGTGCGTGTGTGCGTGCGTGTGTGTGCGTGCGTGCGTGCGTGCGTGCGTCCGTGTGTGCGTGCGAGTGTGTGTGCGTGCGTCCGTGCGTGCGTGCGTGCGTGTGTGCGTGCGTGCGTCCGTGTGTGCGTGCGAGTGTGCGTGCGTGCGTCCGTGTGTGCGTGCGAGTGTGTGTGCGTGCGTCCGTGCGTGCGTGCGTGCGTGCGTGCGTGCGTGCGTGCGTCCGTGTGTGCATGCGTGTGTGCGTGCGTGCGTGTTTTTTTAACACTGAATTGTGAAGGTACAAAAAAAAAAGTCATATCCTATGAAGATGTGCCATCTGAGTTTCAGCTTAATGTGGTTTTTCTTTTCTTTTTTGCCCTGAATTTTTTGAAATGTTAAATAAAAAAAAATACATTCATCATTCAGATTGTAAGAAATTTCAGTGTTGAATATTCAATTTGAATTTCTCAAATCTGTGACGTCTGAGTTTGAATTAAATGGACTTCATTTTTTTCACATTCAAATTTTTCTGATATGTATTTTTTTCTACAGGATTTTTTTTTCAAATTTTAAATATTTTGAAGTGGGATGTTGAAAAAATTCAGTGTTGAAAATTCAAATGGAATATCTGAAAGTGTATCTAAGACTTTTGTGCATTTAATTGTAAATTTCTTCATCTTTTTTAGCACGCATTTTTTAAAAATCTTTCACAATTGAGAATAAAATGAAAATTCAAATGTCACACGAGCAAAAGTCCTTGAAATGTTAGACGGCTTCAATTGAAAAGCTTGAAAGCCTTCAATGTGGAAAAGATGAAATGTGATCACCCGGCGACGTTGTTTGCGATGTCACGAGCGGCGTGCGTTGTGTTCAGGTGCTGACGGGCGAGCTGGGCGTGGAGCAGGTGGGCTACTGCCCGCAGGTCAACCCTCTGTGGCCCCGGATCACGCTGCGCGAGCACCTGGAGGTGTACGCCGCCGTCAAGGGGCTGCGCGGGCGCGACGTCCCCGGCATCATCCAGCGGTGGGTCCCGACCGCACTTTTCCCACTTCGGACTTGGACTCGGCAAATCTCGTCTCTTCAGATTTGAAAATGTGCATTTTGGGACGATTGTGCCGTTTGCAAATGGATGGCGATCCAAAGCGACCGACCGCGTTGATGACATTTGTCACGCGCGATCCTCAACGCTCACGGATGACGACAAATTGCAATCTTTTGAGTCCAAGATGGCGGCGAAGTGCGGACTGTTTTCTTGTGTTTTTGCCGCAGGGTGGTGAACGCTCTGGAGCTGAAGGAGCACGTGCACGAGCAGGCCCGGACGTTGAGCGCCGGACTGAAGAGGAAAGTGAGTGGATGGACAAAATTTGGCTGATTTTGACACGAGACGGACGGACGGACGCGTCCTGACCTTTTGGTCCTCTCGGCAGCTGTGCTTCGCATTGAGCATGATCGGGAACCCGGAGACCATCCTGCTGGACGAGCCGTCGTCCGGGATGGACCCCAAGTCCAAACAGCGCGTCTGGTCCGATTTGCATTTTACACACATTTTTATTCCTTCATCAAATACACACAAATTACATTCTTCATGTTCTCTGACATTTTTATATCGATTTTTCTTTGCAATTATTTGCATTAGAATTCATTAACCAGTAATAAAAAAAATGTAATGGGAAAAAACATATTATTATTATTATTATTATTCTTTATTTATTTATAATTCATTTCTAGTAATTAACCAGTTATCTGGTAAATTCCGTTTTTTACATGTTCCCTATTTATTTTTTCAAATAGTTTTACACTTTTTTTTGTAATTCTTTTCCATTTTTCAAATTGTACTGTTCGGTTTGTAATTAATTAGAACTAAACAATTACATATTTACATGTAAACTATTTAATATAATCCATAAGTGTTAAATGTCTTTATTAATTAATATTAATTAATTTGCATTCATTCACATTTATAAAATGTTTCTTATAAAAAACTTTTTTTTCCCTCATTTTTATATTTTTACAATAAAAAATGTTAAACTATGTATGCAAAGCAAATTTTTTGTATGATTAGTTACAATATTGACTCAGATTAATTTAAAAGGTTTGAATCATTTCTTACAATTAAAGGAATTAATTTGAATGTTAATTATTTATGATTATGATTAACAATTTGGTTAATAAAATCAAAATAGGTCATACTATAAACAAAAACAATTGATGTGATCAACCAAATCAAATCCATTTTCTTTAGGATTAATGTGAAATTGGCCGTCAGAACAAAACTCTGCTATTGAATTAATTTTCTTTCTTTCCAGGAGGGCCATCCGCGCCGCCATGAGGGAGCGTCAGCGCGGCGCCGTGCTGACCACGCACTACATGGAGGAGGCGGAGGCCGTGTGCGACCGCGTGGCAATCCTGACGTCGGGCCGGCTCAGGCGCGTCTGGTCCCGTCTCGCCCCGTCGGGCCCCGCCGGGCCCCGCCGGGCCCCGCCGGGCCATCCCAGCCCGCAGCGTTTGACGCGCCGTCTCGGTCTTGGTCCCGCAGGTGTCTGGGCTCCATCCAGCATCTGAAGGCCAAGTACGGCCGAGGCTACGGCCTGGAGATGAAACTCGGGGAAGACCTGACGGGGCTCCAGCAGGTGGCGCTGCTGCACAAGGAGATCCTCGCCATCTTCCCGCACGCCTCCAGACAGGAGAGGTGAGGGTGGCGGCACGCGCCCGCACGCGCCCGCACGCGCCCGCACGCGCCCGCACGCGCCCGCACGTTGAGTTTGCGCATGTGGAAATGCCAACATGGAGTCAACGTTTTGGAGCGGCGAGGACGTTCGAACCTCGCAAGCACCTTGAAATGGATTGAAATACTTCTTTGCTTGTGCATGTGCAAAAAAGCAAAGAAGAAGAAGAAAAAAGCCTCCCTAGTAGTATGAATGGTTGTAGTTCGAGTTGAAATGTTGAATCCAGAGCAGCCGGCAGCGACCCGACTCCAATTTGTGTTCGAGAAGACAAGCTACGACTTTTGACGCTTGCACGCTTGTTTGTTACGGCAGCTTTACTACGCTGATGGCGTACAAAATCCCCACGGAGGACGTCCGCTCTCTGGCCGCCGCCTTCTCGCAGCTGGAGCGCGGTCAGTCACGCGCACGCAATGCGCCAAATGTTGTGATGTCATCAACTGAATGTGATGTCGTGTTTGTTTGTGCAGTCAAGCAAACGTTCAAGATTGAGGAGTACAACTTCTCGCAGTCCACGCTGGAGCAGGTGAGACGCCGCCCGCACGCACTACATTAACTCTTTGACTGCCAAAAACGTTAAATAACGTTTAGTAAAATCCTATGGAGGAGTGCCAAAGACGTTAAAAGACGTTTTTTTTTTTCAAAACAGAGGTGAAACGAACCATTTTCTATTGTTGATTACTGAAAAACGGAATAAGGTAGAAACAAACTTTTTTTTCTGATGAAAGATGAGAGTCCAAACTTTCATTTGGTAGTATGTGTGTTTCCATAGTCCAAACACAACATTTTCTGCGGACCTTGAAAGATCAGTCAAAAATGCTTAAATCGGCTGGCACCCACGGCATCCCTTTTCTGAAAACGTCTGGCAGTCAAAGAGTTAACGTCGGCCTCGTCAGTCTCAAATAGCGAAAGATCATTTCTGACTCCTGAAAACAGAAAATGTCAGACTTATGATCAAGAAAATTCTCAACAAGGTCATAAGTTGAGTTTATTTCCTAAAAAGTACTTGCACTCGAGTATTTTTTTCAGTTACAGTACTGCATAGAGATAGAAAATAATGTGTTCCGTTAGGGCTGTGCAGTTCATTGAAATACAATTACAAATTCAGCTTAATTAATTAATGCTCATTTTCTAGGTGTTTAAATGTATGCATTTGTTCCTTTTTTTAAATTTTAAAATAACTAGTACATTTTGTTTCATCCAAAAGGGAAAAAAAAGTTTTTCTTTTTTTTATGTATTTTTGTTATTATTATTTTATATATTTATTTTATTTATTATAGTTTTTATTTCATTTGTATTTATCGTATCCCATGATGTGTTAGCATGAAGCTAACCGTGTTTGCTTGGGGAGCCGGGAATGAGTGAACGATTGTTTCGGGATTTGCGTCGGACGTTTTGAGTGACGCGGCGGCCGACGTGATGCGCCCGCCAAGCGTGACGCCCCACGGTGTGTTGTGACGCGTCCGCAGGTCTTCCTGGAGTTCGCCAAGGAGCAGCAGAGCGAGGACGAGGAGGCGGGCTCGCTCAGCACCACCTTCCAGTGGCGCCGTCTGACAAACGACCAATCCCTCGCCGACCGCTCCCTTAGCGACAACTACGGCGACAGCGTCGTGCGACAGCTGTGACCTCCCACGCGCAAATACCGACTCGCAACTTTAGCACCCCTTTCACGCTGACCCCCAAAGCATTTGTGTCGTCAACGCATACCCTCCACGTTTGGGTGAAAGACAGAAGGTAAAATGCCGGCTCTACCGTTTCACACCGATAACGCGTCACTTTTGCCGACAAACAGCATGAAAGGAGGTGTTTTTTTCATTCAAAAGAATTGCAAACCGTCCAGGAGAAAAGCACCAAAGCAGCGTGTGTAAGACTTCTTGAGCCCCTTTCACACGGTCAAAAAACTACCCTTGAGTGATTGTTGCTGTCCCACAAACCATGTGGGAACGCCCACTATGGACAAAAACCTGGCGGCTGAATAATAATATGGTGACAGGACAGCGTGAAAGGGGCTTTTACTATTGGTAGGGAGCCATTTGAAAGGGAATGCAAGTTGTCCAGAGGCAGCGTGAAAGCTTTTTTGTTGATGTTCCTACAAATCCACAAGAATATCCCCTTTCTGGGCGTTGTTTGAAAAAGGGCAGCGTCAGAGGGGCCTATTTAGTTTTTTTTTTTTAAATGTGAGCCGTCCAAGATGGAAGCATCCAATCAGCACACGTGACGCCATGTCGGTGGCGCGATCACCACACTGGACGCTTTCACAGCCACACGGACGCCGAGCGGGAGGCGCCAGCTCACGTCGTCCACGTAGCACAAGTTAGCCAGGACGCACGCCTCGGATGGCTCGTTTATTATTTAGTGTTTGGGAGGGGCGAGGGGGAAATACTTTATGTATTTGTGTCTCTTTCCCCTTAAATTGGTGAATTCAAATGTATTTATTACATTGAATTGATTTTGCCAAATTTGACTTGTACGGCACATCCCCTTTTTTAACCTCAAAAAAAGACATTTCAATTGATTGAAGCTTCAAATGGAATCTCTTTTTTTCTTCTAACATCAACTTTTTGCAATTGTCTCATTGGTTGTGGCAGTAGGCAGTAGGTTGTGTGCACCCGCAACCGCTTGCCAGCTGATGGATGAATAAAATATTTGTAATAATCTGAATATGTGCTTTCAATTCTCTGAACAAATTGCTTTCACCAAAGTCATTCTAATGCACAGAAATGTCCAAATTCTGGTCAAATGTACTTCTCAAATTTGTTACACCCACCCAAGAAAGAGAACTTTTTTTTTAATTGTCCTAAAAGTACGTCTCTTCATGACAATGTCTACTTATCAAACTGTAAAATTTGGGAAAGTAGTGTTCATTCTACTGGAACACAAATGTAGTCCGTGTCTTGAGCGGCCATTTTGTCTCGACATGACATCACATCATTGCCAAGTGGGCTCAGGTAACAACGACTATGACGGATGACCTGTTTTCCTCGTGACGTCATTTTCATTCGACAGCAAGTGGATCTCCCCCGAGTTTTTTTATCCGCATTTGTGAATTAAAAAAATCCCTAAAAGCAACAAAACATTCAAAACTAAGTCTAATTTCTTATCTTCCTGAACTACACTAAGCCGAATAGACTCTTCTGTCAGGCGGAAATCAATATTTGTTGATTGTCTCCAATTTTGAGAGACTTCAGATGACCGAAAATCTTCTTTCACCGCCGCTCTTAAAAAGAGATCGGAATTGCATTTGTTATCTTTGCGTATTCCGTAAAACTACTTTGTATTTGGCATTTTGCCATTTTTGACAAAAGTCTTCATGTAAGGTTCCCATTTTTGTCTTAACAAGTGCGCTACAGCCCTCTGCCTTAAAAATGGATTTCCTGTTAAGCAATATGTATCGATTATACCAGATTGGGTTATTGTGACGAGTAAAATGATGGCAGTGCAATCATTTCCAATAGAGAAGGGCTTGTTGCAGAAAATCTGACAGTTTGGCCGGTAATGGTCTACACTTAGTCACATCGCAACAGAAATTCTATACAACCCACTTTTTTGAAGATTACATTAGGAACAATAAACCAAAAATAAATCCTGATTCGTAACAAAGGATTTCAGCCATTCTAACTTCAAGACTCCATTCGTAACATCAAAATCAATGGCATTTATAGCCGCCTTCCTCATACCCTTTGACCATGTCATTTTTTTCCTTATGTACAGACATCTGTTCCTCCATATGAATCTAAAATGTATAGTGTTTATCATTTTAATTATTTTAGACGAAATCGAAAGTATGAAAGTTTCCATTTCCGCTTTCGTTTCAGACATGTTTTGTCCCCGTGCGGCCTCCATCCTATTTCCGGCTGTGGGTGTGGCCCTCAGCTAGCGGAAGTTAGCATTTAGCTAGGCAGCATTTGCAGCCTCGTCGCTCGTTAGCTTGTTTGTGGAGCCGGAAAACGAGCAAAACGATCGTGTCAAGGTGCCGCACGCTGATTTTTAGTGGCCGGCCGCCTATTGCGGCTGTGATGCTTTGTCACGATGGGGAATTTGTTTGTGAAAAAGAAGCAGAGTCGAGTGACGGAACAAGACAAGGCCGTCTTGGTAAGTTATGGCGGAGCACGAAGCAGCTTTGGAAACTCTCCATTTTAGGCTTCTTTCTTACTGATCGCGCATACAGGAGTATTCTCACGAGACGTTTATTGCATGCAACTACGTTTTTGCTGTTGCTTTATAATTCGGCCGCATGCGTTTTAACATTTCTGTCTGTTTCTTGCGCCAATCTGTGTTGTGTTCGACTTGTTTTCCGGAGCAAAAGTCAAACATGATTTCATTGACATGAGACCAACATTATGAGGTAGAGCTTTCATTTCCAAGACCAATCCAGTCATATAATTGTTTTTTCCCCATATGATGAATAACCAGACACTTTTTGTTACACGCGATTTCACAGTTCACTTTCATCCAGCAATGTATAAAAAAAGAAGAAGGTTGTTCTCATTGGAGAGCTTGCTAAACACAAAACTGACACTATACAATAATGATGCTATTTTCGATATCAACTATATTTAAAAAGTAATAACTTAGCACTCAACGACAATTTAAGAGTCAAGATTGAATTTACAGTGCACGAGTTGTTAAAATATGTAGTACGGACATTTGTAGTTCATGAAATTAGCATTGAAAACAGTTTTTTTTTTTTTATTAACAAGTCCCAAAAATCACACTTGGCGAATTAACTGATTGTCAACAATAATTTTCGATAAAAGGCGGAGTACAAGCGGTTTGATCGCTGTTGGTAGACTTTTGAGACGTTTAACAAGAACTTTTTGCAGCAACTGAAACAGCAACGAGATAAACTGAGGCAGTACCAGAAGAAGATCGACCTGCAGCTGGACAAGGAAAGACTTTTAGCCAAGCAGCTGCTGAAAAGTGGCAGGAAAGAGTAAGTGGCGCCGGGAAACGTGCACGAAGAACGCTGGCTGACTAGAAATGCGTTGATAACCTCACAACCGTTTTCAAAAAGAATCTAATTGTGAAACACTTTATCAATTCATTCAAATATGCATAGAAGTCAAAATAAAGCCAAGTGACTGAGCAAAAGCAACTTCCTCCCCGTTGTAGCTTTTGCGATTTCACAACTGCATTCGACTACGTTGCCATGTCAATTTGAATGTCATTCATTATGTATCCGCTTTATGATTTCAATATAACTCCAAATAACGGTGATGATTATTTTTTTTTCATACCGGCCGAGTCGTAAAGTGACATTTGTCATGCATTTGTCATGTTCAGCAAAGCGCTGCTCCTGCTGAAGAAGAAGCGCTACCAGGAGCAACTGCTGGACAAGACCGACAACCAGATCAGCAACTTGGAGCGCATGGTGGGTCGGCAACGGCGGCAACGGCGGCGGCAGCTCAACAACGTGGCGCTCGCTCAGCCTCACCTTCTGTCTTGGCAACGTTTCAGGTTCAGGACCTGGAATTCGCCCAGATTGAGAAGAAGGTCATCGACGGCCTCCGAGTCGGAAACGAGAGCCTGAAGAAGATGCACGAGGTGAGTGGGCCGCGATGATGTCATCATCGCTGATGATGTCATTGCAGGCGAATCAAGCAAGACCCATTTTTGCTTTCTTGCAAGGTGATGTCCATCGAAGAAGTTGAGCGCATCTTGGACGAGACGCAAGACGCCGTTGAATACCAACGGGTGAGTGGACGCGGCGCGTCGCCTTTGAAAGATCAAAAGAAAAATCTCTTGATTTATGATCAACTTGAAATATGAGCATGAATACTTTTTTGTAATCCAAATAAATGATCTTACGTTTTGTTTCTGGTGTAATCATCTTCTTTGTTCAGCAAATCGACGAGATGTTGTCGGGCTCGTTTTCCCAAGAAGACGAAGACGCCGTCCTGGCCGAGCTGGAGGCCATCACGCAGGTTCTTCATCATCATCATCATCATCGGCTAATCATTCTGATTGCGCTG
Source organism: Vanacampus margaritifer (assembly GCF_051991255.1). Classification (NCBI taxonomy): domain Eukaryota; kingdom Metazoa; phylum Chordata; class Actinopteri; order Syngnathiformes; family Syngnathidae; genus Vanacampus; species Vanacampus margaritifer. The sequence continues at coordinate 519,736 of NC_135449.1, forward strand.
ACGACGATGCGTGTGCGTAACCCGTTTTCCGCAGGGAGACGTGCTGCTTCCCGACGTCCCCTCGCATCAACTCCCGGACGCTCCCGAGGCCGCCGAGGACAAAGCAGGTTTGTCATCGGCGCCGCCTTCTGGAAGGACGACGCAAAAACACCAACAAAGATTCGCTCGTACCCATGCAGGACTTTTGATATGGTGGAATTGGAAATCCTTGGTGGTGATTAGGAATGCGCTTGGTCATCATTCACTCGGTCCCGACTGCCGAATTACGACGGACACGTTTTCATATCGTGAACTATGTTTGGAAAGACAACAACTCAAAGTTAGGATTGCCTCAAATCGATTTTTTCTTTAGGCCGATTCCAATATCTATCAGAATAAAATGAATCGGCTGCTTCTTTAAGAAAGAAAAGGATATAATAACTTTAAGAAAATAAGTTTGTACATCAAGTGATGTAAATTTCATGACGTAGCGCGTGTCTCACCCGTGTCTCCTTTTAGCGGCCGATGGTCCACGGAAGAAGGCGGAAATGTTGGCGGCGTGACGGCGGGGAGCCCACCCGGCAAACGACCTTCAGCTTCTGCACGACCTCCAGCGCCGAGCGCCACGCGGTCCTTACGAAAAGGCTCACCGCGCTAATTGTTTGGTCAATTCCAGACGCACGCACATGCGTACACTGACATTTTTTAACTTCAAAACCTTTTTAATGGCATGTGGTGCCGATTTAAAAAAAAAAACAAGTGGACTGGAAGATGGACGTTCGTGGAAGCATTTTTTGTAAAAGTCCAACAGGTGCGAGAAGCTCATTTATGTGGTTTCACAATAAAAATGCGCTTTCCAAACGTGTCTTCTGCTGCTGCTTGTTTTGACCACAAGGGGGCGTTGTACTAGTCCTTCATATCATTACTCAAGTAAGCGGGTCATCTAGTTCACAATTTTGGGTCACTAGTAAGATGCAGTCTGACAAACTTCTCTTGCTACTGAGGAGAAAGACTACTAGTAGATCCACCTGAATACAGAATAAATGCTCCACTTCCTGTACTAGTAGCAGGCAGCAGTCTATTTGGGCAACTGTTGTTCGACAAGTTGTAGTAGTGTTTTGGACCTCCAGGGTGCAGCATAGGCGCGTTTTGTGTTTTTCTCAGCTGATGATGAATGGAGCGACTGCCACGCGCGCGTGGGAGTGGGCGGTGCATGAATCACGCGCGTGGATGTGGACGCGCGTCCTTCAGGTGACCTTCGTCTTTCATACCTTTTTGCCGGCATTGTAGATGTGGGTCTGTGACGTCATCGTCAAGTTCAGCCATTCACCCGTTTACTTGATTCAGCGCTGACTTGTGTAACTTTGACAGCTTGTGTGTGCGTGTTCGTGTTACGTGTCACGTGAGTTCATCGTGTGTGCGTGTGTGCGTGTGTGTGTGTGTGTTGCATAAAAAGTGCGATGCTGCTCATCCATCTCGTCCAGGGACGCAGTGCAGTGGGCGTGGCCAGCGATGCCGTAAAATCACATTAGAAAAATACTAAAATGTAAAAAAAATGTGGCCACTTCCGCGATTCCGCGACCCTTTTGCCTTCCAAATCTGAACAGTCCAAATTGCTGGATTGCAATTCGGTTCTGTTAGCGTGTCTGGGCAGCGGCTGGTACGTCATCAGCGTCCGCCTCTCCCAGGGTCCGCGAAGGGAGGGGGGGCGGTTCACGCGCGCGCGTGCGGTCGCGCACGCGTGGGTTCGCCGGTGCGGTGTCGGCGGGACTTTCCTATAAAAGACGACAACGACACACCGGCTGAATTCTCGCCACGCGTCCGCGCCGGTCCATGAACGCGACGCCGTTTCCCGCCAACAACATGTCCAGAAGCGACGAGGTCCACCGGATCACCGAGAACGTCTACAAGGTAACACGCACGCGCGCACACACTTGATCCTTCCTGATTGATTATCGATGATTGATCGGTTCTAGTTGAGACACTTTTTCCATACCTTTAGCATGCTTTATCTCATGATATGTTTTGTGAGTAGGACTTTTATTTTTATTTGATTTTTGATCCTCTTAAATGAGTACAGTAGCCGATATGCTTATCATCTAATGATGGTGTTTGTTGTTGTTGGAATTGATGTCAAAATCATGGTGCGGACTATTTAGGGCACGGGTGTCAAACTCAAGACGCGGGGGCTTAATGTGGCCCCCGCATCAGTTTAGAATGCAGTAGCGGAAATAGAATATGCATGTTTTGTTTTTTCCATTTGGTCATAAAATCTCCAGCAAAATGAGATTATTGATAATCTTGTAGATTACAATTTCATCGATGACTTCTATAGTTTCCAACTCAATTTGTTGCAAATCAATTTTGACATAATGGACAATTGTTTATTGCATTTCTAAAATTGTCACCAAAAGAAATCTCTCGTTTCGTCCCTTTCTTTGCCACACTAACACATTACAACGGAAGGCAGAGATCATGAAACTCAGACTGCCCACTAGACCCTAGACCTAGACCTAGACCTAGACCTAGTCGCAAACCTAAACCTAGCACTAGGACTGCAATCGGATCGAGCGCTTGTAGTTCTAAGAATCACACTGCAGCCCGAATAGCAGGGCTTGATCTGGAACGGAACTAGATCTCGGACCAGGATTAACATAGGACTAGCAAAAGTACCAGACTTACAGTCGATCCACACCTAAATGTAGACCAGGTCCAGAGCTGGAATTAGATCCAGAGATGTAGTCCATACCGGAACTAAAAACAGGACTAGTCCAAGTAATAGACAAAGATCAACAGTTAGATGCAGGACTAGATTTAAATCTAGATGCAGGACTTGGTCTCAGGACTAATCCAAGTAGGAGTCTTGTACTAGGACTAAACTAATAGTAGTCGTTTTTAGTAGTGTTGCTTTTTCTCTCGGTGGTGAAGTTCATGGAAAATGCAAAATCGAGTTAACGTCCACTTGAGGGGAAGCGCAAACGGGATGAAATGGATTTGGACTCACCTGCAGCAATGGCTGAGGTGAGCGCATCGCCGCTGGGGGTCGAAGGTCAAGTTGGCAGCACAAACATCTTGGCAGGCTTTCAGACCACCACCTGCCAGCGCCATTCTTAGCCCCCCAAGTCCCCCCCCCCCCAACACACTTGTGCAGTTTGGACACATCCAATAGTTTGGAACCGTTTGGACCCGAGTTGATGTCACGCTGGAGTGTGGGCGGAGCTTCATGGAGACGCGTTTGAGTTGCGTGCTCTTGTGTGTGTGACCTCGCGACCTTTTTGCTGTCAGTTTGGTGGCCGGCAGAGATGCAAACGTGCGCACTTTTCCATGACTCATGCTGCGCGTGTGCGTGTGGGCTGACCCACTCAATCGTGATGATGATGATGATGAGGAGGAGGAGGAGGAGGACGATGGCCCGGCGGGTGTGTAGGGAGTTTTGTGCGCCGTTGGAGGTTGTTGTTGTTGTTGTGACAGAAAGACAAACAGACAAACAGCATCTGCGCTCTCTCGCAGCGCCACTCGAAATCCCGGCATGCCGCACAACACGCACGCACGCACGCACACACACTTAAATTGACTTCAACTTTGAGGAGATGCAAAGCAAATGTCCTCACTATCACATTGTGCCAACCCCCCCCCCCCCCCCCAACCAGCTTGTGGTGGCGCCACTTGGCTGTGCAGCAATTTGCAGCCCAACATGATGCCAACCTGCTGATCTTTATGTAAGCGCTGACTCATCACGCGCGCGTGCACGCGCACATGCACGCACGTGCACATATGCGCACACACACACACGCACGACGTCACTCCTTACATAAGAAAAGATTCCCGCACACACTTTTGTTGTTTTCCTTGCATGTCACCACAACGTTTGCGGTTTTTCTCAGTCCAGAAACCCAGTAAGGGGGCCGACATCTAGACCTGCATCAAATCCTAGACCTAAAGCAGCTAGGACGGGCTACGTAGTCTTACAGCTAGAACGAGCTCCAGTCCAGTTCCATCATGAGTTTCTGTTTGAGGTTCTTCTCATATCCAGACTAAACCCAACAAAAGGTCCAGGACTAAAATTCAATGTAGTTGCAGCGCTAGCTCTCGAAATAGGACGGAACAGAACTAGACCGAGCGCTAGAAAAGAAATCTTTTCCTTTAGGTAGAAAAAAATAGGATTAGTTTGAGGTGTAGCACTACAGTAGACCTAAAAATAGAACTTGCACAAGCACTGGACTTTAAACTAGACCTAAAACTAGCCTCGGTCCAGAGCTAGAATTAGATCTAGACGTGTAGTACTAGAATTAAAAATAAGAACAATCCAAGTCCTAGACAAGGATCTACAGTAGTACTAAGTCTAACATAAGATTCAGGACTAGGATTTCAAGGTGATGCAGAACTACAGTAGGTCTAATAAGAGGAATAATCCAAGTACAAGGAAAAACTGATATATGATATGAAGATTATTTGGTTTTAGGACTAGAGTTCCAAGTTGAACTAGTGGTAGGACTATAGTCCCTAAAATAGGACGAGTCTATGTAGAGAACAAAACCGAGGCTGGGACTAAATCTTACATAAGATCCAGGACTAGTATTGGATCGAGTTGTAGACCTACATCTTGTGTAGAATTAGTCCGAGTACTAGGACCAGACCCGAGACCTTGTCGTAAGCCTAAACCGAGCAACAGTTCCAGGACTTCAATTGGATGGACTTGTAGTACCAGGACTGAAATGAGGACAAGCCCGAGTGCCAGGACTCAAGTACTGGATTTAGTTCCAGAGCTGAATCTCAAATTAGGTTTAAGGCTAAAATTAGATTAGAAACGTAGAATTAAAAAAATCCGGTCCAAATAACAGTCGGATGTCGACGAGTTGAAGTCGTGCTGCTCTCGCGCGTCACATGACTGACGACATCCAACAACAGCCGGCGCAAATTAATTAGCGGGCGCGGCGGGTGATTGGGCAAGGCCGCACACTCGCCACACTCGCGCGGCCCCCCCCTACTGTGCGTGCGCGCGTGCGTGTGTGTGCGGCCCAGTAAAGCTTGCTGAGGAGATTTTGTTGCGAGCGAGCGAGCGACTTTCTGCCTGCCTAACTTGTCCACGCGTTTTGTCGCCGCAGTCCATCATGGAGCAGTTCAACCCGTGCCTGAGGAACTTCGTGGCCATGGGAAAAAGCTACGAGAAGGCGCTGACCAGTGAGTACCGTCGGCAAGTGGGCGGGGGGGTCGGGGGGGGGGGGTCTCCATGTCCATCCGTCCGTCTGTGTCAACTTGTCCAATGTCCTGTTGCATCACTTCTTCGGCTTTCTTTCATGTGTGTGTGCGTGTGTTTTGTCATGAGCGCTAAGCCACCCTAAGCAATCACAGATGAAATCTCCAAACGCGTTTTCAACTGTCAGTTTAGACCAAACCACAACAAAATGCTTTACAGCTAACAATACTTGAGCGGGAAGTTGGTAGGGATGTTCGCGGGGCCCCCAGAAATCTCATGTGCGTGCGTGCGTGCGTGCGTGCGTGCGTGCGTGCGTGCGTGCGTGCGCGCGTGCGTGCGTAGTGGGGCATGCGTAGTGGGGCCAACATTTTGGGATTTCACAGAGTTGTGGGGCCCACCCGTCCATGTTTTGCTGGACCTCTTTTTGAGTGTCAAGACTTGGTTTAAGAGTTTAGGTTTGAATTGTTTTATGTTTGAGGTTTGGGTAAAGAAAAGGGGCAGGCAATCATTTTTGATGCTTGGGGTTAGGGGGAGGGGCTAGCAAATGCATGGTGTCAATGAGATGGCCCCACAAAGAGAGTAAAACAAATCTGTGTGTGTGTATGTACATGAGAGCGTGTGACAAAAGACTCTCATACGCCGGCAAGTAGGACAGACGGCGTCGTGAGAATTGCGAAACGAGAGCAGGAAGCGCGGAATGGTGGCCGTTTGGATGTCGGGCGGCCATTTTAGGCGACGGCGACTTCGGCGGCCATCACAACTAAGGGCAGGACGATCATAAGTGTCATTTTTCACATTTGACATCATCTGATGACGGACGTTTGCCGGCAAATGAAGGGTTAGCATCATTAGCATCAGATTGACCCCCCCCCACCCCCCCAAAAAAAAAAAACAGTTATTTTGTCATTTGATTCTTGAATGAACAGTTTCGCGATGATGTCATTCACCGGCGTGGGAGGGTTCTCAACTCCAGGTTTCTACAACCACCACAATGATTGACAGATGCCAGTAGATGGCGACGTTGTCACTTTTGGTAATTTCATTTCAGCCATAACAAGTAAAAACAAAGTTGAACAAAATTGATCGCATAACATATATTTAGCCATTTTTTAACGCCGCCTTGTTTTCCGACTTGTAATCGTCTCCAGTCCTGAAACATATTTAAATTCTTGTTGACAAAAAGTGGTTGATGATTTGAAATCTGAAGCATTCAATGGCAATCGTGAGTGACTTTGTCGGTCCACTCAAATGGACTTTTTGCATCAAAACATGCAAATCGTGCGAGTTGCGCAATTCGCATGCGTTGCCCTTTAAACTCGAAAAGCCGTTACGTAAAAAAAGGTGGCGGACGAAGGTCGCGTTTGTCCGCCGGGTCTCGTCGGAGCGTCGCAGCATCTCGCGTTTGCGTTAATCTTCTTTTGCAAATCCGTCGGCGTCGCGCCCCTCCGAGCGGCCCGCCCGCCTGCCGCCTCCCGTTTTGATTGACAGCTGATGTTTGCTTTTCGCTGAGCTCCATTTTGGGAACGTCGGATGTTTTTGTCGCTAGCTTGGCCAGCCAAGAACAAGAAAAGTTTCCCGTGAGTTGAAAGAGGAACAAGTTGAGGAAGAAAAAAAAATCAAATAGTTGGCATGAAAAAAGTCCAAATAGAACGAGAGAGAAAAAAATGTACAAACAAATAAAAACAAAAATAACCCCAAACTTTACAGGGAGGAAATATTTCAAGAGAGAAAAAATCTGCATTATCAAGACTAAAGTCAGAATATAATAAGAATTATGAAGGGGGAAAAAAGTAAGTAACATTTAAGTCATAATATTCCATGAAAATGTATTTTTTTTACAATAATATCAAAATATTATGAGCTCAAACTTGACAAGAATAAAACCAAACTTGATGGCAACTCAAACTTTTACATAATAACAAATAATAATATATAGAAACAATATATATATATATAAATGATTCAAATTCATTTTTAAAAATAATAATAAAGGTTTCAAAGGCAATTTCTTTAAATGCTGAATTGCAAAATCGAGTTGAATCCAAGTGAAGCGTGCTTCGCCTTTGTCGTAGCATTAGCATGCTAGCTGCTGCGCTAACCGCTTTGCTAGCATTTATGACTTCATGCCGTCGATAGCCTAGCGGGCTCAAAGAAGCTGACTAGCGAGACACATTTCTACTAGTGCGCCGACTCGTCCTCTGGTTTGGGACAAGTGGCGTACTAGTAGCGGGACCTGGACGGGCATGTGACGGATGTGGACTTTTTTGCAGGTGTCACGTCCGCGGCAAAGGGTTACTTCCACGCTCTGGTGCGGATGGGCGAGGTGGCCCGCGACAGCCAAGGCGCCAAGGAGCTCGGTGAGTCCTTGTGCGGGCTGGAGTTGGCGATTGGCGCTTTTCGCAACTTCCGAGCGGGCGGCGCCGGCATTCCCGCGACGCCTTTTAAAGCGCTTACAATCATTTGCGGCCTGCGAGTGACCATTCTTTGAAAAGTCCAGTCATCGGTGGATTATTTCATCCATGAACGGCATTTCAAAAGCCTTTTTATTTCACGGGTTCCAATTGACAGCGCATAAAACATCAACAAATCAATTCAATCGGATTCAGTTGCTGGTTTGGTCCATAATGTTGTTGTCACTGGGGAATTCTTTGCGCTCAATCTAATTTATTACAAGACGCATATTAGAAAGCTATCATTTTGTTGTTGTGATTTTTGGGGTTGATGACATTTGCCTCCTTCAGAATGGGGAAAGTCGCCACTTCATTTGAGCATGACGTGCGTGTGCGCCATTCAGTGTTGTTATGCGTGATGCTGTGAACGGCGTGCGTCCCACTCGTCCCCGCCTCCTCATCCTCCTCGTCCCCGCCTCCTCATCCTCCTCGTCCCCGCCTCCTCATCCTCCTCGTCCCCGCCTCCTCATCCTCCTCGTCCCCGCCTCCTCATCCTCCTCGTCCCCGCCTCCTCATCCTCCTCGTCCCCGCCTCCTCATCCTCCTCGTCCTCGCCTCCTCATCCTCCTCGTCCCCGCCTCCTCATCCTCCTCGTCCCCGCTCGCCTTCATCTACGGCGCGTCTGCCTTCGCCCCCGCTCGCTGAACGCGCTGGCCGCTAAAAATAGACGAGTGGCGCTCCTCTGGACCAGGAGGAGGAGGAGGAAGATGGACGGCCGCGGCGTCGGCTCTTCCGTCGCCGGGCCCGCCAAATATGGTCGCGTAGGGGAGGGAAGGCAGCGCGGGAAGCTCCCGCAGTTCCGCTTCCTCTCGTTGACCGTATAAGGACACGCAAACATCCGCTTGTTACGTCACTGGCAAAAGATGGCTGGCAGCCTCGCAAGCGTTTTTATGGCAAGAAGAAGACAAAAATTGGGGCTGCTGCTCGTCACCTCGTCGCATTTGCTCTCATATTAAAAAAAACGTCCAAAATGTGTGTGTGAGAGCATTTCAGTTGCATACACGAACGGAAATGAAATGTCAGCAGCGTGTGAGAGTGCTTGAATAATGTGCCTGAGAGCATCCGGGTCGTGTATATGAGAGGACTTTTCCAGTTGCACGTGTGAGCAACATCAAAAGAAGGCGTGACTCTCATGCGTCTCGCAGGCACGACTTGCAACTCGCACTCATGCAATGACGATGACGTGAAGGTGGCCGTCGTGGTGGCGCGCAAGCTTGCCGGCACCACAACGTTTACTTTGCTGTCAACTGTGGAGTAGGAAGTGGGAAGAGAAATATTTTTCTAAAAAAATTGTTTTTGTGTTTTTGCAACGCAACGCATATTCAGAAGAAACAGCATGTAGGTAACACACGCACACGCACACGCACACGCACACGCACGCGCATGCGTCATGCTGCACCGTGTGGATTATTTGTCATCAGCATTTTTGATCGGTTTGCACGTTTGTCCTCCTCATCTTCCTCCTGCTCCGCATCCTGCTTTCACCTCCTCTTCCTCTTTTCTTCCATCGACCCTCCTCCTCCTCCTGCCGATGCCCCCCCCCCCCCCAGTCATCTCTCGCGTCTTCTCCCCCGCATGCCGTCGCCGAGGTTTCCCGCCGCAAATGTGGCCTGACGGCGTTTTTGTGGCCTGCAGGGGAGGTTCTGTTCCAGATGGCCGAAGTCCACCGGCGGATCCAGGTCCAGCTGGAGGAGATGGTGAGCGCCATCGCCGCCGGCCCGCGACAAACAAACATGCGGCAGGAATTAAAATCAAATAAAACTCAACTCAAAATGTGGCCTTTAACTCATTCACTGCCATTGACGTCTATAAACGTCAAAAATTCATTTGAACTATTTCTATTAGTTTAACATTTTTTTCCACTTTTGTTAACTAGATTATGAAAATCTAGACTTTTTTTTTTTAATTATCTTTTTTTTTCTGAAAAAAAGAAACGAAAAGATGATTAAAAATTAGGAGCTTCAGGTGATTTTCAATTGTAATTAATCACATGACTTTATATCTGTTCTAAATGTACTATAATTTTGTTTCTAGGTTTTCATACTCTTGTTAACAAAAGCTGAAAAAAGTTTTAAACTAAATAGTTCAAATGAATTTTTGACGTCATTAGCCGTCAATGGCAGTGAATGAGTTCAATGAATACATGGTTGGAGGAATTAAAATTGGAATTGAAAATTCTTCTAAAATTAGTATTGAAAATTTCTTGTAAAATGATCTTGCATTCATTTTAAGGTAGCAATTTCCTGTATTTGTTTGGCATGAGCAATATTAGCTTGATCGATTCGAGTCGGCTGCATTTTGTGTTTGTTTGCAGCTGAAGTCGTTCCACAACGAGCTGCTGACCGAGCTGGAGAAGAAAGTGCAGATGGACGCTCGCTACCTCAACGTAAGTGCCGGCAATCCGCATTTCTGTCAGCCGCCGACCGACCGGCGCTCTGCTGCCCCCGCAGGCGGCGCTCAAGAAGTACCAGACGGAGCACAGGAGCAAAGGCGAGAGTTTGGAAAAGTGCCAGAACGAACTCAAGAAGCTGCGGCGCAAAAGTCAGAGCGGGAAGACGCTGGTCAAGTACGGCGACAAGGACGTGCAGGTCGGTGGCACGCCGCCCCACAACGCACACTGCTCGCCATTTTAATGTCACACGTAGACAAGCGATGGACGAGGTTGCCTGTCGACACAGCGTCGCTATGCAAATTCCAATTGGAGTATGCTAATGAGTATGCAAATGAGGCACGCGGGTGTTGCAAAACAGTGCGTCGGTGATCTTGCTGATTGGTGCCTTATATAAAATAGTGTGTGTGTGTGTGTGTGTGTGTGTGTGCGTGGGCCATGAGTGGCGCCGTCTCACACTCGAGCGCCACTCGCTGTTACGTGACACATTTCCTGTTGCGTAACGACATCCAGGAACTTTTCCCATCTCTCATAAAGCATACCTTCCTCCATGTTGCCCTCAGGTCAAGTTTCAAACCTGTGACCTGTGAAGCGTACGATTTCAAAGTAGGGTTTCAAAGTCTCAATTAAAGGAGGGTCTTAAGTCAAGGTTAGGGTTTCAAACCGGGTCCGGATTGGAAGTAAAGGTTTCAAGCCAAACGTTTTGGCTTCAAATTGGTTTCAAACTCAAGTTTGGGGTTTGCATTAGGGTTGCTTAATTAGGGTTAATTAGGGCATCAAGTCTGTGCTGTGAGGGTTTGGGTTTCAAGCTTCCGTTAAGGTTTTCAATTAGGGTTTCGAGTGAGGCTTTTCGGTCCAATTACAGTTTGATGAGATGTCAAGGTTCGGGTTTGTCTTCCAAAAAGTGAAGATGGCAAATGAGGGTTTCCAATTGTCGCTTCACTGCCAAATGATGTTTTCAAGCGTGTGTTCGGGTTGCAAATGACTTGTCATTCGGAATGAATGGTCGCCCGTCAGTCTCGAGATGCGCCCTGTGATTGAGCAAGACCGGTCTTCCCTTGTTGGACGTGGTCCGGGCGGGCATCAGCACTGAGACGGGAGGCAGGCGTGAAATTTCACAGCCCAAAAGGCCCGGCATGCTGACCTACTTTTGGCGTGTGCGTGTGCGAGCGCGCGTGGGCGGGCGGCGCTGAGATGGAGACAGGAAGTACACAAGGTGATGATGTCACTCTCAAGTCTTTCCTGATCTGGAGGAGACGGCGTTGTCATGGCGACCAGTCTGACGGGAAATCCTCTGTGTGTGTGTGTGAGTGTGTCTGTTTGTGTCGGAGCGAGCGGCCGTTTAAACGCAAATGTTTGCTCTGTTGCAGATGAGCGGCGCCGCGCCAGACGCGGGCGCCAAAACTCTGGCCGGACCTCCGCAACTGGCGGCGCTCCGAAGCGGCGGCGGCCCGCAGGTGCCTGAGTTCAAGTCCACTCACTGGTCGCTTGATTAGGGACACTAACTAACTTAATACTAGTTAGTTAGTTATTAGAGACACTAACCTACTACTCATTAGTTATTTAGTTAGTTAGTTAGTGTCCGTAACTGATTAGGGACACTAACTTACTACTTTCTAGTTAGTTAGTTAGTGAGTTAGTTAGTTAATGTCCCTAATTAAGTGGCCCGCGAGTTTCCTTCCTTTAAGTTTTTTATGATGTGAATTTGCTGACCGTGTTTGTCCCGCGTGGCCGCAGAGGCTGATGGAAGTCGGCGCCGAACACTACCAGCAGTGGCCCGAGTCCAAAGTGGCGCCGGTGCCGCCGCAAGGCAAGACCGCCTACTCCAACACGTTGCCCATACGAAGGGCGGCGCCCGCCAAGAGCAAAACCTCGCTGGGTAAGTCATCACACGACAAACAAATGCAACATGTTTCAAGTCATATGGCACCTAAAACACGTGATGTCATCAATGACATGCAGTCACATGACACGAGAAACACGCGAAGCCACGTGACGCGGCGTCAAACGAGCCATGTGAAGCGTGACGTGCGTTTTCTTGCGGCCGGCAGCGGAGCCTCGCACGCTGCCGCGTTCCAGTTCAATGGCGGCGGGCCTGGAAAGGAAGGAGCGTGGCGTGCGGACGGCGCGGGTGCGAGCGCTCTTCTCGCACGCCGCCGGCGACAACAGCACGCTGCTCAGCTTCCAGCAAGGCGACGCCGTCACGCTGCTGGTGCCCGAGGCACGCGACGGCTGGCACTACGGCGAGAACGAGAAGACGCGCATGTGAGTCCGCCCGCCCACACACACACACACACACACACACACACACACGCACACACACACACACACACACACACATTGGCACACGCCGGCCTGACGCTAACCTCTTGCACTCCTCAGGCGAGGCTGGTTCCCCTTCTCGTACACGCGCGTCATCACGGAGGATGACGGAGACGCCGACGGCCGACTTCCTGTTCACAAGTACGCCGTTTGAGTCCAATCTGACATGAATTTGAATAAGTGTGATTTCCTGAATGAATTTTGCTACCACCAGCCTCCATAATATCAAACTGTTTGGTGTCATGTGACATGTTTTGTTTTTGTAACTCTTTATTTTCCATTTTTTTAACATACAAAAATGGAAAACTCACAGCTAACAAACAGGCAAACTCGCAGGCAACAAGCGCTCAACATTGCAAGAAATTAAAAAAATAAATAAATAATAATAATAAAATACAAGGGGTAGAAATAAATAATAATAATAATAAAATACAAGGGGTAAAAATAAATAATAATAATAATAAAATACAAGGGGTAGAAATAAATAATAATAATAATAAAATACAAGGGGTAGAAATAAATAATAATAATAATAAAATACAAGGGGTAAAAATAAATAATAATAATAATAAAATACAAGGGGTAGAAATAAATAATAATAATAATAATAAAATACAAGGGGTAGAAATAAATAATAATAATAATAAAATACAAGGGGTAGAAATAAATAATAATAATAATAAAATACAAGGGGTAAAAATAAATAATAATAATAATAAAATACAAGGGGTAGAAATAAATAATAATAATAATAAAATACAAGGGGTAGAAATAAATAATAATAATAATAAAATACAAGGGGTAAAAATAAATAATAATAATAATAAAATACAAGGGGTAGAAATAAATAATAATAATAATAAAATACAAGGGGTAGAAATAAATAATAATAATAATAAAATACAAGGGGTAAAAATGACACATCATGTGACATGTTTTTAAGATGACGTATGTGACACGTTACGTGTCACATAACGCTTGCTACGTGCCGGCAGTGAACGTCTGCCGTTTGTTTGTGCGCAGCCTCCATCCTGGGAAGAGCAGCAGCACGGGAAACCTTCTGGACGGAGACGCCGCCGCCGTCGCCGCCGCCGTCACCTTCGCGGACTACCACATCCACCCGCTGGCCAGGCAGCCACGCCCCTACGGCGTCACCGTGCCGGGCTTCTCGCAGGTGCAAAACACGCGCCGTCACGTCATGTTATCAGAAAAAAACTCACACCAAGAAATCTTGTCACATGATCAGGACAGCGAAAGGTGACGTGGGAACATATGAGAGGAATTTAGGCCATTCAAAACATGTCAGCTGACTTTTGGCAACCAATTAGAGCTCGAAGTGCTTGACTTGAGTTTGTGGCTCCAGCGGAGTTACATAAAGGCTTGAGGATATGGCGGGGGGGCGGGGTTGTTCTCAGGTGCGTAGGAGAGCACGGTGACACACGTCAGCGGCCGACAAAGACGCTTATGCAAGCGCACTCTTGCGTGACTTGACGCCCGCCTCCGCGCTGCCGCGGAGCTCGACTCCTGCCTGACGAATTCCTTCCGGCAAACACGGACCAAAGAAAGCCACAAAAATATGCAGAGATGATTTTGTCTAAGCAACTCTTCCGCCATCCAGGAAAGCGGAAATGTCACAAATGTCAACAGCATTTTGGGCTCAGGGGTTCTTGTCGTCACTGCATTCGGACCTCCTTCATTCTTGTTGATTGATTGATTGCTGGCTTGATTGCTTGCGTTGTCCTCACCTTTCTCCCCACCTGCGTTTGTGTGGGCAGGTAGCGGCGGACGAGTATGATGCGGCATCTCGATTTGCTGGCAGGTGAGCAACTTTTGCTTCATATCAAGTCAGCACTTCAATATGTTTTGCGTTTTTACCATTTTTCTTATTGTTGTTGTTATTATTATGGCGAGAAATGTTTTGAAGGCTTTTGCATCTCTCACATGTAAATGGCATGCATGCGTGTTCCATTTTTGATTATTTTAACCTGATTTGCGATTCAGATGCTTTCTGGGCACAAAAGTTTCAACAATTGCATTTATTTTGGTATCATTTTCCATCTTTCTCTTTTATGCAAATTGCATTAGCAGTAGTAGCATTTCTTTTCTTTTTTGTCTTTTGTTACCTTGACTTATTTGACTCTTTTGATCTCCTGTGCGTTTGTGTGTAGTGCTTCCGAAGTCAAACTCATTTCCACGGTGTGAGAACGACCAGACAAATCGACCCGCTGATTGCCAACGGGAACAGGAAGTGACCTCACCAGGAACCAGGAAGAGGCGGCAGGCGGTCGGTCGGTTTCCTACGTAATGTGCAGGTGCAAACGTATCTTTCATCCAGGCACTGAATGTCCAAACAATATTCCAAAAAGTGTATGCGTTGATATTCATGACGAGTGTGTGTGTGCGTGCGTGCGTGTATAACGCCACACACGTTACGTATGTTGTGAATTTCCATCATATTTATCTTCTATGAGCACTTTTGGAAATTCTGTTTACGTTGATGAAATTCCCACACTGTGATGGCTGAAATTCTCACGTGGATGACTGTCATGATTATGTTTCATGATCAAGACATTGATTATGTCGACTGACATCATGCGCACGTGATATTTCCATGATTATGTACAGTATATTTATTTACTTGATGATGTATTGTGGCAATATTATGTATTGCGATGATTCGCCTTGAATTATTACGTTCAAATCAGATATTTATTTATCTATCACTTAAGGTTGCCCCCCCCCCCCCCTCCCTCCCCCCAGTCAGCACCCTGAAAGGTGAACGTCACGTCCTTTTCTTTCCCAAGTCTGTACAGAGGAAATGCATGCTTTTGAAGGCAAAACCACAACATCAACATGTAAGGCTGGTATCAATAAAAATGACAAATGTCTTCACCCTAAACGATCGGTGCCGTGTGTCAATCATGAAGTGGACACGTTTGTTCTCGCTGTGCGACTTGAAGACGGACGGGAAGGTGCCGTTACGCAATCAGAGCCTGGTGGGACTCCGCTGCAACGCAAACTTTGACAAACTGCTATGTTTCATCCGGGGCCACATTTGGATGCAAAATTCACAAGAGTTGATTTCAATCCCAAAAGCAGTCTATGCCTATTGCCTAATGCCAACTATGAATGTATTTCTTTAGTTCATTTTTTTCAGATGTTTCTCATGTATTGTTTACACAAAATAAAGTCACAACTAACATAGCATTACATTATGTTATGTATCTTTAAACAAAACATTTTTAGCATAGCTTTCGCTAACCTTTGAGGAAAAGGTCACGGGTTCAAGGCCATATGAAAAGGTGCTTCCTTTTGGAAAGTTGTCACTGCTTTCATGAATTGAACTTTGACGGATTCAGAAGGTTTTCCTCACATCCGGGCCTGCTTGTCGTCAGCACGGAACAAACTTCAACTCTCAAATGTAGTTCAAACATTCTGTGCGTTTAGTTCCACTGATTGCGCAATTCATAAACCAGCTCAAGTTGAATTGTTATGGATGGAAAGTGTGCCCCCTAGTGGTGAACATTGCATACAACAAAATCATCATCTTAGTCACGAAAGATTTTGTACACAGAAGAAAACAACACAAGTGTGCAGACAAATCACAAATTGACATTTTTGTTTAGAAATTTGTCTTAAACTGTGATTCATTTAAAATTGTTACAGTTCTTAACAGGTCTATTTATGCGAAATCAACATCCCAAAGTCTCATACAAAATCACATACCATATTTCATTTCATTTGACAGCAGAACCCAACACCGCCTTCCACTTGAACCTTTAAGGATTCTTTGGACGTTGCTGTCCAGCTTGACAACTCACACTGGTCAGATCTTCAGGCAGACTCAGTCCTGGAGCGGCCGCGTTTGGGTCCGGAATGACGGGACTGCAGGAGACCACCTGCTTCATTCGCTCACACACGCTGGACTTGAGGTTGCTCACATGCTTGGCTTCGTCCAGCGGAGAGTGGGAGCGGAGTTCTCCGTGGGAGCGGCTCCAGGCCGTCGGTCAGCTCTTGGAGTCTGGCACTCGCATACTTGCAGTCCTTCATGGAGGGAACGGGGTCAGAGGTCAGCCGCCCCTCTGTGCTTCTGATCACGTTTGCGACAGCGGCCATCTTTCTGTCCAGAGCCTCCATCTCCTCCTCCATCTTCTGACTCTTCTTCTGCTCATCCTCCCTCACGGTAGCCAAACTGGCCTCCTCCTCCACCCGCATGAAGCCACGAAGCTCTTCAAAATCCTTCTTAATCTTGCTTTCAATTTGCTCCCTCTGCATCTTGATGTAGTTTAGATTTTCTTGACAGTGATCTCTTATCTCGCTGCAAACGTCCAGTTTGGGATTTGCAGACTGCAGGACTTCCTGGAGTGGCGGTTGGTCGTATTTTATTTCCACCATGCTGTGGATGTCCCCCGACAACGGCGAGCTTCCTTCATAGACCTTGCGCACATTCTTCAGCGCAAAGTTGAACGGTACGTCAAGCGAGTGAGACCCCGTCGGGCAAACTGGACACCATCGGTCTCCTTCCAGCAAATTCCACTGCTGCGCGCACTCGCGGCACAAGATGTGACGACATCGCAACACCACACGATCGTTCAAGACTTGCCTACACTTTCGACATTGTAGATTCTCCTCAACGTTACTAGCCATGGTCCTTGTGGAGACACGTCGCAGTCCAAAAATGTAACTTTCACTTTAAAGGAGCTGGAAAAAGTCTGTTTTTGTCCGCTTGCATCTGCCTCACAGTTTTTGTTCAGTGACAAGTGCAACTGTGGGCGTGTTTAGCGTCCATGAAGCAGCAGACATTCAAGTTGTTCAGGTTGTCACGTGTTCATACATTTTAATGTCTTTACCAGGACAAGTTCAGTTGTTCTGTAACACACACACACACATAGACAGACTTGTTTTGTTTTTATTTGATGATCAAAAATAAATGCATGTTCAGGTGTTGGTCTGAAAGGGGAGTGAGAGTCTCTCAAACATCTCAAGGCAGCACTGATTTTTTTAAATAAACAGATTTTCATCCATGCTTTAAATGAAAATGTTTTACCTCATGACCCATATGTTGTTTGAAAAAAAAAATGGAATGTGTCCCCTGGGTGCAAAAGTTTGCCGGCTTTGTTATGGCGTTTCAAATGACCAAAAAAAAGTAGAAGCGTGACAATCGTGTTGTGCCTTCCAGTCTAAAGGAATCCATTCTTTCTCCAGCTAGCTTCCATCAAAGTGTGCCGACCTCCCCAAAGCCTTTTGACTTGCACGACCCCCCCATAGAAAAAGGTCACCATCTGCCTGCTTGACTCTGGCCAGGCAGCTGGCAGGAAACTTTCCTCCTCCTCCTCATGACCACCTGACACACAATATGGTGAAAACAATTCCAAAACAAACATTCAAAATCTCACCCACTTGAGCCGGTGTGGCTGGGTAAACTTTTATGCTCCATTTTGAAACTGGACAGATGGCCCATGTAGCTTCACATGTGATCAATATGTTTTTTCCCCCTAATGTGTATGTAGAACAGTTGATTATATGAATGCAATGGTAATAATCTTCATTTTAATTGTATTTATTAGAATTCATTAGTTCAAATATATAAACCAAAAAATATAAAACCAAATTGACCAATAATTAATCCCCTTTTTCGCCCCCCACCCTTCTGTTTTTGGCGTGAGACCACGTTCGCCTGAGCTGTCACGCCTCCTCAGTAAACTATGGAGACAACCAAACGCCACTCGTATTCCACGCCCACTCGGCTACTCAGCAACGTACAACTGGGATCAACTAATCAGAAGCAAGAACGAGAGACGAATGCCAACCGCGAGCCAATAGGCTCGCGCAAGAGGCGGGCCTAACGGGCGTCTTGGTGAAGAGAAGATGTTGACTTTTAGTGTTTGCTTTTCGTTCTTTTTTTGCCCCAGTTGACGGCCGGAGCAAGTTGATTGAACCCTCAAGTGGACATTTAAATTCTCATGTCAGAGTTATGCTGATATTCCCACGCTGAGGTAAGTTCTATCGACGTTTTTCGGCGTGGCAGACTTGATGGAGCGTTAGCTTGAAGCTTATGTGTTCGGAACGTTAGCTTGTGCTATTTGGCTTTTTTTCTTTCTTTTTTTAAAACTCGTTTTGGAGCACAAAAGATAAAAAATGTTCATCTGGAAACTTGTGTGCAATTCAAATCTTCTCTTTTTCGCCATTTAACGTCACCGTGTGGTGGTCATCGTCGTTGTTAGGAACATTTTATCATTTTGTATCATACAGGTTGGCTTACCGACTTGATTTTTTTTTAAATGAGCGCGTTACTTTTACATTTCGTTACGTTACACTTTTATGTTGCCTCTACTGTGATTGCTTTGCAATGTTGTCGTAGCTGACTTCGATCATTTGTGCAGCTTTGCATCCACCTGCTCTGGAAATACTGTCAAGCCTCGTTACTCGCGATCAGCGGCCAACAACCAATGCAATAGCTAAGACAAATCGCGAAGAGTTGACTCCCCCACATAAAGAAGTTTTTGACTTGCCTATTTTAATTATGTACTACATTCACCCCCAACTATGATCCCAAAGCACTTTGTCTGGGGGAGGGGGGCTTCATTTATCCAAAAATATTAAACCACAATAGTTCACAATTTAACGTTACCAATGTTTTGAAATGTAACCAAAAAAATGAGGCAGATCATGTCAGTAATGCTCCTTGCCCACCCGGGGACCGTCTTTGCTGAGGACAGCGTTGAAGTGAGTTGCAGTAAAACTTTGTACAGGGCTGTGCAATTATTCAAAATTTTATTCCAATTCCAATTATTACACTCCACAATTACAAAATCAGCATAATCGTAAAAAAAAAAAAAAGGATTATTAATACACATTTTTGAGTTGTTTAAATGTATACATTTGCACCTTTTTTAAAATAACAAATTTAATACATGTTGTTTCATCCAGTCGGAACTTGCATAATTATAGTGTTTCAAAGAATTTTGTCTTAATATGTTTTATTTGTTTGTTAAAGTTTTTTTACGTTTTGTTTTTGCAAACATAAATACGTTATAAACATTATTTATATTTTTTATGTTTATATTATCATAATATTATTATAAATTCTGTTTGGTCCAAGAGAAACTTACATAATTATAGTGTTTCTATTTTTTTTTATTAATTGCTGTTAATATTTTTAAATGCTTAAACATTTTCTTGAATTTTTTGAATAATGTTGATTTCAATTATTGCCAAAATAATCTTGATTCTTATTTTTTGCATAATTCAGCAGCCCTAATAAAGAATATATGCGTGAATATTGTTGTATGGTGTTACAAATGTGTACAAATGTTTGTGTCGACAATGCTGTGACTTAAAGGCTAACAACACCGCCAGCTAAATGCTAATTGTCAGTCTGTGAGTTTCCTATTGGCCCAGTTGAGACTGACCGTTTGACAGCAGTGAACCGGTTATGTGGAATTTGTCTCGTTAGCTGCACGCTAACATGAGTCAAGATTTCACCAATATGAGCAGAATGCAAAGATCGTGTTTGTTGTTGGTCGTCACGGTAACGGGAGTCGCTTTGTTGTCAACAAATGGCCTGTCGTCTTGTGCGTAGGTGATAAGTGAAGGATGCACGCCACGCGAAGCCCCTCGTCCATCTCAGCCACCCCGCCGGGTGACGCCTTGGACCTCAGCTTGTCCGGCTCGCGGCTCTGCTTCTTCAAGAGACCCGGAGCCGGTATCTCGCCCGGCGGGAAGTTCTTGGCCCGCTCGGTGTCCGTGTCAGCGCCGTGCGAGGCCCGAGGGAAGCGCAACACCTTGGTGAGTAGCTGCCACTGCGACGTAATGAAAACTTGCGCCCGTGTTCTGGTGAAAGCGTGTTTCTGTCCCTGCAGGGAGACGGTGTTGACGGCGGAAGCCCTCGCTCAGTCAAGAACCTGCGGCGCTCCAACAGCACCACGCACGTCAACCAGCAGGCCCACTTTGCGCTCAGGTACCAAAGTCAGCTCACTTGACACACCCACACTTTCCACTTGTCGAGTCCTTAAAAAAATGTAGTATAATTATTTATTATTCTATTATTCTTTAAAAAAAAATTTTTTTGCAGTCCTAAAAAAAAAAACATTTTTACAAAAAAATCTGTATTCACTGGAGTAATATTTGAAAAAGTATTTTTACTTCAAACCACAATTTTTGTGTGTACTATTTTACAATTTTTTTTTACAAATTAAGTTCCACACAAATAATCCATCCATTCATTTAAAAATAAAATAAAATACACATTTCTATGAGTATTGTTAAAAGAAAAAGTATAAAAAAATATTAGACACTTTACTCTAGAAAAAAAATATATAAAAAAAACAACTAAAGGGGATAAATATCAAATATAATTCCCCATAAAAAAATCTATTTTTACAGTTTAAATATGTAGACATTTAATTTTACACAAATATTGTTTTTTCTTGTATAAAAAATATATTTTTACAAAAAGTGTTTCAATTTTTCAGTTTTGACAAGAAATATAATTTTTACAAAAAAAAAAACGTTTACAAAAACAACAAAATCATCAAAGCTCAAATATCTGCATGTGGTTCCTGGCGGGTGCGAACAGCTGGCAGGCGCGAGGCCTCGGCGTCCGTGCTTGTGGACAACGTTGGTGTGACACGATAAGCTAACCCGACCGTAACAATGGCGTCAAAAGGCCATAATGAGATGCGGCTGAGGTCGCAGGGTGCACTCTCTTGTTTTGCGTGCGCTCCGACGGGAGGGGAGGGACCTTGGGGTCAAATTACCCTCACCCGCCCCCGCCCAGGAAAGCCAGTGAAAGAAGAAAAGTGTGCGCTCTGTGCGCCTATTGTCCCGCATCTGTTAACACCAGGAGCCTTGGCGCCCCCCCACGCGCCAATCTTCAAGTTGAGGAATGTGCGGACTGAATTTTGGGTAGTCGCGTTTTCAACCCCTCCCCCGAAATGTCCTCAATGCAGAGTTGCTAGCCGTTAGCTCGGGTTTACAATCCAACATGATAAAAAGGCTGGGAAATGTGTGGCTTATGTTGACATGATTTGTTCTTGTAGGTCCAATGCCATCTAAAAATCCATTTTGTCCACTTTTTCTGCACACTGTCAGTCAAAACGAGTGTGAAACCTGGTCAAAGTTTGACATCTATGCTATTGTATGCGTTAGCCGCTAGAAGGCTAAAGGCTAGCAAAACCAGCCGCTCAGATTTTGTTGTCACCGTGACGTGAAGTGGGCACTCGTTATTTAGTGTCCGACCACTTGCTGGCTGCTACACGCCTTCGACGTCTTCGGAAAAGTCAACTTGATTTACTCGTAAACCAAAAACGAGCGAGTGAGACACCAAGCCAGTATATATTTGTTTGTTCACGAATGTGATTTGCACTCCTCCCAGTCCAGACCACCAGAGTGGCGACTATCTGACCGTTTTGGACATCGGCGCCGATGGACGAAAGAAACCAGACGGAACCACCTGGAACATCTTGGTACCGACACGCACACAAAATCCTTGTCCTCCAAACATTTAGTTTTCACACGTGTCCTTGCCATGACATCAGGACGAGCAGCCCCGGACGCCCGGCCCGCTTCCGGGCGCCCGCAGCAGTGCCAGCGCAGACCCGCCCACCGGCATGAAGAGACGAGACGCAGCCGCATCTTTCACTGCCAACAACAGGTGGATTTTGCCTCAGTACATTTTTTTTGGTGTCAAAACGACAGTTTTAAGGAAGGCAACGCTTTCTAAAGTCTTAAAATGATATCAAAGGCGAGAGACGATATGTTTCTAAATACATTCTGCTTCTTTGAAGAAATCCTAATTATAATAATGAAATAATTGAATAAAATTAAATGATAATTTTTGATTAGTGACAAAAAATTTAAAAGACAAAAAAAAGATTAAATATAATAATAATCATCCTCATCATGATAATAATATAATTTAAAGACTGAAATATTTTTATGAAAACATCTTTTCTTATATAAAAAATATTTACAGTCCCCAAAAATTTAATTTTTTTTTCCAATTTTTATTTTACAAATCTCTTTTTGCTAACCCTAACCCTTTTCATGGAAAAAAAACATACTTTTTTTATTGTAATCGGCATAAGATATTGCAATCAGTTTGATTTCAATTATTGGTATATTTTACAACTTATGAAATCAAATCTATTTTGATGGGAAAAAATCTGTTTTATTCCTTGGGGATGTAAAAAATAAGAATTTTTGGGGTTTACAAAATAATGAATCATGCATTTTTTTTTAAGCAATATTATTTTATAAAACGTTTTGAATGAATCAAATTTTTGGAAAAAAAATTCTTACAACAAAAAAAGAAATTTTTATGGCCGTTGCGAAAAATCGACATGATTGTTTTTTTGGTCCCTGGAGTGCAAAAGTTTGACCAGGCCTGATGTACACACAAGCCAAATTTGAACTTTGTCCCCAACTTCTTAACACCTTTTCTCGGTCAGGAGCAACAAGGGCGCCGTGGGGAACGCCGTCACCACCATCTTGCACAACAACCACGCCGAGAAACCGCTGACACCCAAAAGCTCCAACCAGAGGCCGGCCTTCAAGTACGCCGCCCCGCCCCGCGCCTCCCCCACCCCAATGTCAGTTGGCACCTTCCGGCTTGTCTGCATTCAGCTCTCGGACTCCCGGCGCTTTTTGTTTCAGCAACCTCCTGAAGGCCACGGCCAACGACGACGTCCCTCTCGAGAGCGGCTCCCTCACCAAGTCGCAGAAGAACTTCTCGTCCGCGTCGTCCAACAACAAAAGTCCGGCGGGGCGAGGCAGCCCACAGCGCCGCAAGCAAGTCTCCGAGGAGGAGGCGGAAAGGTATCACCATGCAACCTTCACATTCAAGCTCCCGTTTCTCCCACCAAAATATAGATCTATTTTTTTATTTTAATCAGTCGTTATAGGGAGAAAAGAAAAGTTAAATTAGTCATTAAAAAAAATCACCAATACAGTTAAAGTGCAGTATGGTGAGGGACAACAGCAAGTGTAAAACTCTGAAACAATTACAGTCATTTCTGGACTACAAGCCGCTACTTTTTTCACTTGCGTTCGACCCTGCGGCTAATACAAAGGTGCGGCTTATCCATCAGATCACAAGGGGGCGCACTGTAAAGGAAGCGCAAGAGCGGCAGGCAGAGCCAAAGCAACCAAGTGAGCCCCAATAAAGTAGTAGGGAATACATATTTGAAACCGTTTCTTATGAAATGAGCTGTCAAAATAAGCTCACCCCCAAAAAAGAGAAAAATCAGTGGTGAGGTGAATTTGCATATCGTGAACCCTGAATTTGTAAATGTCCTTCCAATTGCAACTGTGCGCCAAACCTTGCAGGTTCATCCAGCAGGTCAATCAGGCGGCTGTCACCATCCAGCGCTGGTATAGACGTCACGCCAGGCGGCGCCGTGCCAACCGGGAAGCACTGCGACGCATCCTGGACAGCAAAAGAAAGGTCTGCAAAGAATGAACTAAGCTGGATATGAAGGATGCGGATAAAAGCTCAAAGTTGCTGCGGTCGCAGGAGTGGCAGGAGCGAGCGGAGGCCGACGGTCACCTGGAGATCCCCCGAGACGACAGGAAGCTGATTCGGGAAGAAAAAGCTCGCCAGGCGCGACTCCTTGCGATCCAGGTCAGCACCAGCATTTCTGAAAATCGCAAAGGAATTCTTTCGAAGGTTTCGGATCTTGTAATTGACCTGGAAGTAATGCACCAATTATGTCATGGAAAGCGAATAACTGAAATTATTTACTCAATTGAGCAGTTATTTAATGACATCATGGAATACTTTATTAATAAATGATTTATTTATTTATTTTATTTATTCATGGTTAATTTAATTTTAGACCATTTTTGAATAGAATAATAAGTTTTTTTCCCCTTACTGTGCTTAATGTCTCCCCCTGGTGGTCACTGTAGGAGCTGCAGCAGAAAAGAGCCCAGCAGCATCATCAGGGCACAGAGGAGGACTCGGACCCGCCACGGAGGCCGAGCGGCGCGACGCCGAGCAAGAAGCCGGCCAGGATTTTCCCAAGCGACGCATCGCCAACCAACACCGTCAACATGTCGCCGACACACGCCAAAACCAACAACACAGGTGGCCATTTTGCATGGCGCGGGCGGGGGTGTGCATGTGTCAGACATGTGTGCGGGTGTGAGCTGTGCCGGTTTGAGACATACATGAGTGTGTGAGACACGCATTCAGTACCCGCATGCGTGCCTTGTGTGTCCATGTGGACAGACCTTCATGGCAACGTCGCGGCCGACGTGAGCGAAGTGAGCTTCAGGGCGGTTTCTCCCACGCTGTCCAATCACAGAGCTTCGCCGTGTGCGCAGGTATTGCGTCATCTCTGCTTTTTAGCGCCTTTGTGGGCCTGCAGCGCTTCTCACCTGTTTTGTCCTTTAGGAGCGTGGCGCCGGCGGCGATGACAGGAAGTCCATTCGTCAGGCGAGACCTCGCTTGTCTCGCCTGACGATCCCCGAACCCAACGCTTGTGAAGTACGTACGTGTGTGCGTGTGTCTTAGAAAGCGCCATCTTCAGGTTTAGGCCAGCCGTGAAAAAGCAAATCTGGGCCTGTAATAGTTCTGGCATTGATTTTAAGTAAAAAAATGTAAAAAATCTAATTCATCAAATTCAATAATTGTTTCATTTATTTTTGGGTATGTAATGCAATAAAAAGGAGTAAAATAAACATTTTTACATATACTGCACATTTGACATGTATTAAAGTTATTAAATATTTTATTTCTTGTGAATAATATCATATAAAATATCAGTAAAGTTTGTAAACTTTTAAATGTATACTTATTTTATTGGTTTATTTTCAAATAGGTAAATAAAGCATATTTACATTGAATTTTAAAAATGCATTTTACTAAAGTAACTTTTTAAAAATAAATGGGAAAAAATTGAAGAAAGCAATTTTTCATTGGTCAATTCATGTATTTGTCTTCTTTTTAGGTACTAAATATTTGTTGTTAAACATGCATTTTAAAGCAGGCCGTCATGAAATAATTTCCTCATCATTATTATATTTAAAACTTGAGTATTATTTATTATGACTGTATAATGTTTTTTGTTTGCTGCAAGTACAAATTGCGAGTAAGCAAGCACGAGTTGCTGTCATGATGCTGATTGGTGCGATGTCTCCCCCTGTTGGTGGTGTTGTGTAGGACCTGCTGTTGTCTGAGCCAGAAACCGTCAGGCCGACCCTGAGCGCCAAATTTTACCCGTGCGCCACAAGTCTTTCTTCGCCCAGGAACATCAGCCCCGTGTCGGCGCCGGCGGACGTCAAGGCCAAGAACGGGCGCAACCTTCCGGCTGAGTTTGTCGAGCTGTCCTGTTTCCGAGCCGTTTCGCCCTCCTTGTCCAGTCGCGGAGGTTCTCGGTGCTCTCAGGTGAGCGGCCGCGCCACCCCCCGTCTTAAATATATTTTTGCTTCTTCCCACTCTTTTTTGCCTTTTCCCCATCAAATATACCTTGTACATATCGCTGTCCCATATTGCACGTGGTCCAGGAGCATCCTCGCAGGCATTTGAGCGGCGAAGAACGATCCTGCGTGGCGTCCAAGTCCACCCTCAACGACCTGCTGGACACGCTCAAACTGCTGGAGGAGGAACCCGAGCGCCTTTCCGAGCCCAAAAGTTACAACAAAGACAAATACGCTTGGCTCGACCAGGTTGGAAAACGCACTTTTCAATGTCTTGTGCAGTCACGCTAGAGAACTAAGTTAACCTGCCGCAAATTGTGAAAATCGGCCAATAGTGTTTGCGCCAAACTCCCCCAAAATGTTTAGAATTGCTTCCATTAGTGCAGTGGTGCCTTGAGGTACATCATCCAAAAATCTTAACAAGCTGATTGCTAGTGCTAACGGCTCCGTCGTCTCTCCATGTGTATCTGCACATATGCATTATACTGCCCCCAGGTGGCCGGGGTGTGCACATGAGAAGGAATTCCACATTGTCCATTGAATTGAAGCCAAATTCAAATTGTTGAATTCATAAAATGGGCTTGAATCTTTTTGCTCAAGACGGATTTCAAACCGTTGGAAATGCTGCGTGCAAACGAGGTATGTGAGACTTGCGTGTCTTCTTGAAAGGACGACAATGCGGACTCGCTGACGGCAGACAACCTGGAGCGTCACGTCCAGCTCAGCCTGCCGCTGCCGCCGCCGGCCCCGGACGGGGCGGCGCTGCTGTCGGAGGCCAAACTGCAGAGCATCATGAACTTCCTGGATGAGATGGAGAAGTCGGAGCAGGAGCGGCCCCGTTCCACCACCTCGCAAAGGGAGGTTAGTCACTCCTGACCACTGTTTAGATTCCCCGTATGGTCAGGCCGCTCGAGTCTAGGTTGGCCAATAGCAATCTATGAAACTAGAATCCATTGTTATTTTCCCTCATTGAAAATACATCAGAAAGTTGTCAAACCCAGCCATATCGCAGTTCCGTTTTTGCTGCCTCTGTATTATGTATTGTTTCTTGTAAAAAAAAGAAGAAATCATTTTTTTTACAAACTGCGGGTCATTAAATGGATTTTGCTAAAATGAAGGCTTTAAATGGCATTAAGAAGCGTTAAAACAATGTCGAGAGAACAATGAAATACGATTGTGGTTCATGCTTTATTTTGCAATCAACGTTGTGTAAAGGAGTCACTAGAATGCTATTTAGCAGTCATAAATGTGATAAAAATATATGTATTTACGTGTGGGGACTGGTGGCGAGTCGTCATTTCCACTGAACAAAATGGCCTCCTGTTCCGAATCCCAGTTGCTCTGAATTTGAAAAGAAAAACACACTGGTCCTAGCATCCACGTTTCTTGGCTTCAGGCGGCCTTTTTCGAGGAGGAGGCGGCGCCCGCGTTGGACCAGGCCTCGGCCACCGCCGCCCAAGTGTCGGGCTCCATCATGAGGATCAAGATGGAGCTGGAGGAGAAGAAGCGCGTGGTGGAAATGCTGCAGAACACGCTGGTGAGGACTCGCCGGCGGCCCGGCGGCTCACGCCTCCTCCGCTGGTCTTTGCCTTGCGTTCACGCCCACAACCCCGTCCCGGCCTTCCTTGGCCTCCTCTTCAGGCCCAGCAGAGGGAGCTGACGGTGCAGCACGTGAAGGAGACGGAGAAGGAGCTGAGCCGAAACCTTCAGCTGCAGCGGGACCAGTACGAAGCCACGGTGCAGAGACACCTCGCCTTCATTGACCAGGTAGACTTCTTTCTGTCCCCTTTCATTTCTTTTGCTTTACTGGCAATTTGAATATTGCTTTAGATTGTCTTTTTCTTTTCTATTTTCTGTTGACGGGCTAAAATTTGAAAGATCTTTTTACATTTTCAGTTTGAAAAGGCCTATAAACGATGACTCAATTATCAAAATAGTTGCAGGTTCATTTGATAAACATTTAGTTTTCGATTTATCGGATGAATTTGTCACCTTGTCCTCACCCTCGCATTTCATTTCGTCTGCTACTTCTCTGATTGGCTGACGAGCTTTAGTTGAAAATGTCCACCAATAAGATGTTACGGATGGAAAACTGGGCTTAGATGGGCCGACACAAATCGGCGTTGACGTCGGCTCACGTACAGCAAAAGAGAAAATTCAACTTTGTCTCTTGCGTCCGTCCTCAGCTGATCGGCGACAAAAAAGCTCTGAGCGAGCGCTGCGAGGGCGTCATCGCCGAACTCAAGCTGGTGGACCACAAGTACACCAAGAAGATCTCGCAGATGCAGGAGCAGCACGAAATGGTGACCGCCGCCGCCGGCTCACCGTCGCCTCAATGTGGGAAACACTTTCAGCATTTATGTCCGCCTTCACTCGTGCACGCTTTGTCCTCACGACGCCGGCATACGAGTCGGATGATGCAAGTTCCTAGTGAGTGAACAACGGGGCACTGGTTGAATCATTTTTTGGTCTTCATACCATTAAGAAATTGTACTAGTTGACATATCGCACTCAAGTAATATTACTCCTTACATTTACATATCACGTGAGGGTGAGCGGCTAACCAATGGGAGCCAAGCTCATTTACATATTGAATATTCATGAGAAAAGGGCCTGTTCGAAATTGTAAGCAAATTTGAGCAACAAAATGAGTTTGGAATCGTCCTTGGCAATTTCCAACTTTGAAATCTGCTAAAAGGATATCAAAGTGGATATCGAAAATGGAAATGATGTCACAGGAGCGCTAAGCGTGTTTCTGATGGATTTGGAATAAATGCGCAAAGTGTTTTTCACAGAGAGTGTCCGTCTTCTGCTGCGCGTCTGTCTTTCTTCTTTGCTTTAACGGCCTCTTCCTCCTCCTCCTCCTCCTCCTCCTCCTCCTCCTCCTTGTCATCGTCGTGATCGCGGCCGCCGCTGAGGCCGCTTCTCCTTTCAGGTTTGGCAAATCCTGGGCCCGCTGTGCGAGGTAACGCTTCCGCTGCGCCTCCTCCATGCCGCCACCTTTCCTCTTTTTCCTCTTCACTCGTTTGTCCCGCACGCCGTCCGTCCTGCCGGATGCTCGCTGTGCCTGTGAGTCTTCATCTTCACCATCGTCATCGTCACCGTGGCTGAGTCTTCATCCTCCCGCCTTGTCGCATGTTACTAACACACGCGCGACACCACATGAGCGTCCTCTCGCGAGTGACATTGCGTCCTCCTGGTCTTTTATCTTCTTTTCCTCCTCCTATTTCCTCTCTCCTTCCTCATCGCCTCCCCACCCTACTCCTTTTCCTCTCCTTCCGCTACTCCCTTCTGCTGCTCCTCTTCCTATTTGCCTCCCTCCTTGTGCTCCCCTTTTCTTTATTTCTCTTTCCTTCCACCACCATTTGCTTCTCTTCCTCCTCATCCTCCTGCGCCTCCTCCCTCTCCCCCCTTACAGGAGATCAAGAAGCTGAAGGAGCTGATGAGCGTCACGGAGAAGATCCGGCGGGAGAAATGGATTGATGAGAAAACCAAGAAGATCAAAGAGATCACAGTTAAAGGTAAAAAAAAAAAACGAAAAAAGGCGCGCACCTCATGCGGGTCCTCCATCCTTAGTCTTTCTTCTCCTCCTCCTCTCCCGCCTCCTCTTGGGCAGGTTTGGAGCCCGAGATCCAGAAGCTGATCTCCAAGCACAAGCAGGAGCTGAAGAAGCTGCGCACGCTCCACGAGGCCGAGCTGCTGCACGCGGAGGAGCGGGGGGCCGAGCACTGCGCCCGGCAGTGCCAGGAGCTGCGCCAGCAGCTGGAGAGCGAGAAGGAGGAGCAGTGCCGCAAGGAGCGAGACTTGGCCCGCCGCAGGTTTGAGAAGCAGCTCCAGGAGGAGGAGCTCTCACTGCAGCAACACAAGAAACGCATCCAGAAGGAGTTGGCCGAGGAGAAGGAGCGGCTGGCGCAGCTGGCGGCCAGGTACGAGCCCACCAGCAGCCGGCGGAGACGGCCGGCGCCGGCTTGGCCGTCGGCCGCATTCAAAGACCTTCGCCCTTCTTCCGCCGTGTGCAGGCAGCGCTCTGAGATGGAGGAGCTGCGTCGGCGCATGGAGGAAAACTCCAGCGTGGCCGGACGCGTTTTCAGGGAGGAGCTGGACAAAACCCGAGAGGAGCAGGAGAGGAGGCATCAGGTGGGACCGCCGGGGCGGCGACATTGTACAAAAAGCACTCGTTCGAAATTCATCTCATGACTGCAGTGTTTCCGGTAACAGTTTTGTCAACAGCGGCGCTCGATGGTGGTCCGGGGGGGGGGGGAGTGGGGGGTGTTGTAAGATGTCTGGCGCAGCCGGGAAAGCCGACGGACACTTAACCACCGCTTGACGCTATTTTTTGAGAAGTCTTCATGCACAAATCCATCTTCTGTATCCGACTTGACCAGCAGAGCAATTTCCCCATCAAACATGGCAGGTTCTGGTCATTATCGGAGTCAGTCTCGTTGCCGTGCGGCTGCTTAGCAATGAGGCCGTTTTTTTTTTTTTTACGGGTAACTTCTTTGGCACAACACCGGCAGTATTTTGTTATCTGTTCCTGCTCGGTCTCACGGCTGGAGTAGGGGTCGACCCCCGCAAGTGGCCAAAAAGGCAGTAGACGGAATAATAATAACTGGTTGCGCTCCGTTAAAAAAAAAGCCCAATTAGGCATTTGACGCGTACTTGATTGTGTCACCAGGCGGAGCTGAAGAAGCTGCAGGAGCGTTTCGACCAGGAGAAGATGAGCTGGGAGGAGGAATACAGGAAGAAGCAGGTGAGACCAGCGCCCCCCCCCCACACACACACACACACCGCACCTGCCCATGCCCGTGACGTGCTCCTCGCTAATGATGCGCACGTGTGTTCTGGCGCTTAGGAGGCGGGGCTCCTGAGGCACGAGCGCCAGCTGCGAGAGGAACTGCGGCAGGAGCGCGACAAGGAGATCCAGCTCGCCATCTGGACGCTGGAGGAGGAGACCAATAAGGACAAGGAGGAGTGCGAGAGGGCCGCGCAAAACAGGTACCGGTTTTGCCGTGTGTCATCCTGGGCAGTCTGGCTTTATTATCAAGGATCTTTTTTTTTTCCCACTCAAAAATCTCATTTCCATTTTTCTTAGCAGTTCTTTTTCCCTTCACTTGCAGAAAAGTAAATGCCAATATTATTCAAAAGCTTTTTTTCCCCCCCAACTTACTGTGTGTGATTTTCTTTTTCTACATGTTTTAGACTTATAAATAAAGAAATAAAAGAAATGCATATTTCTATAACATGAAAATAAGTCAGTCGTCATGGAAAAATGTCCCTTTGGTCAAAATATCAAGTGTTAAAAAATGCTGTTCAAATGTCAGATTTTTTTTTTGATCTTGTTTTTTAATTATTTTTTATGTATGTATGTATGTTTTAATTTCCATTTATATAATTTTTTTTGTATTAATAAAAAAAAAAAAGGTTATGTCTGCTTTTATTTTCACATATTTATTCATTTAATTGGACATTTTTGGTGGTCCCTAAAAGGTCGGCTCTGCAGAGCGAATGTTTCAGATCCACCGTATGGAAACGCGATGCTCACTAAAAAATGAGCTTTTTCCACTGTTGTCAATGCTGAGGAATTTTGTGAAGCAGCCGGTCGGTGTCTGCCGGCAGCCGCGATGTTGGCGTGAGCGTTTCGCGTCAGCCGTGGGACGCGCTTTTCAAGGTTTGTCTTGCCGTGTCGTCAGGGTGAATCGCGTGCGGGAGTCGTACGAGGCGGAGCTGAAGGAGCTGGATGGTTCTTTGAGGGAAGCGCTGGACAAGCAGCAGGAGCTGAGGAAGCAACTGCTGGACGCGCTGCAACAAGCGGACGCGCTCAAGGACGCGCTGCGGCACAAGGAGCAAGACCTGCACGTCGTCACGCAGGTGAGAAGGCACACATTGCGGGGCGTCGCGGGATGCCACATGCTGCCATTTAATCAATTCGTTGGCAACTAATCCATAATCAAATTAACGGATTTTTTGATTATTTTTTTTTTTACCGATTCAGCAAATAATAGAAAGTTGAATTGTCAGACGAATGGATGATTAAAGCAATGCGCTAACCTGAGTGGTTTCGGTGTTCGTCGCGCTCAGAACCGGGACCGGCTCCTGGACGAGCGCCACGGGCTGGCCTTGGTGATCCGGCAGGAGTTCAGCGCGCGCCTGCTGCAGGCCGAGGAGGCGGCGCAGAAGGCCAGGGCGGAGGCGGACCAGGTGCGAGTGGCGCTGCAGGCGGAGGTGGACCGGATCACTAAGGAGAAGGAAGCCGAGCTGCAGGAAGTGCACCAGCGGTGAGCAAGGGGGGGAAATAGCGTTATGTAATGCACACGTGGCGTCGTTTGTCCCAGCTCTCACACTGTAACATATTGTCTCGTTGCCATGGAGACGGCCTCGGCTGGCCTAATCTGGAACGCGAAGCACAGGGCGACGCAAAACAAGCTTTAACTTGTTGCAAATCTGAAAAGTGGTTTAATGAAAGTATGCCTGAAGGCTTTGAAACGAGTCTCTCAGTTTGCATTCTACCAAATTTGAAGGCCATTATTTTCCCTTTCACCATAAGTGAGTCTACCCTTGACGTATCCCACAATTCATCTTGGTTTGTCATGCCTGGCTCAGATTGTAAATGATCTGAGTTGTACTGTTTCACATTGACATGATAAAAATAAGATACATGCCATATTTGCCCCCCCCCCCCCCAAAAAAAAGCAGGGTGAAATGAAAGCCGATGATTTTGTGAGATCAGCACTCCAAAATGGACAGCTCGCAGTGTAGCAGAAAGGAATGTCTTTTTTTCTAAAACGTCAGCCGTGACGCTCACTGTGATGACATCATCACCCGCAGGGTCAAGTCGGCCATCTTGAAGAAAGACGAGGCGGTCAGCGCTCTACGGAGGCAGCACGAGGTGAGTGGCGCCATTGAGCCTCGCCATTGGCTGGCGGAGGACGGCCCTTAACGCTGCGCCTTGCCGTCGTCCGATAGGCTGCCCTGAAGAGGGCGGAGCACCTGGAGGCCTTGTGGGAGGAGCAAAGGAAGCAGCTGATGGAGAAATGAGCGCAAGACCGTCGACCTGCACTCCTGTCGGTCCAGCTCCCACGTAAACGCATACTGACGTCATACTGACACTCAAGCGACTCAAAGTGGGTTCAAGTCTTCTTTTTTGTGTGTGTGGACATCACAGAACCGTTGGACAAACCAGGCACGTTGCTGTCAGTGTTTTTTATGCAACAGATGACTGCTGTCATTTTGTCCTCTAGCGCCCCCTACTGCCCTCAGGTTAAACGCATTGCCATCTCCGGGGCTCACCTGCGCCATTCGCAATACGAGCCCGACGGCCGGCAATTTGCGTCAACAGCAGAGGGCGCTAGAAGGCCAAAATGGCCGCCAACGGAGATGGAGGAAAACGGGCGGATTCCTCTGCTTTATTCTTATTCTACAAAAGGCAATTTTCATCCGAGTGACTTGGAAGCGTCACGTAACGCAAGCCCAAGTCGTCTCTGTCAAGTCTGAAGTGACGCGAAGGACCAGCTGGAACTGACTGAAAAGACCCCCCCGACCCCGACCTCTCCCCCAACAGAGCAAGAATGCCTCCGTGTTCCCCTCAGATCTTTTCCAGATGTTTCTGTGACCAGCCCGGGCAAGCCTGCGTCCCTGAGGGGGTGGGGTGGGGGCGTAAATCATAGCGACTGGTGTTTTGTTTGTGGCGAGCGAGCGTTTTCAAGAGACAAAGTGAAAGAAGGAGACGAGGACGTGCCGGGAAGGACGGCGAGTTTTGAGGTGGCCTGATTGCAGTGCGGCCGTCAAGACATGCCGGCGAGGGCCGAGAAGAATGTGCGGGCGGGAAGTGGAAAAAAGTTTGAAGCGAGCATGCGAGGGGGGGGGGGGGTTAGCGGGGGCTTTTCCAAGGCGGGGCACCACAGGTCACGTGACCGCCACGGTTACGAAGCAAACGAGTAAATGGCAAAACGGAGGCCACCGGGACAGGACTGCTGTATTTATTTGCACTCGCTATTTATTGGGGTCAGAAAACCATTTGGACCACCAAGAAAGTGTGTGTGTGAGGGGGGGGGGGGGCTTCTGTATTCGGGTCCATCCTCTGAGATTTGTTCACACTTTTTCATTTGATTAAAAGTGTATGGATTGTTTTTCTACTCTAATATCTCAATTTCATGTAAATAATCGAATAGCAAACTTTTATTGGTACAAAATATGAATTTAGTGATTATTGAATGAATTTGAGTTCAATAATAAATGAGCCCGAGACAAATGATGTGACTTTTGCCATTACCGAGTCCGGGTTTCTCCTTGCAGATGTTTGCTATGCGAATGAAGGAATCGGCGATCTGAATGTCTGAACGTCCAGTTTGAGATGATTCTCGTACTCATCCTACTTGGTTACTTCATTTCAAACCTGATTGAAGATCTGAAAAGGAAGCGAAATCTCGACATAACAACAACAACAACAACAACATGGCTAATCGAAGTGCGTGAAATGGCTCATAAGAAGCATTTTGCAGGAATCTGTATTTGAAAATCTCTTCAATTTTCCGGCCTCGTTGATATCTGCAAATGAATTGTTGCTTTCTGTTATGGCAAAACGTTCCCACCTGAAAGGCAAAAGTGACATTTGGTCATAGATGGAAACTGAAACGTTCATTATGGATGGGAAGAATGTAGTAGAATGTTCTTTTTGACTCACAAATGTGATCGGCGTGTGCGGGCCAGCAAGGCTTGGTTGCCGTTTGCACCTGCTTTTCAAAATAAGACTGGACGCAAGGACGTCCGGGGGGGTTGGGGGGGGGGGGGGGGGGCTCTTTCAAAGCAGCTCAACAGTACTGGATTTTTGCTTTTGAACTTTGGAACCGGCAGCTGCTCTTTGCCGCCTCCAGCAGGACAAAGCGAGACGTGAGTGGGCGGAACAAAACAAAAAAGTCTTTCCAGTCTTGTGACCCACTTTGCTGTCAACTGGTCTCGTCTTTCAGCGGATTTCTTTTCTGCCGATGAAAGCTCAGATGGCTGTCGGGCGTCCCGCCTCCACGCCACACACACACACACGCACACGCACACAAACAAAAGAAGCTCTGTGGCCACGAGCAGGTTGCGACCCAAACTCCAAAGCCTTGCGAAGAAACCCTCCCGACTGCCTGCACGGCAAGAAGACAACTCGTGCAGTTGATTTTCAGACACGTCAGCAGGACGCAGACGTGGACGTTGCGTCATCAAAAGGCTCTTGTGGTCGTTTCCCCCCCAAGATCGGTTGCTTCAAATGGACTTTGTTTGTTTTTTTACCTTCGTTCTTAAAATTCATTTCTCAATTTATTTAATATCATACAAATGTTTTAGTAAAATAACTTTTTTTTTTTTTACATTTTATACTTCATTCAATTCTTTGATTAAAATACAATAAATGTAATTAAGATTAGCAGATTTTATTGGACATAAAACAATTTTACAGTTCAATTAAAATGTACAATTAAATAACTGAAGCAAGATTGCTATTAAAGAAATAAAATAGTTTTGTTAATTTTGCCATTTCCCCCTTTTTTATTATTGATCTCGCTTTGTTAAATTGATTATAATGTTTGAAATAATCAAATAAATGTATTAAAAACTATTTTACGTTACCGTAACAAATTGCATTAAAGAATTGGTTCCTTTATTTTTATTGGCGACTTAATGATTGAAATAAAGCAGGTTATTTGTTGCATTCATTTGGAAACGTTGCCCTAAAATTGACGATTTCCAGTATTTCATCCTTCCCACCAAGCGCTACAAGTCAGCTTGAGCATCCGGGTCGGCAAAGACAAAAAAAGAAGAAGGAAAAAAAAGAAGAAAGAAAAAAAAAGAAGTCCTTCCTCGGAGTCACCCGCCCGCTGCGCTCTTATTGGCTGCAAATTGTCCCCTCCCCTCCCCTTCCCACTGCTGCCAGCAGCTGTTGCGCTCTCACAGTCAGTGGCCCCACCCTACGGGACAAGGCACCCCCCAAACCCCCCCCCCAGGAAGGCGGTCCTGGCAGCAGCCGAGCGTCGTCGAGCGCCTCCAAGTCCTCGAAGCGCCTCCAAGTCCTCAAAGCGCCTCCAAGTCCTCAAAGCGCCTCCAAGTCCTGGGCAAGCTTGGCCGAGGGAGCGTCGAGGGCCGTCCGCACCAGGTGAGGCCTTTTAACAACTCCCCCCTCCCACCACAGACGCACCACGGCAATCACAGAGCAGTCATGCAATTGAGCACTTGAATTGGGTTGGAATCAGAATGGATTTGAGATTACTCGCGTGATCAAAACATTTGACATTGCGACTTCATCTTCCAGATCAATGCTTTGAATCCTGGTCCGGATGATCTTGTAATTAAACTTTGAATCTTTGCGATTTGTCATGTTGAAAAGTCATCAATGAAATCGTATTCCAACCCTTTTAAAGTCCATCATGTTTAATTCCTGGGCTCCGTTGTTCAATTCTCGGTTATTTTAACCACTGTTTAACCCCTAACCGGCGGTTAAATTCTTAACCTGCCGTTAACTAACTGGTTAAGTAGATTTAACCGACCATTAACGTTAATGGCGCCGTTATCTTGTTGTTCAAAACTCTGTTAACTTTAACCGGCTGTTAACTTGCTGTTAAAGTTCAACTTTTTAACAGTGTGCTTAACTCTGTGTCTATCGAGGGCTTAACTCTGACATTGCCGATTATTCGGATGAAGAGTTCCGCAGGAATCCGATGTCGAGTCTCATGCGGAGTCAAAAGAGAAAGAATAAAAATATGTTTTTTAAGCTGAGTTGTAAAAATGGACAACATTTAGTGGGAGGGGATTCCAAAGACAGGTTAAGTTCACCGTCGGTTAAATCTACTTAACCAGTGGTTAAAGATAGAAGCGAGTTTTGAACAAGCGGGCTGTGGTTGTTAAGCAGACTGCGGTAAACAAGCAACCACTGCCTTGCCTTCCAGTCTGCTTGATTGTCCCAGGAAAAGGACGGGGGGGGGGGGGGGGGGGGGGCTGTGTCAGGCTGTGTTTCACTTTAACGACTCTCACCAGGTAACGGTGACGCACACACGAGTGCAAAAGTCGACACTTGTTGGATGAAATCAGGTTGCCTTCATGGTTACAATCGTCTTAAGAATCATTTGGAAATCTTGTTGGAATGAATTGTGTCGGAATCCGATTGGTTGAATGTCACAAGAATCCTGGAGTCTTGGTGAGAAAGAACAAAAGAAAAGAACAAAAGCGCGTTGGATTCAAGTCGTGTTGGAATCTGCCTTTTAATCCTTGTAACAGTGATGTCAAAATCATGTTGGATTCGTGGTTGGAGCCATTTTGTCTTTAAGAGTCCAAATGCGTTCGGAATCCTCTTCTACTCGGCTTGCGGTCATGTTTGGAGTTGGGTTCGAATCTCAATAGATTCCATCCTGTTCAGCACGCTGAAGTTCTTGCTTTTGGTTTTTGCTGTGTTTCCGCTTCCCGTTCTGCGCGCGCGCGCGTGTGCTCATCGCCGCCACTACCGCGTTTGTCACGGCCGCTATGTGTCGACGTGTCTTATCTGCACTCAGCCAGCAACAGGAAGCCAAGCTGGCAAAACAGGAAGTAGATAACGGACGCGGAGAGTGAAAACAAGTGGCTTGCACACTTTGGACGGCACGTGTGCGGGCAAATAGTGCAGCAGATGGAATGAAGCATCGTGTCAAAGTCGGAAGGTAAGCAGAGCTGCGAGTGCTAGCGCAGACTAGCCTTAGCAATCAAGTCAAGTCGTCTTCATTTCCAACGCTTTCAAACCGTCGTCGCTGTCACGTTGTTTGTTTATGACGACCGGTCTGCTGATTCTCTTCCACTTTTTCTTGTCGTCTCCAGAGAATTCCATCAGATCGTCAACTTTCGGCCCCAAGGACGCCTTCACGCACTCACACGTACACAGAGCGCACCCTCCACCCTCCACCCTCAGTGGAGTCGGGCGGGGGCGGATGTATGGAAGCTCCCGACTTGTGAGCGAGTGCGGCCGTGCCAAATTGCGCGCCGGCAGGGATGTCGGCCAAGAGGCAGCTGGCTCTCGCCGCCGTCACCGCCGCTTCCGTGCTATGCGTCTACTTCCTGTCCGGGAGCCTGGAGACCCCCCTGGCGCTGTCCTGGGCCCACCTGGGGTCATCGTGGAGGTCAGTCTCACGTCACCAACTTTTACACTTGAGTTTGAAACCTGACATGAGCTTAAAACATAGATTTGAATGTGGATAGAAAAGAGTTGGATGATCAAATAATTGTGTTGTATTTTTACAATGAATGGAATTGGATGAATAAATGTTTTTAAAATGTTTTTAAAATGTTTTAGAATTTGGGGGAAATAGGTTTTATTTGATTGACAATTGTTTCATTGGATAAGTGACAAATGATGAAAGAATGAAATATAACAAAAACTCATTTTACATTTTATTATAATCAATTGAATGCTAATATTGAATACAAGTTCTGATTGTCTACTTTCCAATGAATCGCAAACGATGTACTCCGAAAAATGTATAGCGATGATGAAAAGGAAAAAATAACATAAGACAAGACGTGGTGTCGACTCTCCTCATGATGTCATCAACGTGCGCCGCCGACTGACCAACGTTTGACCTTCCGCAGCGAACCGCGAGACTTTGAGCTGCGCACGACACCGGCGCCGGCCGCTCACTCCACCTCGCGTAAGAACCTTTCCCCAAAGCCCACCG
This sequence comes from Vanacampus margaritifer, assembly GCF_051991255.1. Lineage (NCBI taxonomy): Eukaryota > Metazoa > Chordata > Actinopteri > Syngnathiformes > Syngnathidae > Vanacampus > Vanacampus margaritifer. The sequence continues at coordinate 558,165 of NC_135449.1, forward strand.
AGCCCGACTTCATTGGAGACGCGTACGCCAGCGAAGACGTCCCGCCGCAAACTGTAAGTGGAATGCAGACTTCCTGTCGTCTCATTGGTCCGAAAATCGGCTTGAATTCATGATTAGAATCATCAATAAGCTCCTGCCAAAATCAGCTTGTAATCAAGAGATCCAATCATGTTCAAATCTGGATGGAATCACGCCAGATCCCAATTCAAAATGCATTTGGGAGCATGTTGAATTCATGGCTGCTCATCATGCTGGGATTCGCTTAGAATTCCAAAAAAAAAGTTGCAAATCATTTGAGAATTCTGTTGAGTTCATGTTGGAATTGTGTTCAAATCCTATTCGCAGCCAACTGTCACATGGTTGCTGCCTGTCGCCTCATTGGCCCGTGACTCATCATGCGGTTCGCTAAAAAGTGAACCCCCCCCCCCCCAAAAAAAAAATAAGCTGTTGACTCGTTTGGTCTCCACGGTTACAAGATGATGTCACAGGGCGGCGCCGTCATGCCGATGACTCGAGTCCAGCGGAACTCGGCGAGATGTCAGAATAAGATGCGGTCGAGCGTGTCGCAATCATGCTGCGAATTGAATTGACTAAAATCATCATGTCGGATTCAATGTCAGAATCGTGGAATCATGCTTGGAATCCTGTTTTGTTGTCATGCCAAGAATCCTTTTGGAATCTTTCTGAATTCAAGGTTAGACTCTCGTTTGAAATGCTGTCGTTGGACGTTTCGGAATCGATGGCGGTCGCGGTTCGCGAGGATGAGCTCAACGTGCCACTTCCTGTGCGCAGGACTGCCCCGGCGCCATCCGAAGCCGCGTCCCCGAATCGGACGTGTCCGGGCTCTTCCTGAAGAAGGTCCCGGTGCTGCAGTGGTCCAAGCACGCCACGCCCGCCGAATACCGCCGCCTGCGTCCGTACGGGGGCGCAAACGGCTGGGGGGGCCTCAGCTACCAAAGTCAGTAGCAACACGAGCACATTTGAAAATCTCGTTGTCAATCATCAAACGCGCCACAACAAAAAGAACAAAAAAAACATCTTTCAAACATTTTCTTGAAACGATGAACGTGTCGTCTAAATTGACTCTTAAATGTACTTTGAAATGAAGACGATCCTAAAAAAGAAAAGTCTGAGTCCGTCCAGGACTGGAAGTGCTTGGAGCAGTCAAAGGTGCAGTTGGGCGTGTCCAAGGTCAATAACGCGAAAGCTGCTCCTTTGTTGGATGTTTGAGAAACGCGCCTCTATTGACGCAACGCTCGAGTTTGACGTGAGAAAAATGCCACAAAAAACAACATCAGGACTTTGACATGGGACTGCCACAACTGGTTTGTTCGGCATCTTGATTTCTGGTGCCATTCCATTGTTGGCCACTAGATGGCAGCAGATGTTTAGTTTGAAACATTTAAAAGGAGAAAACAGGAAGTATTTCAAGATCAACCATTTTCTGCTGGAGTTTATTCAAAGTTAAATCTGCGTCAATCTCGCTTTTTAGAAAGCTTTTTTGCAATGATAAGTTCTTTTAGTTTCTTCTCTTTTTGCAATGGTCCAATTTTTTTGCATTTCCCCCGTCAGTAAACGTCTCTGGCGATAATAAATGATATTTTGTTTTGCATGTGTTTGCTGCTGCAGGGTAACGTTTATTTGTGTGTTTTCTTCTGGCCAGCGTTGTCAGACGCGCTGGCGCTGCTCAACTCGTCCGCCAACGGCGCCATGTTTGACGACTGGGATGGTCGCGACAACTCGTCCGGCTGCATCCGCTGCGCCGTAGTGGGAAACGGCGGCATCCTCAAGGACTCCAAGAAAGGGAAGGAGATCGACGGCCATCACTACGTCTTCAGGTGATTTTTTGGCGTTTTGCACGTTCGCATGGAAAAGAAAATCCAGCCAAGTCCCGAGTTTCCGTTTAAGTGGGACGGTTTTAGTTTTCGTCTTGAGTCCAACATCAGCGACAAAGTCGAGTCATGTGCGCGCAGACGTCATCCAGGTTTGTCCTTCCTTTTGACGATGACGTGACACTTTGGCGTGGCAGGACGAACGGCGCCATCCTGGCGGGCTTCGAGGCCGACGTGGGGACTCGCACCACCCACTACACCTTCTCCACCAACACGCTAATGAACTCCATGAGGAGCTACGCCTCGGCCGGCTACCGAAGGCCGCCGCAGTCTCAGGTGAGCCCAGCGCTCGTGGAGGTTGCCACCGGTCACGTGACGCTGACGTGCCCCCCCCGGACAGGAAACGCGTTACGTCTTCCTGCCCGACCACGACCGCGACTACCTGCTAATGAAGGCGGCGGCCCGGCGCACCCTCGTTGAGCAAGGACGGGAGCGAGGCAAAGAGTCAGTGGCGCACACGGCATGCACATCGCTAATGACGTTGGATTCTCACCTGAGTCCATTGGCCCAAAACTGAACGAGTTTCTGTTGCTGCGGTCGTCAGTTTGTATTTGCTGTTTCTGATTGGATGCTTTTTTTATCCGCCGATGTCATTTTCCCCGCTCAGTCCGACGGCGTATTTCGGGAAAGACGTGACGGCGGCCAAGCTGAAGATGTACCATCCCGACTTCATCCGCTACGTCCGAAACAGGTGAGGAAGCCCCGCCCCCCCCCCGACCGCTGACGGCGCGGCGGCGACCTCCAAGTGAGCACGCAAATGTTCTCCTTGCAGGTTCCTCCCGTCCAAAATCCTGAAAAGCAAACACAAGAACATCTACCGGCCGTCGACGGGCGGCGTCATGCTGCTGGCGGCGTTGCACAGCTGCGACCGCGTCAGCGCTTACGGCTTCATGACGCCGCAGTACAAAAAGTACTCGGACCACTACTACGACAGCAAGTACCACCCGGTGGGTTTCTTCATCAACCACGACTTGAAGTTGGAGTTGGACTTGTGGCAGCGGCTGCACCGAGCCGGCCTCATCACGCTCTACATGCGCTCTTGAACGCGCACAAGTTTCCAAAGGCTCTTCAATGGCCCTCGGAGCTCCTCAACGTTACTGAACACCCCTCAAGCTGCTCAGTGCTCCTCTGAACACTCCTGAAATCGTCCCAACGCTCTTCAACACACCTGACTGAATGCTCCTGAACGTTACTTAACGCCCCGTAAGGCTCTTGAACACTCCTGAATGAATTCTTCTTGTGGGTCCCTCGATAGTTTTGACCTCTCCTGAACGCACTTCAATCCTCCTGAATGCTCTTGAATGCCTCTGAGCGAATGAACATGACCGAACACTCCTTCATGAATATTTTTCGAGTGTCCCTGAACATTTTCCAACCACTTGTGAACACGCTCAAGAAGGCTTTTGAACGTGCTTAGTGCATTTTTCGGAGTGCCCTGAACATTTCTGTCGACTGCTGAACGTCCCTCGGTGTTCCTGAACGCTCCTGTACACTCTTGAACGCAGCCGGATGAATGCTCTTGAATGTTTCTGAACACTCTTGAGTGCTGCGTAACAATCCCGAACACCGCCTGAAGGTGTCGTTGACTTCTTATCAGCAAATGTGCATGTCCTCAACCACTCGCGCTGGCCGCCGACGGCTCGTTCGCAAGGAGACGGCAGGCAGCACGCTAAGCTGAGCGTGTGTTCGCCGTCTCAAGTTGTGCCGCAGCGGCTTCCACGTCGGCCAGTGCCCGTTTTTGGATGCGCGCCGACGGAACCGCAAGCAAAAGCAGCCCGCTGAGCCAGACTGTCTGCTGAGCGGTCGCCGTGGCAACCGCCAACTGGCCGCTCCTGTTGCTAGGATAGCAGCAGATTGGAGCGCTAGCCGCTAATTAGCCTCCCGCCTTTCCACAATGGAAATGCATCGTGGGCCTTTTCCAAAAAGAAACACATTAAAAAAAACATTTGCTTGTTGCTTTGCTTTTTAAAGGTTTGTTTTGAGATGTTTTTTTGTTTGTTTTTTTACATGTTTCTACTGAGACAAATGTTTATTTGTTCTTCCCCAAAAAACATTTTTAACATTTTTCTTTTTAGAAGTGCTTTTAACAGAAAAACGTTTAAACAAGCGCTTGACATGATTTCAAGATGTTTCCTTTTAAGACATTTATTATATAAAAAATAATAATAATTAAGGTGTAAAAACATGTCCTTATGACATGTCCAATTTTTTAAGCATGTCTGAAAATAAAAATCAATCTTCAAGCTCAAAATAATTTTATTTGTTATTTTTTTACGCCTGTTGTAGACGTGCTTGTTTTAAACTTTTTTTCTTTTTCTTTTTCGGGCTGTTTTTTTTAAGTGCCTTGATGGCTGGCAGTGAAAGTCACATGACCAAGTGACTTTCTTTTGAGTACGTGAGGGAACAAACTGAAGTGACGGGATGCGGCGAGTGCGTTTATTGACTGACTTCCATCATCTCGGTAACTTATTATATTTGGAATGTTCCTGTTTTGTGTGTAACAAAAGAATTAGAAACGCTTATCAAGTGTCAAGTGAATGAATAACTGGAGTGCACAATAAAAGCGCCTGAAAAAGAGCGCGTGTGAGCGCTGACGTGTCACAAGGCAAATACAACAAAAGTTAATCATAAAACTTTGCACGGAAAATCCAGTAAGTCTTTGCTCAAAAATGTTGCCATGTGTGTTTAAAGGTGTACAATCTTATAGCAAACAAGTTTTTAACATCACACGGGGAAAAAAATGGTTGGGGAAAAAGTCCATTTTAGAGTTATAGATTAATTTTCTAAGTGATCTGAAAATGACATTTTTGAAAACATGTGTAGGAATAAAACCTTGGATAAAGTTCCACAGTGAACTTAGCCCGAAGCACAATCATGTCAAAGCCCAAAGATAAGCAGAGCTGCAGTGTTTGCACAAATTAGCATTAGCTTTTGCTAAAAATAGTCAATGACAAATTGTGTTTGCCATGTCGTGCACCGCACCGCTACATTATTTGACAAGTGTCATTGTGATGAAATGAAATGAATCCTGATAGATGAAGAAAACGTACATGTTTTTATAAATCTGTACTGTCTTCTTGTCTTTAGTGTCTAAAGTAGTTTGTATAGATTCCTTTTTCTTTCTTTTTTACAGGCTTGACTGGATCGCCGTCTAGTGGCGATTCTATCTCACTGCAGCTCTGCTGCTATTCTGTGTCTTTCATGCTAATGCCGCGTTCCATTTTCGGTTATACATTTGCTTGACCCGGAAGTGAATGTAATGCTTATAAAATCTGATATGACGTCTCCCCATTTTCGTGTTTGTTTTCATCCTAGTTTTGCTTTCGTATGGCGGAGACAAGCAGTCAATATTTTTGACAAGTTGTGATGTAACTTTGCCGCCCTCTATCGATCACCACGAGCACTGCTGGCTTCAGTTGCTCGTCGGACTACATTTCCCATGATGCCTCTGCGCTTTCGCCAGCTGGATTGAGACGTTCAAGTTTTTTTTTTTGTTTTTGTTTATACAAGATTTCAAACTTTATTAAATAATCTTAGTTCACAAGCAGACATAAGGTAATCAAAGTTAGAGACGTTCAAGTTTGTTCACTTGACTGAAAACAGGAAGTGCACGTGAAGTATCTATCGTTAGCATTAGCCACACAGCTAGCGCGTCCTTTGAGGACACTCAGCTGGTGTGTGTGCGTGTACGTGTGCGTGTGTTACACAAATTTGTGTTGAGAGGGAAAATCGAAAGTGATGTTAATCTGTATGAATTATAAATGCGCTGATGATTACATAAGAGTAAAGGAAAGGCAACCATCCTCATTGTGTGTACGCAATGTTTTTGTCTGCATGGCTCTTAAGTATTTCTGTTTGTATTTGTGTTACTGGTTTTGTGTTTGTGTGTATCCTGCTGCAGGTGCCGAGCTATGTGGTGTCCACATCTAGAGGAACATTTTGCTCTCTGTGGCTGTCCTCCATTTTCATTTTCATGGATGGATTGTTAGAGATCATTAACCACACTGCAATTATACAAAGCGTGTATTTAAAAAGCACGACTTACCCAAATGCAAACTCTTCACAAATGTCCCTTTAATGAATATTATTTTTTGATCCTTATTCAAAGTCAATGAAGATCATGACTTTTCACAGCATAGCAAGCTAACAACATGGACACGTAAAATAGAGAAACGTTTACGATTTTTGCGCCATTGTGCTTTTTCCAAAGGACTCAATGAACAGGCCAAGCAATCAAAGTATGCAAAATCGATCACTCTGATTGGCTGTTAGCTAGCAAATCAGTGCATGAGGTAGAATCAGATAGTACAAGCGACGGATAACGAGTGAATGAATCTGATATAAGAATCAAGTTACAAGCAGGCGAATGTAGACGTCGCGGCGGCCACCCCAAAGTCAAATGTTGTGAAATCCCGGCTGGCCACGGAAACATTTCTGCCGAGCGTCTGAGTGTGCCTACGCATGTGTTTCCATTTTTGTACTTTCTGCGTGCGCGCGCGCATGCGCGTTAATGCCCCTCAGCATCCCCCCTCCGCCCCTTCCCCCAGCATTAGCGAGCAAGATGGCGCTCGCAAGCAGGACCACGGACAGCACCAGCAGACGCCCCCCCGCCCCCCCTCCCCCTTCTTCTTCTCCCCGACATCAGCGGACCCAAATCACGCAAGCTCGCGTCTGATTGATTGACTGATCACCCCACCCCCTCCCCCCACGGGGAATGTCCTGCTCCACGGAACCTTCCTGACTCCTTTGAAGCTTTCTTCCTTCCCGGAGATGGACGCGCCAATCGGCAGCTGGCCGGGCTCGGTTCGGAAAGGTTGAAGATGAGGATGAGGATGAAGATGAAGATGAGGAAGATGCTGATGATGCTGACGTGCGCCGCGCTTTGGACCCGCGCCGCCGCCATCGGCCCAGGTGAGACAAACATTCCAGCACTGCGGTTCCGTTTCGGTGTGTGTGTGTGTGTGTGTGTGTGTGACAACGTGTATACGTGTGTGTTCACGTGAGCGTCTTCTTGCTGTCGCACGCGCACATGCAGCGCTTCATTAAGTTGATTAAAAATCCTGTTTTTGTCCTCATCAGGCGCTAATTAATGGTCCATCCTGTCTCGTGATTACGCAACAATGTGGTGCAGCCGGTTGCCATGGCAACCGCAGCGCCGGGTTCTTGCTAACAGAGCAGAAAAACAAACCATTTCTATTTTTGGCATCCTGTCAGTCACCTGATGGTGATGATGACGTCATCGTTATGTGACGTCATCATGCCGTCATGTGATCTAGAATGTGCGAATTGTGTACTCCAATGAATTTGTTAGCTCACTCAGCTAACCGAATGCTAACGTTATACATTTCAATGCTCGCGCTACATTTGAAAGCCAATTTCGTGTTTTAATGCGAGATCATCACATTTTCATGAAAATACATTGATCACATTTGAAATCCAAGTTGACATTTAACTCTAATTTCAGGTGGAATGCTAACATCACATTTGGATGCTTTTTTATTGGTCACGTCACATTTCAAAGCTAGCAAAACATTGATGCTAAAATCACTTTTGAAGTAAACAGAATGCTGTCAAATGAAAGAAAAAACTTAACATTTTAGCATAAAATTGTGACGTTACCTTTAAAATGTGACATTCATTTTCAAATGTGCTGTTAGCATTAAACTGACGTGATGTAAACAATCCAAATGTCAAATTGAGAAAAGTCGCCTGAGTTTGTTGATGCGTCTCTATTGCCGTGTGCATAATTCATATGCTAAATTATTGATTATTGTAAACACATTCATATCAGCGGGCTAAAAATAGACTTTGCTCACGTGCGCGTCCTGGCAAAAACAGCAAAGGAAGTACACGTGGTCACGTTACGACTCCTCATTTGCATACAGAAAGAAACGACACGCTGATGATGAACGCGCGTCGTTTTTCAACGAGCGTTTTTGCAAAAGAAGCCAAAAAAAGGAATTGATTTGTTTTCTTTTCATGGAAATTCCTTTTATACAATCGGAGGAACATTGTTTTGGTCTTTTGAATGATAACAAGTGCCAATAATTCAAATATCTGTGAAATCAAATGTTTTTGACCAGGAAATTGAAATTGAGTGCCGTAAGTCTTCCGCTGATTGAGCCCAAAACAATTTCGTCTTGAGGATGATGCTCGTCAAACGAGCTGCTGGGTCGCTACCCTGCAAAATCCTTCCCTTGAGCTTAGCCTAGCCTAGCCTAGCCTAGCCTAGCTTGTTTGATGCATTTGAGGTGGAGGCGGTTTGTGGCAGACGGCAAAGTTGCGCCGCTCGGCGAGGAAACACAAGCAGAAGCTCGGAGGAAGGACGGAGCAGCACGCCCGTTTCCATGGCAACTGCATCCTCCGTATCCTGCTTGGATCCGCGACGGATGCCTCAAGAACACGACGACGATCATCGCACAAGTGCATTGTGGGTCAGCGCCGGAAAAAGAACTCAAGTGCACGAAAGTGCAAGACGCACTCGCGTGTGCGACTGTTTCATAAAACACACACACAAGCGTGTAGTTTGGCATTCCTCGCAGTTTGTCCTGATTGTCGATGCGTCCGGCAGGTGTGGACGAGTGGGCGGAGCCGTCGTGGGCGTCGGCGGCGTTGGCGTGGGCGTCGGCCGCGTTGGGTCTGCTCTTGGTCCTGCTGGCCTGCTTGTGCTGCAAGAAGAATCGCGGCGCCGCATTCAAGGTCAGCGCCAACACGCGCGTGCGCGCGCACGCACGCACACACGCCAACTGATGCTAACAGGCACTAACTCGCCGTGCACGCTTAAAGGTGGTGTCGCACGCACACGTTGCTAACGATGGGACAGCTGTCAATCAACAACAAACACACACACACCTGCATGTCATTAATGTGTGTGTGTGTGTGTTTGTGTACAGGATGTGTTTGTTTGTGTGTGTGTTTTGTGTGTGTCTGCATCATTCTTCATGTGTTTGAGATTTTTGTGTGTACGTGTGTTTATTTGCGTGCGTGTGTGTGCCTCCCTATTTGTGTGTTTTTGTTTGTCTCTCATGTTTATGTCTGTGTGTACGTGTGTTTCTGTCATCTTGTGTGTCTTTCTGCCTATGTGTGTGTGTGAGTGTGTTTGTGTGAGTGTTGCAGATGTGCGTGTGTTGTGTTGTGCTGCTGCTGATGATGTCACCCTAACACTATGTGGATCCCCCGTCCTCTCCCCCATTTTTTTCTCCCTTGAGGGGAGGGGAAGGGAGGAGGGTGGTGCGACCCCCAACCTCTTAGCTCCTCCCACTTCCGTCCTGGGGTCCTTCTCAGCCTTCCTCACACGCTCTACTGTCCTCTTCGTCTTCAGACGATTCGTCGTCCTCTCAACACTCCGAAGTCGGACGACACCGATTGCGTGTGTGTGTGTGTGTGTGTGTGTGTGTGTGTTGACTTGAGGAAGGTAAGTCCTTGTCACACTCCGGAACCTTCTTCACTTGCAGGTCTGCTTGTGTTGACCCTCTTGTTGCGTGCGTGTTACCTTCTGAGCAGGTGAACTTGATGTATGTGCACGTTGTCTTCTCGACACACACACACACACACACACGCGTCCTCCTCTCATGCACGGCTGTTTCTCAAGCGCAGTGTGAAAAGTGCACGTAGAGAGAGAGAGAACATGTTGAGCGAGGGGCGAGCGAGGGGCGAGCGGGGCGTGTGAACTTTGCGTGTGCGTGTGCATGTGAAGGTCACAAAAGGAAGAACAAGAAAGATGAGAAAGAGAAAGTGAGGAGGAGAAAAAGTCAGAAAAAGTCAAGAAGAGGAGAAAGAAAAGAAGCCTCCAAGTGTGTGTGTTGGGTGTTGTCAGGTCGCATTCTTGAGGTCTTTGGGGACCCGTCCGCGTTTCCCGCAACTTCCTGCGCAGACTCCCGACTTGACTTCGAAACTGACGCGCAAAAAAACAAAACAAATCAAAATCTTCCAACCATCGTGTCAGCCATTTTTGGCAAAATGTTTTTGGTTTTTTTTGTCTTTGGGGTTCCCCTCCTTCTGTCAATGGGTGGGGGGGGGGTTCATGGTCCCAAGGCCAGGCGTGGCCAGCTGGCTGGCCAGGGAGCAGTTTTTCATTTTTGTAGACTAGAAAATAGTTTAGTTTTTTTCTCGTTACTTGCTGGCGTCTTCTCAGTGCCAAAACTGCAGACAACATTACCTGCCAAGTCCACTAGGTGGTGCTAAACACCAAACGCAAGGAATCCGCCAGAAAATTCAAAGAAGAAGAAGAAAACGGTCCAGCAAACATCTTATTGCTTCATCCCTTGGATTGATTGATCGATTGATTGCTTGGTCAACTGGTTAATTGGTTTGGTGGGTTAATCAATCGATTGGTTCAGTGGTTTAGCAGGTCAGTTGATTGTTGTTGTTTAGGCGATTGGTCGGTTTGACATTTGGTTGTGGACTCATTGATTTGATTAGTTAGTGATTGCTTGGTTGATCAGCTTGATTGGTATATTTCATTAATTGATTGCTTGGTTAATGATTTTTTTTTAAAATCAAATGGTTCGTTGGTCACTTAATTGATTGATTGATATGTCAGCCATTCGTTTGGTTGGTTGATGAATTGATTGGTAGTTTGTTTGATCTGTGGTGGGCGTGTCCCCCTGTTGGCAAAACGGCTCGTTAATGTCCACTTTCACAAGCAATCTTTGGGGAGGAGTCAGAAAATGTTTGCTCGTCGATGCTAAGTGCCGCGTCATCAAGCTACTAGCGCAAGAGAAAAGTGTGACGTGTGTTGTTGTCGTTTCAGGAGTTGCGCAACGTTCCAGATGGCGAGGCGTACCACGTGCACGCGTCCACGCCGGCCTCGCCGGCCAGCCCGGACGTTTACGTTCTGCCCCTCGGCGAGGTGGCGCTGCCTCTCGCCAGGCGGACGGCGCCACCAGGTGGGTCAAAGGACGCTGTGCGCCCCACGCAAACGCTCGCTGGTGTGGAACGCGTCGCTGCACACGCACACACAAATGGACACGCGCACACGAGCGGAGCTGCGCGCACACGCACGTTGGAATGTGTGCGTGCGTGGTATGCGGCGTGTTTCCTCCCCGCTGCAGTTGCGAGTGGGCGCGTCTCCTCACGAGACTCGTCGAGCGTGAGAGCCGTTGTGATGTTGGCGGACGCGCCCTCGTGCAGCTGCTGCGGCGCTCTCGCGGGAAAAAAACAAACTCAACAAAACGCGCACGCTGCACCTCCGCGGAAAGCACTTTTGCATCAGCGCACAATCGTGCGGCCTCGTCGTCCGACTAGTGCAACTCTTGTTATTTTACGACTGCTTCATCCCTCCCCTCATGTTGTCTTATTCGAGAGGCCAACGCACACACGAGTACGCGGACAATTCGGAACACTCGCAGGCACAAACGCATTTGTGAAGCGCCTCAGCTCCAAAAAAAAAAAAAAACACTCACACGGGATAATGGCCGCCGGTCCTAAAAGCAACGCTGGGTCCATTTGGAGGCTTGCGCTGCACATCCCGTTAACGACTTCCTGGCTAGCGGGCCGACGAGGCCGACGAGGCCGGACGGAGGCGGCGGGCGGCTTAGAGCACCCACGCAAGTATTGATTAGCAACAACAACAAGACAACCTCGAAGCACACACACACAAACACAACATCTTCACTTGGCTACATGCTTAGTAAATGATGGCGTCATTGCTGATGGTGCTAACCGGTGCTAGCTGGCGCTTGCTAGCTGGTGCCAGGCGGCGCGGGCGAGGACGTGGGCGGCTGTGAGGAATGAGCAGCGTGGGGAGGGTGACGCCATGTCCAGTATGGACAGTGGCTGGACTGTGTGTTCTTTTAGGGTGGGGAGGAGGGGCTTGCACGAGGGGGGGGTCAATTGACAAAGGTCTGTTTGTCTGCACCTCCACCCACAATGAAAGACGGATGGACGGGATGAGCTGGACTGAGTTTGTGTTCAAGGACGTCGACTGCGATGCATCACGGAGTCCGACAGTCCGGCGTCACTGGCGGCTGGGGGGGCGGACCTCGGACATTCTGGGACGTTCCACGTCGGAGGTCCTTCAGTGGACGCTTGAGAAAGCCGATGTTGTGCGATTGACAGCTCTCACGTGGACTGTTCTGTCTCCTGGCAGCGCATCACCTGAAATGGTCCGACCTGAGCCGCCAGAGTCTGCTCTACCTGAAAGAGATCGGGACCGGCTGGTTCGGGAAGGTAAGACCGCCCGCCAGGTGCGCACGTTCCGACGGTCGTGACTACGCTTGCAAAACCTACCGAAGCCCGCGAGCCTCATGAAGCAGGTCAGCATGAAGATTTGTGAGCGTCTCTGATTGGTTGATGTTGCCTGGGAAAGGGAAGTTCCTTTCAAAGCAACCCCTGCAAACTCCGGCATGAACATTTGCAATCGGAGTCACGTCGTCTCCAATGTTTGCAAGCAGATAACGTCTTCTTCTCTCCATCCTCGTTTTCCACATTCATCAACAACCGCGTTATCTTCATGACTGGGTATGTCCATCACTGTGTCCCCCCGACCCACCACCAACACCCATTCCAAACCACCTATTTGTCCGTGTGTCCTCCTGGTGCATTGGTGTCCATATGTCCATGTGGCAGGTTCTTCTGGGGGAGGTGAACGAGAACCTGAGGACCAATCAGGTGGTGGTGAAGGAGCTGAAGGCCAGCGCCAGCATCAAGGAACAGATGCACTTCCTGGAGGAAGTGCAACCCTACCGGTATACCGTCACCCTGGTTTGACTTACTTTTTGATGGTTGCCACTGACTGATGACATCACTTCCTGTGTGGCGCGTCGCTTCCTGGCCCTCAGGGTGCTGCAGCATTCGGCTCTGCTGCAGTGCTTGGCACAGTGCACCGACGTCACGCCCTTCCTGCTGGTCATGGAGTTTTGTCCGCTGGTACGGTTGTTCTTCCGCAGACTACACTGCCCCCGGTGGCCATAGGTGGTAAGACGTAATGGTGTGTTGCATTACCAGGGCGACGTGAAGGCTTACCTGAGGAGCAGCAAGCGCGTTGACGGCGTTGGTGCCCCCGAGCCGCTAATCCTGCAGAGGATGGCCTGCGACATCGCCTCAGGACTCAAACACTTGCACGCGCACAACTTTGCTCACAGGTACCACATCCATCCATCTGTCCGTCCGTCCATCTATCTGTCCTTCTGTCCATCCATCCAGTTGTTATTCTTGTCTTGGAGACGGCCACTTCCTGTAACAACATCCTGGTGCTGCCCGAGTGTTGCTGAAAAGACTCCAGCATCAGTGATTTTGTTGCAGGCGGTGGACCCCCGCCACCAGACTGCAGCGCCCTCTGCAGGTCCAATCGTGGATATCGTCACGTCCGTATTTCCAGGATGGGCCAGAGTTCATGACTTGCTTGTTGGCCGTACTTCTGCAGTGGCGGGCCGAGCGTTTGGTTCCTTGAGTGGGGGCGAACCCGTTTTTAGGACCATTGCTGTATCTCCGAGCACGCCAAGTTGAGAGTATTATTTAATATGAGTGCCACTTATGAGCCAACAACAGCCATAACAAAGACTTGCTAGGATTGGTAAGTTGTTTGATGAAACAGGCAGTGTTGCGGACCCGAAAGATCCGAACAAAACTACAGTCCGCTTAAGAAGTGAGTTGGACAAATGGTCTCAGGAAAGTCATCAAGATTGTTTATCAGTCGCGCTTAGCGTTTCTTTGACAGGATTTTGTGCTAAAAACCAAAATCGAGTGAGTGATGAATTCTGTCTGGCTCTTGACATGTTTGCAATTTGTGACATGCGACATCTCTAAGTATGTTGTCACATGGATCGACAGCGACCTGGCTTTAAGGAACTGCCTGCTGACGGCCGACGTCACCGTGAAGATTGGCGACTACGGCTTATCCCACACCAAGTACAAGGTAGAACCTGCACCGTTGAAAAGCGGCCACCCAAAGAGGCTTCATATTCCATCCGCTTTCCCGTCAGGACGACTACATGGTCACACCTGAGCAGACGTACGTGCCGCTTCGATGGATCGCTCCTGAGCTGGTGGACGACGTGCACGGAAAGCTGCTGGTGGCCAAGCAGACCCAGCAGAGTAACATCTGGTAAGCACCGCTGTCCTGTCACGGGTTTGGGACCATGAAGAAACACGAGTCCCCCCTGTGGTGTCAGGTCTCTGGGTGTGACCATCTGGGAGTTGCTGGAGCTGGGAACGCAACCTTACAGTCATTACTCTGACCAGCAAGTTCTGTGCTACGCTGTGAGGGAGCAGCAGCTGCGACTGGCCAAGCCCACACTCCAAGTTCCTCTGGCTGAACGCTGGTGAGCACACGAACACTCCACGCACGCTGCAGATATCTTTTCCACTGTCATCATTTGCGGGTGACTTTCAGGTTCGAGGTGATGCAGTTCTGCTGGCTCCCACCTGATCAGAGGCCCAATGCTGAGGAGGTTCACTTGCTCTTGACCTATCTGTGCGCTAAGGGGGCCAGTGAAGCCGAGGAGGACTTTGAGAGACGCTGGAAGTCCATGCGGCCCAGTGTCGGACACAACGTCCATCGCGGTCCCCCGCTGACGGCCCACCAGCAGCCCTCGTCCACCCTGTCATCGTTCCCTCTCCTCCAGCAGTTCTCACCTGCCGATGGCTACCACTCAGAGTCCGGGGATGACATTCTGACTATCACCGAGACCAGCCACGGCCTAAACTTTGAGTACAGGTGGGAGCAGGCCAGGGCGCAAGAGTCCTTCAGAGGCCCGGAGTCCTCAAGTGCCCTCAGTCAAGTCAATCATCATGAAGCTTTTTATCCCCCGGCGGGCATTGTGGGAGGCTGCCCCTTGGAGAGACAGAACCTCAGAGCTTCTCCCACTTACTACCAGCCAAAACATCTGCATGCGCCAGGTGTACTTCCCGTCTTCAGTGCCCACAGTCCGTCAGTCAACAGCGAATTTTACATCCGCATCGAAGAACCGGTGGACTTTAGCATTGAGCCCGACTACACCATGTGCTCCTACAGCCCGGACTACCAGAGCAGTGGGAGCTTCCTCACTGGGAGCGCCGACTCGGGGGACTGCATGGTCTGTCCGTCACAGGCTACGAACTGTGACACCTACTGGTCAGCAGATATCCGCAACGTGGACGTCTACGACTCCAATGACTCCAGTCCTGCCATCTCCCTGACAATGGAGCCCCTCTTAGGGCAGGTGTGTGATAACAGCCCTCTAGCACCCTGGGAGTCAAGTCACTACGTGTCCTACAAAGACCGCGATGGAGGTTACTATTACGAGCACTCCCCACCTGTGGACTTTGACCACTATCTAATGGGAGATGAGCTGGCCACCGAGCATCTTCAAGAAAGTTGGGGGTCCAGGAGCCTTCGCCAGGCGTTGGGCGAGCTGGAGAACCCAGCGGGAATACCCCCCTCCCTCAACAGTTCATCTGAACAGGTCTACGGAGACTCATACTTGGACTTGGACACAGGCCATTCGTCCATCATCAGCAAAACTGTGACCGGCGGCTACTACGACATGATGGGCTCCCTGAGGAAGACCATGCCGGGTCACGGCAGACACGGCTCGGTCAGCATCAACATGGACGCGGAGAGGGCACTCTTCATGGAGAGCGATTCGGGGGAGGAGGAAGACATATTCATGGAGAAGCACACGTGCAACACTTGGCCTTCCAAACATCGCCATAGAAGCGTCGGCCACCAAAGACGAGCCAGTCAGACTTGCAGACAGGAAAGCTATGTGGACTTTCACTACACCATGCCGAGCACAGACATCGAAGACTCGTGGCCGGAGGAGCTCGGCCTGCAATACCACAGCCTGCCGAAGAGTGCCAGCTACCTGGAACCCCGCCAGGCTAAAGACAACAGCGGCCGTCTGAGTCGACACCCCCCCATGGTGTCGCCAGACCGCTGCGACGCGATGGTGTACTTGTGCCACCAGAGCGACGGCCACGTGGCACCGCCGCGGGAGTGCTGCCACTCACACTTTGTCGACCCGCTCACAGGCTTGCTGGTGAGCAACGGCTGCAGCTACAACCACAACAAAGTCATGGACGTCCCGAGCAGTGACGAGATGATCAACCTCTCACCAGCACCAGGAGGTCCAGTTGTATCCAAACCTGCCTCAGTAAAGCCTCAGCCATATATGGATCTTAGAGCAGAAGAAGCCATAAAGCAAGACATCATCACAGAACATCCTCTCATGACCAAGCCCGACATGGAAGACGTGAGCCAAAGTCCTCCGGCGCCGGTAGACAACAAACACGTGACGATGGTCCCGTCGGATCCGCTGTCAGAGACAAGTCAAGCAGGAGATAGCGGCTTGGACCGCGGGGGTTCCAGCGTCAGCCTCGCGGACATCCTTGACAACTGCAGCGACAACGAAGATGATGACATCACTGACATCACTTCAGGGATCTTTGCGGAGGAGTCCGGTGAGCGGAGCGCTTCCCCTGCGTTCAAGTCACTTCAGAAGCAGGTAGGAACGCCAGATTCCATCGAGTCCATGGATCTACACTCCGTTTCCGGGTCTTGTGAGGGCTCCAGCCCCGCCTCGCGCCCTTCCTGTTCCCCCAAAGCCATGGACAGTGGCTACGACACAGAAAATTATGAAAGTCCCGAGTTTGTCCCAAAAGAACCTCACGAAGCCAAAGACCAAGACGTGCCTCAGCCAGCCGTCCACGCGAGCCTGAAGGAGGACTTTGGTGTCGGCGCCCTGAAGGACGAAGCATCTTGTGACGACCTGTCCTTGGACTCCTGCGAACACACCTTCTCACCACTGAGTCAAGAGACACCGTACAGGGACTCTGCCTACTTCTCCGACTACGAGAACGAACGGCAGATGAGGAGCGAGCAGGAGCATCAAACAGACGACGGTTTTAAAACTGAAGATGAGGAAGCACTGACAGACACTGCGATGACTTCAGGAAGAGAACGCGGAGAAGATGGTTTGCCAGAACCAAGTGGAACAAACCAAACGCAGGACTGTGACCATGATGACTTGCTGGACGCTTCAACGGCCGAAGGGGGCCCGGATGAGTGGCCCTCCCAGGAGGAGAGCTCGTCTCTTGAAGACTGGGCGGCTGAGGTGGTGGGAGCCATGGAGGAGGCTCTCGATGCCCTGAATGAAGAACGCAAGTCCACCGGCCTGTTAGAGGAGGAAGAAGCCAAGGTTAAGGACAAAGCGCAGGTGTTGCACATCCTGCCCAAAGACGAGGTGGCCTTGCAGCACGCCGCCAATTCCAGAAGGTCCTCTTCGTCCTCTCCGCCGCCTCAGCCGACGCCCGCACACGATTGTCCTCTGGATGGGGACGACGCGGACAGGGAGGACGGCGACTCGGACGACAGCGACGAGTCGGACGAGGACCCGCGGACCTTCGGCGTCCAGGAGGAGGAGAGCGAGGACGAGTGCCACCCGGTGCCCATCGTGGTGAGCGACGACAGCCACGCCCACAGCCTGCGAGGCCTCCTCAAGACGCCCGCCGCGCTCAAGCTGCACGAGGAGCTGGAACGCAGGAAGAGGAACGTGTCCTTCTTTGATGACGTCACCATTTATCTCTTTGATCAGGTGAGCAGTCGTTAGCGGCAGAGGTGGGCGACTCGGACCGGACTCCGGTTTTAGGACTTTAAAACTCACTTTAGTCAGGATTCCATCCAATTCTTTTGAATTTTTCATGCAAATTTACTGAAAATGCGCAAAAACGGACATGCGACTTCTGCGCGTTTCTGTTCTTCTTTTGCGAATATTGAGAGGGGACTCCGCCGCTGTAGGTGGCGCTATACACCATAGAGATGTGATCCAGCAGTCATTTAAGAGAAGAAGAAGGCCAGGTCGTACGAGATTGCTTTTGTCATTCTTGACCGCAGCGTTTCTTTGCTGTTTTCCATCTAAAATAGGATGAATATTCGCTTCTTGAATTAATTCCAAAAAGACTTCAGTTTGGTCCCCCCGAACGTACCTTACTTTATCGTCCGTCAGCGTTTATTCGCAAAACCTGTTTCCATCGCCAAAATTAGCATTTTCCTTTTTCGATACACTTCAAAATCCATCTAAGCGTAAAATTTTGTTTGTGAATTTTGGGCCCTTTTTCAAATTTCTCCCGTTTCCATTCAGTTTTATTAGCGCATTATTTCCAAATTTGAATAAAAATGTGTGGATGGAAACCCAACGTTGACTTTTGACTGCGTGACCGTCAACGCCGTTTGTTTGTTATTGAAAGAAAGTTACGTATGTCGGTCAGTGCACAAAACCGACAGTGTTCAGAGGCCACTTCAGGGTTTGGGGTTCGAATGTTGACGCGGACCTTCCTGTGTGGCGTTTGTGTTCTCAAGACACTCCAGCTTCCTCCCACGTTCCACAAACATGAACGTTAGCTTCATTAACGACCGCAAATTGTCCATAGGTGTGAATGTGAGTCATTGTCTGTTGCCGTGTGACGAGCCGCTGACCCGTCCAGGGTGTTCCCTGCCCGCCCTTCACCCAAAGTCAGCAGGGATCGGTTCCAGCTCGCCCACCATGTTCATGTGGATCGGCATGTAAATATGCTTAACTCAAGTAATGACTTGCTTTTTTCCCCCACAATAACTTGAGACGTGCTTGAAACTTAAAGGTGACGCCTTAAGACTTAATGATGACCCGTGTGACGAAGTCCCGCCCGATGAGTTTGTAATCCAGCCAAAACATCAGGAAAGTCTGGAGCTTCTAACGTGAAAACTTTGCGTACCAGGAGAGTCCCACCAAGGAGCTGACGGCACACGGATTCCCTTTGGCCGCCGAGG
Organism: Vanacampus margaritifer; assembly: GCF_051991255.1. NCBI lineage: Eukaryota > Metazoa > Chordata > Actinopteri > Syngnathiformes > Syngnathidae > Vanacampus > Vanacampus margaritifer. Next base: position 576,783 of record NC_135449.1, read on the forward strand.
GTTCGGGCAGCAAATCTCCCGAGAGGGTCAACGCGTCTGACGACTCCTCGGACGGGAACGTCTCGGAAGAGAGTGAGTGTGCCGTTCCCAAGCGTGGGCTTTCCCGGAACCCGTACTCAGCCGGCGTCCTTGTGCCAGGCGCGGGCTACGAGTGGGAGGACGACTTCCCTCTGCTCCCGCTGCCAACATCTTCCACCGCCTCCGACTCGCCGTCCCGCGCCGCCGCCGTGGCCGAACCCCGGGAGACCAAGTCTGCCGCTCGCTTCTCCCGCTTCACCGTGTCGCCCTCCAGCGTGTCCCGCTTCTCCATCACGCACATCTCCGACTCGGATGTGGACTCTGCCGGAGGTGAGGATGGACAAATCTGAATTCCAAGTTGCCAACATAACACCATGAGCTAAATTAGCATGGATGTTACGTCATTCGAAAGCAGTGGTGTCAAAGTGCGGTCGTCGAGGGCGCGAGTCCTGCATCTTTTTGAGGTTTCCCACATTCAACACAGCTGATTGATATTTAAGCTCATCGGCAAACTCTGCAGGAGCCTGATAATGATCCTGATCGTTGAATCAGGTGTGTTGCATTCACACCGTACAACAACACCAGGGTTGGGGAACCCGGGTCCAGAAAGTAAAAACCCTGAAACCGTTTGTCTTTAGTCACAGGTGTTTCTACTCAAATCGCAGGTAAACGAGCTCATCTCCACCTGCGGCTAAAAGCAAACTCTGGCAGGGTTCTTACTTTCCGGGCCAGGATTTGTCATCTCTGGTCTTGGTGCTGTGTGGGGAAAACAAACATTAAAATGGCCAAAGAAGCTCCTGGGTTGCTCCTCTTCTTCCTGCTCTGAATTGAACTGCATGTCTTCCAGTCCGGCTCAGTGCTGCCAGGCATGTTGTGGCACAAGGTGGTACTACACTGAGCACATCGCCTCAACAACAAAACTCGCGACTGTGTTTGTTTGCTTGGCAGGAAGCAGCGAGGACGGAGACAAGGAGTGAAGGACGGACATTCACAAACAAATCGGGAACGTCCACTAAATGGAGAACGAGACGGTCGCTTTCCAAGCGTTGCATTGGGACTTTTCCAACTAAAGACGACAAGGTGACCTTTGCGAGACTCGTACGAGGAAATGGAACGAAACCAAGGCGGGCGTTTCAAGATTCATGTAACACGTGCATGTTTGAAAACGGGGACGACAAAAGACGCACAAGTTTGTCTGACGGGACAAAAGCTTCAAGGTCGCTGCTTTGAAATTGGACTTGATATTTAAGATGATTTATTTTGACAATCTCCTGTTTTGCTTCAAGAGTTCAAATGGAACCACGTGAGACGTATTTGATCAATATTTATGATTAATGGTGGCATAAGCAAGACTTCTCAGCGAAGTGAAAACTTTATTGACAATTTGTCACCTGCTAGTTTAACTGCTGCACAATAACATGAACGACATCACCATAATATTAATAATGATGACAATAATAATAATAATAGTATTGAGTACTGTAGTCCAATTCAGGGGTGGGCAACGTCAGGCTCAGGGGCCGCTTCCGTTCTTTCATGAATCGGGCCCAGCGAGCATTGATGTATTATTTGTGTTTATATTTATTCGTCCTTGATTTTTGCAGGTAATTGAGTTGCGATTGTCGTTTACAAAACCCATTTGGCAAATATCAACATCCAGCAATAGCAAGACCACGATTTCTAAAGATTTCTTTTGTATTCAATCATCTAATTAAATGTATTTGTTGTAAATAACAAAAACATACATATTTAGCATTTTTTAATGTGTGTGGTTAAATAAGTAGGTTGAATAATTACATCAATCAGATCAAATTACGAGAATGAATTATTTGATTAGTTAAATAAACCTTTACATATTTAACATGTATTTATTTTTTATTACTCTCATTCAGTCATTGGTTAATAATTGTAATTAATGAAGTCAAAATATGTGAACTAAATATCTTCACCAATACGTTTAGGAATTTGCATTTACAGTGTTTTATTTAATGATTGGTTAAATAATGAATTAGTAATCAGACAGGGGGGGAATAAATGAGAGTAAATTATTATATATATATATATATATATATAAATATGTAAAAAGAAAAAAATAAGACATTTACAAACAGCATTTCAGGTTCAGATGACTTGTGTAACTTTGCGTTCCAAGCTGGCAACATTCTAATGTTTGCCTTCCTGTTGTTTGTTAGCGCGCTGCTAACCACGCGTTGCCTTGGCAACAGGAAGTCGAAAGCTTGTCTATGTTTCGCTGATGTTTCAAAGCTCATCATTTGCTTTTCCGGACACGATCCTTCAAGACGTTGTTGATGCCGCGGAGATGAAAACAGCGGCGAGGTGCGCACGCAACATCTCGGAAGACGGACTTGGACCTGCAGGACGCCAAGAAGGAACTTGATCACGTTGCGCTTGCGTTGTTTGTCTTTAGGCAATTGCTCCCAAACATTCACACAGGTGTACCTTTGATTAAAAAAAATAAAAAACTAATAAAAGTCCCTTTTACACATCTGAACAAATTCACATTTCACTTCTTGAACTGCAGCCTCGTGGTCATGTGACTTAGCTAGCAGGCTAACTTGCGTGCCAATCAAGCTAGCCCGCTTTGTTAGTACAGTTAACTTGAGGGGAAACAAGAAATATACTTTTCATTTGAAATGGTCCCAATCTTTGGCATTTGAGACTTTGAGCAGGAAATCAATTGTCTCCCAATTTCGGTCGTCCTCCATGAAAGCAGACGGATTATCTTTGTGGGGGGTTTGTTGGAAAACAATGAACATTTTTGACAACTTTCTGAAAGGATGTGCCAACTGATCCAGGACTCATCATCAGTTGGAAATGAGCTGAGCGTGTCCCGTCTCGCTTTTGGATATTACGTATGGAAACATAACTTTTGATTTTCACTGCCATTTTTTATTTCATTGGTATTCATCCACCGTTTACTTTTCAGGGAAATCCTTTAACCGTTTAAGTAATAGCGCTAGAAAGTTTTTAAAGGATTCATCTCGGTCTTATTTTGGAACATTACAACAACAAAAGGTCTTTCAAACAGGGGTGTGTAGACTTTTTATACACAGAAGCTTCCTTTCATCTCCTTTGTTAATGTTTGGACAATGTGGTGGTCGAGAGTTTCCACGTCCGCCGAGACCGAGTCCGGCTGGAGTTTGCATGTCGTCGCCGTCCGCGCCTTCCTGGCTTTGCTCTCGTTTCCTTCCACATTCGGAAAAACGTGCCAGGAAGCTTCATTACTTTTCATTTGCAATTACGAACCTTTTGTTTAGAAAGTTGCTTTGTTGTCATGTTTCTTACTTTAACGAATTGAACCAAAGTTATTCAGTTGCATTTTTAAATGATATTCTTTACAACGACATTTTTTCATGGAAATTAATTTCCACACAACGACAAGTTAAAGACTGAATCATTTGAATGAAGCCATTTTAGGGGGAAACAAATGCCGTTATCAAATTCGTGCTTCTTGATCACGTCAAAGTGCCACAAAAGTATCAGATGATGATTTCATCAACACTTCAAGAGGAAGACCAAAGCCATTTTCAAATTGGAATTTTTTATTCCTTCAAATGAAAATCACGTCAAGAGGAAGCTTGCTCAGCAAACGTGGACAGAATTTGCCCACTAATGTGACTTGACACGTTCACGTCTCAAAAACAACAAATGTCACCTCAACTCAAAAAAATGTTCTCACATCATCAACGCAATTGTGGTCAAACTCGTCAAGGAGCAGAAATGGCCAAAACACCACTTTTGGACTCAAAGCAAAGTTGTGCCAAAGCGCGTCCATTTCCTTCCTGGTTTTGGAAAGGTGGCAAATCCTGGCAAAAGCACGCCACGTCCTCAGGGGGCGCTAGCGAGTCGCAGACGCCACTCAGCACATTCATGAGGATGTCTTCTTCCTGACAACTCGCAACTCAATTTAGAAAAGGAGACGCGCTGACGTGCAATTTAGTCCAACGTGTACTTTTTGCGTGCGTCCTTGAACGCGTCTTGCAAGCTCAACTTAGCAAAGTAGCAAGTCATCATTTTCATTTCTTATCTTGTAAGTGCGACGTAGCCTAAAAATCTTGCGCAATCGACGTGACAGCGGCGCGTTGCGTCACCCGGAAAGCGCGACGTAATCAATTGTAAGCACGTCCTTTGAATATCGCAAACGTAACCTCGTCCGAATCAATCTCGCAGAACTTCCAAATCTCACGAGTGCAGCTTAATAAGCCGCCTAATTTATTCACGTGGAAGTCAACCGTAAACATTTCGTGACAATAAGATGTTATGTGACCTGAAGATGACATCACAGCTGCTCAGGCAACAACCAATCACGGCTCACCCGCTTTCTGAAGCCGAGCTGTGATTGGTTGCTGTGATGTCATTTAGACTGGACAGCAAGTGTCAAAATGGCCGCCTTCTGACATTGATTCAAAATTGCTGGCTTGCGCTGCGTCACTCGCATTCCACGAACGCAATATTACGCAAAATGTTGCATTTAGACGAGTGGGGCTGCCGCTGCATACAATAGAATACTGTCAAAAAAAAACTAATTGGGATCGTTGACTTTCCCCTTTAAGTCCAAACCAAGCTTAAAAATCCGGTTGAACGTTTGCAAATCTCATAAGCAGTTTTTGCACCCATGTCTTGTAATCAATTCCACGGGTTCGACGTGCATGTAACATTCAAGAAGCTCGCATTTGTGAGATTGCCGAGATTCCTGACAGTGCTGCCTTGAGATACGAGTGCATCCATTTACAAGTTTTGCGTATGTGCACTTCAGATCCCCACCACTAGATGGCAGCAGCATTTCGCATCAGGCCAGAATGGTTTCCCTGCAATGGAAGGACAGCGCCACTTGATGGCGCCATTTAGCTGTCTTTTATTGTTGGGAGTGTTTAGGGATCAAAAAAGAACTTATTTTATTCATTACTGTATAAAGTTTTCAAATGAAGAAATCAGCCGATTAGTTATCAGAATTGTTGCCAATTTATTTTGCCCTCGTAAAACTCCATATTGGTGGGGATCTGATATTTCTTATGAAAACACATTAAAAACAAAATGAACTTGATGAATTGTTTCTTTCGATGACCTCAGCAGACAAAAAGCGATTTGAGATCAGGAAAGGAATGAAACTTGTACCTCAAAGCAGCACCTTTGCTTTTTGGCCTCTTTCAGATTGCGTCAATCAAACGTCGAGACCAGGAAGTGGCGAGCACGAGTTGAGTGAAGATGAAGATGAGCGGCGGCGTCCAATCACATATCAGATGAGCTACAGAACGCGTTTGGCCCCTCCCAGTCCAAAGCATCCCAGCAGGAAGCGCTCAATACTGACAGCACAAGGGACCATCATCTTTTATTAGAAAGTAAAAGGGAGGCTGGGGGGTGGGGTGGCGGTGGTGGGGGGGGGGGGGGGGCAAATTGTTGGCGTGTTGTTAAGTGCGGGGCAGCCTGCACATTTCACAGTGCTCGGTCCCGGGCTGGTTCATGAAGGTGCAGTGCACGCACGACCACATGGCGGACGAGGACGGCGGCGCCGACGGGTCGCCCATGCTGTCGAAACCCACCGATGACGACGGCTGCCCCCCCACCGTGCCTGCAATTTGGGCACGAAAACAATTTCACATCGCGTTTTTTGTTTTAAATCAAGACTGTTTTTTTTCTTCTTTGATGAAATTGCTGTCATCAACTAGTCAATCGTAAAATGAATTGGCAATTATGACGATTAGGGCTGCTTGATTATGAAGAAAATATTAATCACAATTAATTTGGTCATAATTGAAATCACGATTAAGACAATCATTTATTTATTTTGATACAAAACAAGAAAATGTTTAAACGCTAAGATCAGTAAGACAAATAAAATTCTTTTAAACACTATAATTATGCAAGTTCATTTTGGATGAAACTATTATTATATTAGTAAATTTTTTTAAAGGTGAAAATGTGTAAATTTAAACAACTCCAAAATTTGTATTGTGCAGATTTTGTAATTGTGGAATGTAATAATTGAAAATGTCATTGATCGTTTTGCAATCAGTTTCAAATTGTACAAATGTTGAGATTTCAGCCTCTCAACCGTTAATCGTCTCCGATTTGTGTGGGACAAAGATGGCTATTTTTTTTGTGTTTAAGCAAAACGTTGTCACATTTTTGACGATTTTCCCGATGGATGTTACACAATATATTGCCAGCTGAACGTGGGCTTCGCGTGCCCGTGAGGAAGTGAACTTACCGCACAGCTGCTCGATGGTGGCCCACTGCTCCGACTTCTTCCAGGTCTCGGCGAGGTCCCGGTCGCACGTCCTGACGGCGTCCAGCAGCAAACCGATGCTGTCCTGCAAAAGGAGGCCAACGCGTCAGGCGGCCGACGGCGCTCAGCGGTGGCAAAAGGCGGCGGCGGCGGCGGTGCCAAACTCACCCTCAGAGGCATGACCTCGTTGGTGACCAGGAAGAGAAGCAGATGGAAGTCGGACACGATGTCCAGGAAGGACGTGGAGGCGCACTGCGACAAATACGTGGACAGGCTGTGGAAGTCCTGAGGAGAAAGACCAGGGAGACGATTGGCGCCGTTGCCGTTCTCAGGGTCGACCGCCAGCCAGCGAGCGGGCGTCCTTACTTGCGTCTCTCCGAGGATCTCTCGGTTCTCGATGGGGAAGCGCTGAGCGGAGGTGAAGGTGAACTGCGGGTCCTTGGGGAAGGTTGTGGTGATCTGGCAAGCAAACGAGACCATGCAGGCCACAAAGCAGCACCAGGAAGACCACAAATACAAGCCGGCATTTTCCTCTCTTCAGTCGCTGACTTTCTCTTTTGCTTACGCGCTGCCGACCGTCCGTTTTAGTGCCGTCACCATCCAATATTTTAAGAATCCATTAAGCATCTCATCGGACTCATTTTCATTTTGAGTTACAAAAGCTCTGATGAGTTTATGAACCAGTGATTAGTGTTTGTTTTTTTTATGATCAAAATTGTACGATGTTAGCAGTTGGGTCATTGTTTTCCAAAGTAAAAAGAGATTTTTGCAAATGTCTTATTTGGATCAAACACAGAAAATAATCGGTCTTCTTTCATCAAGGATGACAGAAATCCGTCAACAATTACTGTTGATGGAGCATTTGGACCAATTTAAGGAATAAAATGGCTCCAAACTGGATTATTAAAATAGTTTTAATAGAATTTTGCCAGCTCTAATAATGCGATCCTTTCCCTGCTGGTGTATTTTACCGTCCACGCATTTTCATACGCTCATCAAGTCAACATTTGCTACGTTTGGCCCAAATCCGAAATCCTCCCGAAAAGGTCCCAGAATCGCAGCCAGAACTTTGTGGTGGCAAAAATAAGCTTGCTTGGGAAAATATTTGTTGGCGACGCCATCGGGAGGACATTTTGCTTTTGACTGACGAGCGTTTCCGTATTTCTTGTTTTGGGGCAAATCCACTTGCGAGCTCGACACGTGAGCAGCAAAAATGCTGATGTCACGTTTCAGTTTGTGACATTCGACCTTAAATATGTTAGCGGAGTCCAAGTTTTCACAATGCTTGATACGATTTGATCCGTTTGTGTGCGATGGGGAAGAAATGAAGCGAGAAGGAACTCACGTCGATGATGAGATACTCGACGGGAAGAGGTCGCGCCAGGAAGGTGACGTCGTTCCCAAATTTGTCTTTATCCTGTTGGCAGAAGGCCGCCTTGAGCCCAAAATGGCGACCGGCGGCGGGACGAGCGTTACCTTGAAGAAGACGTCCGGGATGTACTGCTCGGGACTGGACTCTTTGGCGTAACCCAGCTCGGGTGCGTCCTTGCAGGGCAGCAGGCACTCGTCCCTCACCAGCGCCATGCACTGATTGGACACCTGGTAGCCCTCAAAGTGGACCTGGTTGTCGGGACCGCCTGAGAAGCAGCGCCGCAATCGGCGACAATCGGTGACAATCGGCGACAAACGGGCCAACGCCGCTCGGGCGGGGCAACGGCGGCCTGACCTGTGGCGACCACCGTGACAAACTTGGATCCAAAATGGCCGTCGCGAGAGAGCTTGCAGGGGTTAGAATGTTGATTCTGGAAGAAGCCCGCCGTGATGCACTCCTCGGAGCTCAGGAAGTGAGAGTCCTGGCGCCAAAAGCAACACGGGTCATCTTTCTGAGGAAGGACGGCGACGCGACTGTCGACACGCCTGGCAAATGGTGGCCACCTGGTTTCTGGTGAAGCGGACCGTCCCGATCCTGGTGTCCTCCGAGAGCAGGTCCGAGAAAATCCAGCCCACCTGCCAAAAGCAGTTTCAGGCTGAGGTGAAGAAAGCGGACAGCGAGCGAGGCCGGCGTCAGGACCACCCACCTTCCGAAGGCCGAGTTTGGCGGCGATCTCGTCCACGGCTGCGGCTTTGGCGTCCTCCAGCAGTTCCAGACTGTTCTGAGTGGCGTTCTGAAAGGCAGCACGCCAGCGTTGGCCACTTGGAACGGAAGAGGCGAGGGGCCCGGCGAGGAGCCCGGCAAGGGGCCCGGCGAGGGGCCCGGCGGACGTGCGCTGGTTCACCTGCGGCGGCTCGTAGATGGCGGCCACCTCGGCTCGGATGCCCAGCGGGATGTCTTTGTGCTCCGTGTACCTGCCGTACAGGTAACCCATGCGCTGGCTGCCCGTCTTGCGCCAGAAGTCCAGGAAGCGGTCGGCGATGGTGTGGTTCTCAAACATGATGTTGTCCACGTGCCGGTATTTCTGAGGAGCAAACGCGCAAACTGGGACGGACGCAACATGACGGAAAGACGTGCCACACTTTTGCTCGCATGCTCACATTCGAACCCACCACCGATCTCAAAAGCACTTACAGATCTCAATGAATGAATTTGATTCATCGTCGTTTTGAAAATGTGCTAAAATGTGATATGGAATTTTGTCTCGTGGATTATCAAAAGGCGTTGTTGGAAATGTTGTGTTACACGCAGACGTTATTGTGATTTCCCACACGTGTCAGAATGCTGCTTGGGTGCTTGACAAAGAAAGACGCGTTAACGTCAGCTAACAACGACTTCATTGTGACAATTAAGCAAAAAACGGATTTAGAATCAGCATACATTATTTTGCAAAGTAATTATTTTTGGAAGAAATGAAACATTTAAATAAATCTTGGTTGGGTTTATTACATTAAAATCAATTCAAATCGTAATCATCCTGAACGACTTGGAAAAATAAATGAAATATCAAAAAGCTAAAAAAGAAAAAAAGTGTCAGATTGCTTGGTTTAGCAAGATGCAAAAAGTCCTGCCGGCGGCCGCTATTTTTTTTCACCAGCGTCTTGACTTGCAGGCAGCCGAGTGACGACGTGCATGTGGACTTTGGCGGCGTTTGCGGTACCTGTCTGTTGAGCGTGATGGCGCTGGGCTGGCATTTGGTGCAGATGCCCTCCGGCCAGGGCGGGTGACCCTCGCACCCCGACTTGATTTTGCAGCTGATGTTCTCCAGGGCGGCAAACTTGCCCCTAAGACGGACAAGATTCAAAAGCACGCAGGGGAGGGACACAGCATTTAATTATTTTTTTTTTACTGGAACGGATTGGTAGCAATCTAAATTTAAAAAACGAAATGAAAAGTAACTAAAAAGAAAATTCCCAAACTAAAATAATCCTGGCAAGCATGCGCTCGCCCCCTGGTGGTGGGCTGACTACATGGCAAGTACCGGCTTGATTGCGCATGCTTGATATCATGATCGTGGTCAGTAATGCGATGAAGAAAATGTCACGAACGGCCGCCGCGCTCACTTGTCGGCTCCTCCGGTCAGCTTCCGCAGGTACGCGTGGAACGACATGTGCTTGACGGGCGGGTCCAGGTGGTTCAGGTAGTCTTCGTCAAAAGGCTGCCGGAGCACAAGACGCCACAAGCACACGTCAGCATCCGGACAAACCAGGAGAGCAAGAAGAGAAAGAGGAGAAGCGGAAGGAGCGCAAGAAAGAAAAGGAGAAGGGAAGAATGAAAACACGGCAGAAAATGAAGAAAAGGAGGTCGAGCAGCAGGAGCGCAGATCAAGAAGACCGTCAGCTGTTGTCTGACCTCCAGCGGCACGCAGTGAACGCACTTCCCCAAGGCGCCGTGGCGACATCTGCAAGCACACACCACAACTTCAGTGAGCTGAGGACCTTCACTCGGACAAAAGTAAAGCTTTGCCGCATTTCTTTAGCATGGACACTTTATGGGGAGGCCATTTTTAAAATTGACAGCAGAGCTGTAGTTCCACATTGTGCCACAGCAGGCAGCACCGAGCTCTTCTAGAAGAGCCATAGCGTCATTAAAAGTCAGAAGAGGCAGAGAAGGTCCCCAACTCAACTGCAGTAAGACTTGTTGTTCTTACGTGACAAACACAATTCATGCTTGTGAGCATTCGTCGTATCTCTGCTCCGTGCATGTCAAACTTGTTTGAATGTTTAGAAATGCCGTAGCATCGATGCTAATTCCTGCTAGCTTGTCTACGGCTTTTCACATTGTATGTTAGCATTAAGCTAGCACTTTGCATGTATCTGGATGTGGCGTGCGCCTCCTCACAACTGCGCGTCTCGGTTCCTGTAGATCTTGCCGTCCTGCTTGGTGAGAAACTGGTCGATGTCGTCCTCCTGGATCTGCGGCGCCGGCTGGGGGCGGGGCAACAAGAAGGAGGAGGAGGAGGAGGAAGCGGACGGCAAGGACGAGGACGAGTGCGGGGCGGCCGTGTCCATCACCTCCGTGGACGAGGAGGCGGCCGGCGAGCTCGAGGGGAACAAGAAGAGCATGTCGCCATGCCTGCGGCGGCAAAAACGCATCTTAGTGACATCACTTCCTGTCCGGCAGACTTTCACGTCAGCCGATGCTCACTTGATCTTCAGCAGGCTGAGGCTTTTGTTCTGCGAGAGGATCTCTCCGGTTTTGTTGCGGTTCAGGTAAAGGGAGAAGCGGTTGGAGTTGAAGCCAAATTCTTTGGCCACCTGCCAACGGCAGCAAAAAAAAACATCCAACAAGTCAACTCGCGCAAACGGCAACAAACTGGAATTGCATTGGCGGGAAAATGAAGACAAACACAAAATTCCTGAATTGATTAATTCGATTAGGAAAGAAAAAGGATGGCAACCCAATCCCAAGTGGGCAACGCAGACCAGGAGGAGAAGCACGATGTTCATGGAGCGCCAACAGAATGTTTGACTAAAAGGCTTGGAAAGAATAAGGATTCTTTTAAAAGTATGTATGAAATATTTGGATCTTTATGAAAACATTGCTGTCCAAATAATATCCTTTTGACAAATAGCAGCTCGGCTAAAAATGTTGAATGGTTTCATCTGCATGAGAAAGTGAAAGATGAAAAACTGCAAAGGTTGTGATCTACTGTTGGAGTCGAACCTTCTTCAAGAAGGCAGCAGCCGTCTCCCGCTTGCTTGAAGGGACTTTCTTCATCCCGTCTGGGGACTGAACGCGGATGACCTCGAAAGAAAAACAACAATTCTTTTACGCTCATCTGATCCACTCGCTACAAATGTCCAACATTTCCCAAAATGTGGCCTGCGATTGGCTGGCAAGCCGTTAAGGGTGTAACCCCGCCTACTGCCCGAAGACCGCTGGGATGGGCTCCAGCCTGCCGCGCGCCAGCCACCCTCATGAGGATAAAAGCGGCTCACAAATTGAATGGATTTCCCAAAATGTCCAGTTGACAGACGACCGTCACAAACATCAAAGACAAGTCAAAGTCTGCCAAATGATGGATTTGCGGCTCAATCAAAGGCCTGCTTGTCACTTTGCGGCTTAGATTTTTTGTACTATCAATTTGAATTGATATCTTGTTTTTGAATGAAGGGGTGATTTTTTTTATGTATAAATCAATCCAAATAATCAACAAAATAGGTTAACTAATTGTTACTTGCATTCTTAGTCAAATGTTGTGCCTGTAATTTAGCTACACCTTGCAAGTCTAAAGTCAGTCATAATAACAAGTACTCCAACAGCCACAGTATGGCAACGATGACAGTGCCACAATGAAATAAAATAAAAATAAAATGAAATGAGTTTGGTGTCTAGTTTGACGAGGAGTTCATTGAGGTTAATGACACCAAATGCGACCAAAAACAACTTTCCAAAAGGCGGAACGTTCCAGCTGGTTGTGCCAAAGTCGAAATCCTTTCCACTACAACTGGACGTTAAAGACCATTTGTTAAACACTCTCCAGACTCCAAGTGACATTTGTGTCGAGGAGTCCAAAGGCAACATTGCCTTTAGCCGGTTAGCCGGCCGGGCCCGTCCACTTTGAACGGGCCGTCACGTTAGCCAGCTAGCTAGCTAATTGTGCTGCCTCATCACTACCAACATTTGCCGCTACGGCTAATGCTAACCCGGCTAGCTCACCTTCGCCGAGCCCAGCAAGCCACAAACGACACTTTTTCGTGACTTGCTTGCTGGTTTGTTTCTACTTACGATGGTTTCCGCCATGCTGTTGTCGTTTCGTCAGCTGCTACAAATTGAATGGTGGAAACTTGGACGCGCTTTGACGCTGTGTTTGTTTGTCAACGAAACTCCATCACACAGCGGGTGCAACCAACATTAGGGTCCGTCAGATGCGGCACCGCCGGTCCACCCGATAACCGTCCCTCTGAAAACATGTTCATTCATACGTTCCGGTCGTCCTAAAAGAATAAATAAACAAACTACATACATACATACAGACACATTACACATTATCAAACACTTTTCACACGTTTTATTATTCATTAGTAGAGTTTAATGCAGCCAGCTTTATGTACAGTACATATCAAAATGTCAAAATGAGGTGACGTCAGCTTGTCACATAAATATAATAGAAGTCATTGTATGTATTTATTATAACGTGGTTGTTGTTTTTTAAATTGTAGGTGTAAGATTGTTTTCTGTAAATGTGTCCATTATTTGTAATCATTTTAACCATTTACAATGAGATGATGAAAATTATTTGTCACGTGTCATTTTATTGTTTTAAATTCATTGAATTGTAATGATTTTCTCATTTAATACAATCATTTTCAAATAACTATTCAATGTTTTAAATCCATTTAAAACGATTGGACTTATAATGAATTCATCAATTGTTTAATACAAAATATTTTAAACCTTGAGTTTTATCTTCTTCACTAAATCACCATTTGATTTATTTTTTTCCAAATGTAGCTGTAAAGTTGTTTATTTTAGAAATATATTTACTGTATCATTTGCAATAATGATTTAACCTATTATTGCAATGAGATATAAAACAATAATGGACTGTAAAAAATATATTCTCATTTATTTTAGTGATAAATATTAGATTTTTGACGCACTCCTGCCATTAACAATAACAAACAAACATTTGAATTCTCCTTTTTTTTATACCGTAAAGAAGGCAAGAAAAGAAAAGCTCTCCATCAACAATTGTTCTTTTATTGAACCTGTCATTTGCAAAGCCAACCAGGCTGCAGGGAAAAAAAGAAAAGCACAATGAAAGCATTTAGAAATAAGCGGCAAACGCTGTGAGTTACTCTGCACGCATAAACGACGACGATGATGATGATGATGATGAAGATGGCAGTAGAAAAGGATCACTTCAGCATAAAACTGAGGATGCATGCAAACACGCTAAGGACAAAGCAACAAGTTCAGAGTTGACTGTGAGGAAAGACGGACAGACGACGACAACGGCAGGCAAAGTGTGCAGAAGAAGAAGAAGATCGCATCCTAGATACGAGCAGCTGCTGTGCCACGACAACAACATTTAAAAAAAACGTTTTTTTTTCTCTCTCTTTTTGCGTGTGTTTGAGTTTTGTGTTGACGTTGAGTTCCGTGTGAGCTCAGATGATTCCGTACTGGGCCAGCTCGTGCAGCTCCAGATGGTTGAAGGCCTCCCACGGGCAAATCACTGTAATGTCTGAAACAAACACACACACGTCAATATGTACGTATGTCACGTGACTCGACTTGATGTCGCGTACTAGTCCGCGCTTTGTCACGGCTAGTGAAAAAAGAATGAAGCAGATGCTTCCAAAAAAAAACATTTGAACATTTTGCCAACATGGCGTCCGTGCGCGTGGGAAGACTCACCGGTTCCTAAACCTTCCATTCCCGGGATGTCATCGCCGAACCTGCGCGCAAAAAGGACCAGGATGATGACAAGACCGACAACAATTCATCACGATGAATTCAATCGCTGATTCAATTCAATGGTCGATTGCTGAAATTGCTACTTAGGCAAAGAATGCGGCACGCACGCACGCACCCCTGCACGCCCTTCTTGGGGGGCTTGCTCTTGAACTGGCGCGTCTGCCTCTGCTTGAACTTGGGGGGGCCCTTGCGCGGGGTGGCGGGGCCCCCGCTTACCCGCGTGGCCGACTTGATCTCAGCTTTGGGCGCCTCCAGATTCATCTCCGCCGCCGCGCACGTCCGTCCGTGCGTGTGTAGGCTGATGCGCTTCTGGGGAACACGTTAACATGCGCATAAGCGCGCGCGCGCACACACACACACACGGTTTATTTATTAATGAAAATGACGTGTTACGATCACTTACACGAACATTGACATCAGCAAGGATCAGATGAAAATGTTTTCATAATTCTAATTGAATAATCGTCATTGTAAATTAAAAATATTCTGAATTGTGATAAAGCGCAATAAGTCAGGTCTTTCATAAATGTAAGAAAATACTTTTGAATTCACGTAAACAGCAAATTTCAAGAAATTAGTCAAATACAAAAAAATGGACCCTTAAAATTCTATTTTCTTGTTAATTTATGGAAAAAAGAGATCATCGTGTTTGAAAAGGAAAATCGATTTGATATCGATTATTGTATTTTCTTAAACCCAGCCCTAACACACACACATAAAAAAAATGGCATAATCTAGTAAATCAGCAAAATGTGTCTTTTTACTTGGATTATGAGTTGTGTTGATCAGATTTGAGGATACGCGCATTTGATTTCCTGAAAGGCTGCCAGAGGATGTTTGATAGCAAACAACGACTCGCACACGCACGTGTAGCAAGACAAACGTTTTTTGTGTTTTTGTTTTATGCGACAACACAATGTTCTGTCAGCGTGACCCCGAGACAATACGAGCTAATCCTAATCCCGGGCTCACGTTACTAATCTGCCTTCAATCTTGTTAGCGAGGACGAGGAACAAATGCTGAGCAAACACTGGCGCTCTTAAACCTCGAGCTAACATCTCAATGACAAACGCACAACAACATAAAACATTTCGCAAAACTACTGTCATTCTTTTGACCAAAAAAAAAAAACCTGGTTATGTGGTTACGGTAAATTTGCGCATTTAAATTCAATAAAAAAAAATTAATATTTAAAAAGTGCTTCACAATAAAATGTGCAACCTTGTCTAACATTGAGACAAACCTATGAAAGAAATGTCGACTTTAAAAATGCAAATGAAGTGCAACATATTGTAACACTCACATGACAAATTGCCAATATTTATTTTTTTTCCCATATGTCGTTTTTTTATTAGTATTTCAAAAATATAACACGTTGGAATAAAAAGTAATACTGTGAACTTTTTTTGTACACTTTTTTTAAGAACATAAAACTGGCCAATAAAACTCTTTGATCAAAGCATATTCTTGTAAATATTACGATTAGTATGAATCCTGAATTGTGCACGTTTGCCTTCTCATGTTAATCCTCATCCTGTCCTTCATTTGTCCATGGAGACGTCCGTCAAGCGCTCGCGAGGACGGAATGTCCACGCGACTCGTGTGCAAACTGAAAAACGGCGAACGGACCCCCCAGCACGTTGGGCCCAAAGTTGCCCGGGCGGACGCGATCTACTCACGTGCTGCTTTGCTTGCGTGATCGATGGCCCGATGACAAGACGGCAGATGAGCGGAAGACGATGACCAGTCGCTTTTATACGGCTGAGATTAGCGCCGACACGCCTCGTGTCGTGTCATAGCTCGCTAGATGATCGGAGGGGCGGTCGGATGCATCACGAGGGAGAGAGACGGACGGACAAACAAATGGGGCTCCAATTTCATGAGCGGCAAATCTGCGCAGGGGCGGGTTAGACCAAACGTTGGTCATTTGGCCGACGCTCGTTTGAAAGGGAGGTTTTTGCCATTGCGGGTGCGAACGCAGCCGACTGCTCTTTGGAAATGTGCCACAGCGACCGATCAGCAATCTGTGGTGGATCGTCACTGCTTTTGCCGGAAGAGAGCAATTATTACAGAATGAGCTGCTGACTACTCAGATACGTCTGCCGACTTCATTCCGGACAGAAGGACACAAATAGAAGGACAGACAGACAGATGGACAGAAAGATGGAGCTGCGTAGATGCCTGGATTCAAAGATGGATGTCATTGACGGACGCAAAGACGGACAAAAAGTAGAGAGGAAAAAAAGTCAACGACCACTGAAGGATGCAAAGTGACCTGAGGTGACCCTGCCGGTGCTCCTGATGATGACGTCACTAATCTGTCATTTTCCATCACGTCATATTCAGTGGTGGCGTAATCCCGACAGTTTCACGTTGCCATGGTGACCAACCATCAACAACAACAACAAGTTGCACCTGCCACTGTTTCATTGACAACACAAGTGCAACAAATACGTGCGTGTTTTATTCACAACAATAAATAAACAACGGCAAACAAAAGTGCAAACAGACTTGATGGCGAGCGGCGGGTCGTCGCCGGTGGCGCGCTACTTTTTCGAAAACATCCGCACCAGATCCAAATCCTTCCTCCTGCTTCAGGCGTCCCCGTTCTGGAAAGTTCTCCATTTCGACCATCGGCCGCGTCATCGTGACTCATCGACTAGCAACACTTTACATTCCCACGCCAGTCGGACCGTCGCGCTTTCATTGTCAAAAGTTCCCACTTGAGGTTGCGCGCCCGCGCCAGCGACGGCGGCCTCCAAACTCACCACAGGGGGGCGCTCAGGTCTTTTGGAGCAGTCGGATCTCCATCTTCAAGAAGGTCTTGAGGTTGTCGTCCAGCACGCTCTCCTCGATGGCGGCCAGCGCTCGCTCGCCGCCGTCGTTGTAGAAGGCCAGCAGCTGCTCGGCGTGCGCGATCCACACGCAGTTGTGGCAGCCGCTCATGCAGCAGTGCGTGGGGGGGGCAGGGGGGCCGCCGGACGAGCCGCTGCTCTCCGGGGGGGGCGGCGGCGCGCGGGGAGGAGCCACGTCCGCGCACCTGCTGCGGATGTTCTGGTTGAGCAGACCCCGCCCCCAGGACGCCATGCACAGCTGCAAAACGACAACATGAGGCAAGTTAGTCCGATACCGCTGCCCATTTTCCATCTGGACATCCATTTTCTGAATCCTTCCGTGTTTCAAACATGATTCCACTCGACTCCACGTCAGATCATTGTTGGTTATATCGACAGACAACACGCACATCTGCAACAACATTTAATAATTTGACCTTTCTATAAATGGCTACTTTGAATCTTCCCGTTGTAATGTTTGGATGATGGCGTGTGTTGATGTCGCGATGAGGCGCTACACAAGCTTCATTCATGACAACAAAATGCTTGTCCTTTCGTTGGCAACCATTTTGACTTGGTCTTATTGAATATGATAGGACCGCCCACGCACCATTTTACATAATGAAACATGATTTTAGCAAAGTTCTATATTATGATATATGTTATATGAACAATTGTTTTTCTACATGATCTGTGTGAATGAAACAAAAAGCTGTGAAAACAAACATTAGTTTTGTTAACACGGCATCTTCTCCATTTTTGATGTGCCCTTTTTTTCTTCTTTAAATCTTCCCTGGCGTGTTTTGATGAAGTTCTAAACCGTTTCGACGTTTGGCCTTTTTAAATGTTCTGCATAGCATACTTTGTTTAAATAAAGTTTATTATTTAAAAGAAGAAGAAACAGAAATGGAACGATAATATTATATTACTGATATTGAGCTAGACTTTGAAAAGTCAAATGGGCGAATTAAAAGCAAAGGCTGACTTTCGATAGAATTCATTCAACGTCATCTGACACAACGTACTTTTTGTGCTGCTTTTTGTGATCTAAACACAAAGAATGCAACGTATTTATTTTTGTCACGGACGGGTGGAAAATAGATGATCGGTTACGTATGAGGCTAATGGAGGCAACCGACCTTTCGTAAAGACGCCGACGACCTCGTCGCAAGCAAATAAACCATCGTGAGGAACCACAAAAGTCCGATTACGACTCGGATTTGTTTTCAATGCTATTAAACTTGTGTCCTAAAAAAAATAACAACAAAAAACTAGCCGAGGTTTCCTAGTCGTAAACGTGAATGTCCTTTCATTCTCCCGGAAGTAAACCCTTGTCAACAAAAGCATTGATTGGCCGTGAGCGACAAATATGGACCAATCAGGAAAAAAAACAATTGCCGTGCGTTACAAAACATGCTCAGCAGATGGCAGTAGTGTACTTTGTCATCGTTTCCCTAAATTTCCGCTAAATGCGGGCCTACATCGAAAAACACAAAACTATTATTGTGTTGGGCTGCATGTACCTTCTGCCTTTTAGTTAACTAATTATGTATTAGTTGTAGGAAATACATAAAAATAATTTCGGGACCAGTAAAAATAAAGAAATAAAATAAAAAATACAAATTGGATTCTCTCTCTTTTTTTTTTTAAATCGATGGTATTGTACTTTATAAAAATAATGACGTCATTAAATAGAATGGCAATCATTTGTTTTGATTCCACTTTCTGCTTTAATTCAATGCACTTTGGTGCATTCTAGTGTGCACATCTTTGCCACCTGGGGGCAGTATAATACAGACATCACTCATACACGGAGATTGCCACAACATTCCACCTAGAGGATAAGGAATATATGCCTATGAGTTATGTTGCACTGTACTATAAAATACATATGAAGTATCCATTTGTATTTTTCATGTTTGAGTTTCGTGGCTTGCTCGTATGTAGGAATCTTTGTGAGCGCAAGTCCAGCCACGTCTTCAGGTGTTGTTTGTCCTTAACGCGCGACACCTACCGCGCCCTAACGCCAGCCCCGTGAGCCTGCGCTGATGTGTGTTTGCCTTCCCGTGGGGGAGCCTTGCTTGTTTGCAAGCAAGGCTCCCCCACGGGAAGGAAACGCCATGGAAACGCTGCCTGACGACAGAAAGTGAGAGAGAGAGAGAGAGAGAGAGAGAGAGACAGGACGGAGGGGGAGAGCGAGCGAGGACAGAGACAGAAAAGAGAGAAAGCCTCTCGTCCGTCCGCATGTTTTCTATGCGGGACCACCCGCTTCCTCTTTTTACTCACTCATTTCGGAGTCAGCTTGAAGTCACGTCAATGATGTCAACAAAAAAGACATCACACATTGATTGTGTAGTGCGGTGTGTACTTTTGTGTAGTGTGCGCGTGCAGATGTGTCGCTCAGGTGTCCTCGCTCAAGGTTTTTCTCACAGCGCCGTCTTTGTCCCGAGAGCACAAAGGGAACATTGTGCTCCACGTTGTTGTTGTTCCTCTTCCTGCGAGAGCAGCAAAAAACTCCAAAGAACCAAGAAGTGTCGGACTCGTCCTGTTTTGTGGCAGATGACGAAAACGCAAACTACTTTTCAAGTACTTGTTTGTGCAAAACAATCATTTGCACAAGCTTGCAAGCTGGCCTTTGTCGAACTGACGCACGCACGCACACGCATGCACACACGCACTCGGGCTGCGTATCGATTCGAATTTCCTCAATCGATTCGATTTCGATAAAAAAAAAAGTTCAGTTCGATTCGATTTCGATTCAATTACTTAGTTCAATCCGATATTGATTAATTATGGAACATCAATTCTTGATTTGATTAAAAAAACAAAACACCAACATTAAATTCCAAATTATTTTTTGCAGAGGCAGTAACTGGTTAAATGGTTTATTTATTAATGAAAATAACGTGTTATAATCACACACACACACACACAGTGTTTATTAAATATTTCACACAAGTCATACACTTAAAATAAAAACTAAAACTGAAACTAAAACTAAAGTAAAATTAAGCATTTTTACAAGAAGTAAAACTAATATGAAAAACTAACCAGCGTGCAAACTAATTAAAACCAACTAAAATAAAAATAAAAACACACAAAACAAACTCAAAATGAAAATTGCCAAACTATAATAACCCCGTCACACACAAACTCGCTGATGCACACACACGGGCGAGCGAGAAAGTTTTCCATTCAAACGTCCTTCGACGACCTCGACCCCTTTCCTGAGGCGGGTTAAAGCCCCCCCCCCCCCAAAAAAAAATATAATTGCTGTTTTCTTAAAATGTACTCTTCGTGGGAATTTCAAAGTATTTTCTTCCATTTGTGATAAAACTTGACTTATTACACAATTCAAAATCTTTCCAAGTTATGCTTACAATGATTTAAATGAAATGCAAATGAACTATGAACATTTTTTACATCAGTAAAAAAATGGATGGATTTTAGAAATCTGAATCGAAAGCCTGCTTTGACTCTTGTGTACTTGTTGTGTACTTGTTGTGTACTTGTTGTGTACTTGTTGTGTACTTGTTGTGTACTTTAGTCTGACGTTGTCATGCACTCAAGTGTTGTTTTCAGCACAATCGAGTCGCGGTGCAGTTGAGCGTGGCGCACTGTTGCCGCGGCGACGTGAACCTGGACGCAAACTCGTGAAACTTTGAACTCTCGTGACTGCCAAAGAATGCAAAAGCCATTTGTCCAAAATGCCTTTTTTATCCGCCACGTTCAGATTGCGTGGCGTCGCGCACGCTCGTCACATGACCACAAAGGAAATGCGTGGAGCAAAAACATCTACAATAAGCCCTCACTTCTTGCCTCCATCACAGCGGGGAGGAGGTCAAAGGTCAAATGTGGTCAAAGTCCAGCCGATCTTCAGGAGAGCAAAGGCGGCGTTGGCGCCGTCAGCCGTCACGCGTCCTGCGCGACGCGTCGCCCTGATGGCGGAAGAGACAAATTCAGACACGACACGCACACACAAACGCGTCGGTGCGAACCTACACCGCTGCCGTTTGCGTACGCCACGTTGACCGCATCCGTCACGCCCGTCACGTTGGCGACGCGCACGTCTCCCCCGCCGGCCGCCGACGCTCTGGGAATGGCCGAGTCTGCCGCAGGATTCTGTCGGGGGGAGCAACGGAAATGCAAAGCCATCCCCGAAGGTGACCCGGGACCGCCACGCGCGTGGGCGGGACTCGTGCGTACTCACAGCGGCCAGGCGTGCTTTGGTGATGAGGGCCAGCTCGGTGGGCTGGTACACGCAACTCCTCAGCTGGCCCGTGTAGCCGCTGTACGGGGACACCATGTTGGCGCCTGCAAGCGCAAACGCAACCGTCAACATCCGCAACAGCTCGACATCGTCACTTGCGCTCGTTTTGCGAGCCGCGGGCCTTTCCCTGCCCGAGAGTGCATTTTGGGCTGTTTTGCTGCCGTTTCTCCTCTGACCTCCCCCTCCCCTTTCCTGCTGTGGCAATGATTGAAGTGAGGCTGTTGCTGTTTAACACAAGCAGGGACGCGTCACCACGGAGACCGCCGGGACGTGATCGGGCGCTCACGCGTGAAGACGACACATCAAGAGGAAGCTGACATTGTTGTGCCCGCCTCGACCTTGTCCAAGGTCAAACATTCGTGGCCGTCAGCAAGAGCTCAAGTCAAGTGCGTGCCCAAGCAGCAGGTGGCGCTATCACATTTGACAAGCGCTTTCAAGAACCATCGCTTGTCTTCACGAGGGTCCCACGTGAGTCGGGTCCCGTCCCAGAAGACTTTTCTTCATCTTCAGGTTTGGAAGCAATCTGAGGTACTCGCAGGAAAACAACTGAGATCCAAACCTTGAACTGTGACCCCGACCACCAGAGCGACACGCTGACCCTCGTTTTCTCAATTGGATTTTAGGAATAGAAAAAAAACAATCACATGTAAAATAATGAATGTCAACAACTAACTGATTATTAATGAAGTCAAATCAAACCAAAATAAAAAAAACTCATTGCAAAACACTGCAGCGACGTTCAAAGCTGTTGCCCGGCGCCATTCGTACCTTGCGCGTTCTCGTCCATGCTGAAGGCCTTGTTGTCGATGTTGTCCGCAAAGACGTTGCGAGCGTTGCGCTCCTTGAGGATGTTCTCGTAGCAGACGCCTCCGCGCGGGTACGCGCTCTCCCCGCACTCGCTCTCGCCGTCCGCGTCGCCGTTCGCCGAGCAGCAGACTTGCGGGACGCTGATCAGCGCCAGGAAGACCCAAGCGTTGAGCGCCAGGGCCACGGCCAACGTGGGGTCGTCCCAGCGGGGCCCGCGGTTCCCGTGGACGTACATGGCGATCCACGCCGCCCAGATCCCGACGGAGACGGCGCCGCACGCCGCCACCAGGGCGCCCTCCCTCCTCCACCGCTTGCCATTTCCCGCCATGACGCCCAGGCCCGCGCCCAGGGCGGCCAGCAGGAGCGCCATCACGTAGATCAGCGCCATGGCGAAGTCGGCGTTGGCCACGTCGCAGGGCACGGCAATCGAATCGCCGCCCGGCCCCGGCGGCCGGCGCACCACCGTGATGATCAGCCACTCGGCGTTGATGAGCACCTCCACCGACCACAGGGCCAAAGCGGCGAGGCACGAGGTCCACGCCCGCGGGGCTCGCTCCGTCCTGGCCAGGGCGTTGAGTCGCACGCCTTGAACCAGCAGACACGAGAAGCAGCCGGCGAAGAGGACGCCGAACAGGAAGCGCCGTGACGCGCAGGTGGAGAAGTTCTTCCCCACGATGAAGGCGAAGGTCAGGCCGAAGAGGCCGGCCGTGCACGCCAGGAAGCCGGCGTGGAGCGCCACCGCGTTCCTGCGGTGGCGCTCCCGCGTGAAGGGCACGTTAGCCAGCAGCGCGATAAACAGAACCAGGCTGACCGCCACGCCCGCCGACGCAAAGGCCTCCACCGCCACGCCCCACGCCGCGTCCAGGTCGCACAGCGCAAAGTAGAGCGGCCACACTTCGGGGCCGCAACCTGCCGGCTGACTGGCGTTGGACGCCATCGTGCTCGTCAGCAAATACTTCCTGTTAACACACACACGCGGCAAACAGCAAACTTGCTCAGCCTGGTGGTCAGTGCCAGCAAAAATGGGGTGGGGAGACATGCAACGATTATTATTCAAGCGGGGATAGACCGATTATCGACCAGGCCGATTATCGACGCTGATATTGTAAATTTGGATGAAACATAATTGTTTTTATTAATATGAATGTATTCATGAATGTAATTCGTGTAATTATAATATTCTGATGTATTTTTATTATGATTAAATATTAAATTAAATGTATATAGAATAGAATAATAATAGACCCTGAACTTTTTATTAGAACTTAAAAACTTTTTTTTTTTTAAATAAATAAAATCAACATTTTTGAAAATCTGAAAAGTGGTTCAATATAAATATACTTTTTTTTTTTTTGGACAAAGTTAATTGTTGGAGTTTGTATTCTTTTTTATTTGGACACCAATATTTCCCCTTTCCGTGAAAGTGAGGGGGGGGGGGGGCACTCACACATCCTGTTGTCAACTGTGAGATGAGGCGAGAGAGAAACATTAATGTTTAACTCAAGTCAAATATTTCAAGTTTGACGCGGGTGAAAGTGCACAAATGTGCTTCCGAAAAGTCAACATAGCGGACATGTGAGTTGCTGTCCACTTCAGCCAACTCCAATTTAATGTTGATTAGTAGGATTTCATCAACTGTTAAGCACTTTAATTGAGTGTATTTTTTTTATTTTTTAATGTAGCACCGTGTAGTTGAGTGTACTGCAATAGCGCATCATTTTGTTCAGTATTGTTGGGTAGCGCAGTCACGTGACCTCGCGTCAGTCACGACTGTGCGATAGCAACAAGGTCGCTGTGACGGTTGCCATGGTGACAGCGCACCTTGGCATGATTGGCATTCGTCAAGCATCCCCATCCCAATGACGAATGGATGCTAATGCTAACGGAGCTAGCCGCCAACGAAACACAAGTGTGAAATAACAAAAACACAAAAACAGAACTAGAAATGAGTTTCAAATCTAAAATTTACTTGACAACGTGTCTTCCTGACAAAAGCTTCTAAAAAGTACAACAAAAAGTATAACTAAAGAGACCGGAGTGACAAATAGAATTGTAAAAATACATTTTAAAGCACTAACAAATGTAGTGCGAGTGATGCGTTGACGTACCTGACGGCCGAGCTCAGATTGACGTGACGAGATCAGTCAAGGCGGGAAGCAAAAGTGGGACGAACGTCACATTCAGCTGCTCTCAGGTGGCTTCACTTTCGTCTCTTGTCTTTGCGTGGACACCAGATGAAGCGCAAAGGAGAAAAGAAGAAATCCCTCGGCGAGGTCCGAGGAGGGTCCTGCACGCTTGAATGCAACGAGCTGCCGCTCCACGCAAACGCCCGAGTCAGGCTGGAGCGACGCCTGGTGGTCGCATCCTGTAATGAGGACAAAACGTCATTGCACGCACAGACGAGAAATAGCGACGAGCTAATATTGAGGCACACTCAACTACTGTTGTTCCATTTTTTGGACGTGATGTGAAAGAAATGCTTTGTAAACTCTTATTTAAAAAATGTTTTTCTGCCAAAAGAAAAACGATTTTAATCATAAACATGTAGGGTCATCAACGTACAAGAGGAGCTAAAATGTTGAGGCATTGTGATTTCCTAGGAAGGTTGCAGAAGTGATCATTTGATAGAAACACTGTCACATATTGATGAGTATCTATTCCTATTTCACATAAATGAGTATCATTAATAAAAACGAATATTTATCATTCAAACAAAGTTTCTTAATGGGCTCTTTGCACAAATCCATCACTTCATGTACCTTCATTTGCATTTCCTGTCTTTCAAGGTGATTAATTCAGGTGTGCCTGGCCTCAGTAATTACGACGACTTTGGCCAGACACGCCTGCATTCATCAGTTTGTCCACTGATGAGAGACAGGAAACAAAGAAGTGGTGTTAAGTTCGGGAAGTAGTCGAGCTGTGCAAAGAGCTCATTCAACCGCACAGGCGCGTACTGAGTAGCGGTGACTTGCTGCTCTCTAGCGGCCACCTCGTGTAAGTGCAAGCAGTTTGAAAGCTGGTTCAGATGCGAGCTAAACGCACGCACGCACATCTACTACTCAATTTTTTATTTTAAGTTCATCTATGTAAATTTCATCTGAATATGTTTTTAAAGAAAATATACTGTATTGAAATGTATTTCTATTGGATAATATATTAATAATAATTTATTATATGCTGTATCCAAGATGTATGATCCTTTATACAACGTGTACCATACAAACGGAGGGTGCAAAACACGCACACGCGCACACACAAACTTACTTTGGGCGTGGGAACTGCACATGAAAGTTCTTCCGTTTGAACCCGCGTGTCACGTTCTGAACTGGAGCCGCCGTCCTGCTGAGCGCCACGGTGGCGTGCGTGCGTGCGTGCGTGCGGCCCCCCAGGACAGGCTCCACCCAGGAAGCGGGCACGGCCGATGACCCACATGCAAAAGTCCTCATCGTCCTCATCTGCATCGGACGCAGGCAGGAGAAGGACGCTCAGAGAAGAAGATGAAGATGATGAAGATGATGAAGGCGGTGGCGCAGCTGCTGCTCCAGGCTGCGTGCGCGCTGACGGCGGCAGCGGGTGAGGCAAAACTTTCACATTGGCAACACCTGACCGGAAAATGGGTCCAAGTAAGTTGTGCTGAGGTTTTCTCCAGGCTACTGCGGCGATCGCCAACATTCATGTCGGCTTCATCGGCGACTCCAAATTGTCGTTTGGCGTGAACGTGTTTGCGAACGTTTGCCGTGTGATTGGTTGACAATCTGTCTGGGGCGGAGTCCGCACTCCAGTTCACTCCAGCTGGAGGAAATGAACGACTCCTGCAGTTGATCCTTTTGGAGTAGAACTCCATCCGGTTTTTCAGCAGGAACCAAACGATGAATCTGCTGATCGTGCCGGACACGAGCCACGAGAAGCCGATCAATAACGACACAGGGGGGCTGAGTTTTAATTAAATGTGACCCGCAATCAGTCGGCAGGCCAGCGATCGATGACCTCATGACTGTCCTAGTAACAGCGGGCAGAAGGTCGGCACTCAACGCGTTGCAGTCAAACTAAAGTCAAGGCAGAAAGGACAAGTCATGGTTTTGTGTCAAGGATCGAGTCCCGAGACCAGGTACAAGTCCCCGGAGAAGGTTCTAGTCCGGAGCTCACGTCCCAAGTGGAGGTTCTGCAACAAGTCAATTCATTTCATGCTATTTGACTTCACTGTCAACAACTTTCAAAACAAATTGCATCCACGAATTCAGGCTTCCCCAATCCTGGTCCTCGAGGGTGGGACGAGCCCTGCAGGTTTGAAATGTTTCCGTCCGCCAACACAACGGATTCGAAAGATCAGGATCGTCAGCAGGCTTCGGGCTGATGAGCTCATTGTATGGATCAGGTGTGTTGGAGGACGGAAACATGTCAAACCTGCACGACTCCGGCCTTCCAGGACCGGGATTGGGGAAGCCTGCTCTAATTCATCCGGATTTCATGTTGGCACGCGATCATTATTTTGGAGACTTTCTCTTTGGATTTTCACGATGGCGCTCTTCAAAATAACCCGGTCTTGCCTCGGCTCAGGGCCCCTGAAGGTGGACGGCGGTCCGGACGGCGGGCCAGACGGCGGCGTGGACACCCTCAGCCACTCCCTGACGCTGGTTCAGCGTCTGGAGGCGCTCCTGCTGCAGGGCAACGGCAGCGACGTGACGTTGCGGGTGGAGACGCCCAACGCCGACGAGGTGAAGCTGATGGCGGTCCACGCGCTGGTTCTGTCACTGCAGAGTCCGGTTCTGGAGGACCTGCTGCGGAAGCGAAACGACAGCATGCTCACGTTGCTCGAGAGTCCGGAATGTGCCGCCGTCTTTGAAAAGTTCATCAGGTTGGACAATTGAAAGTGTTCAGTAAAGCTGACATGTTTTTGAAATGCGTGAGCCTTTTTTCCATTCCGTGCGGTTGCAGGTACCTGTACTGCGGCGACCTTTCCCTGCGACTGGACCAGGCCACGCCCTTGCACCGCCTGGCCACCAAGTACCAGGTGGTGGCGCTGCAGCAGGGCCTGACGCGCTACATGACCCTCAACTTGGCCCGCCAATCGCCTTCGGGCCACGTGGCGGGTTGGTACGAGTACGCGCTGGAGGCGGGTGACGCGGTGCTGCGGGACGGCTGCCTCCAGTACCTGGCCTGGAACCTGTCCTCGGTCCTGCAGAGCGCCGAGTGGACCGGCCTCAGCTCCCAGCTGCTCATGACGCTTCTGCGCCGGTCCGATTTGGTTCTCCGCAGCGAGATGGAGCTCTTTGCCGGGCTGGAGGAGTGGATCTCGCATAACCGTCCCGACGGGCTGATGGCGGAGAACGCGCTGAGAGCGGTGCGCTACGCCATGATGCCACCCCGAGAGCTCTTCCGCCTTCAGACCCAGTCGGCGGTCTTGGCCCGCTACCGGGAGTCGGTCCGCGACCTGCTCTACATGTCCTACCAGTTCCACGCCGCCTCCCCCGTGCACATGGCCAAGTACTTTGACGTCAACTGCAGCCTGTTTGTGCCCAGGAACTACCTGGCCCCGCTGTGGGGGTCCCCCTGGGTGGTGAGCAACCCCACCCGCGACGACCGCAGCACCAGCTTCCAGACGCAGCTCGGGCCCAGCGGCCATGACGCCAGCAAGCGGGTAATTTACTGCTTCTGTCTACTCTTTTGCTGCATTCTGCTCATTTGTTCCACTCGAAGGCCGTTTTCCGTTGACGACTGCCAAAGTGCGTCAATCAAAAGTATTTGTCAACGGTCACAAATATTTGTTGGAAGCCGCTCCAGGTGATGTGACCCCACCTGGATTTAGTCAAATGTTCTGGCTTTACGGGGTCATATGACTTCATCCAAGCTCACAGTAAATTCCTTCCAACGTATGCTCCCCCTTTTCGGGTCAAAGACCCCAAATCGAAGTCTTAAGTCTGTGTTCCTGCCCGTCCCACTGTGAGATGTCGTCAAAGGTTGCTTGAATTTGCTGAGCTGAAAATGGAAACCTGTAAATGTGCAGGTCACCTGGAACGTCCTGTTCTCGCCCCGCTGGCTTCCCCTCAGCGTGAGGCCCATGTACACCGAGACGGGCGCCATGCAGCCCACGCGGGCCGAGGGCGGGCGTCCCCGCATCATCGTCACGCCCGCCACCTCCAGCGCCGACTTTGCCGGCGTGAGCTTCCAGAAGACGGTCCTGGTGGTGGCGCAGCAACAGGGCCGCCTGCTGGTCAAGCACGTGTACGACTTCCACCAGAGCACCGAGGAGAACGGAGACTTCCTGGCCGACGCCGACCTGCACCGCCGCACCTCCGAGTACCTGGTGGACGGGTCCCTGACGCTCCACGTGCTGGTCAAACCCATGTACCAGAGCCTCGTCGCCAGCAACAACTAATCATGCGCACG
This sequence comes from Vanacampus margaritifer, assembly GCF_051991255.1. Taxonomy (NCBI): domain Eukaryota; kingdom Metazoa; phylum Chordata; class Actinopteri; order Syngnathiformes; family Syngnathidae; genus Vanacampus; species Vanacampus margaritifer. Next base: position 605,201 of record NC_135449.1, read on the forward strand.
TGCCGATCGCACCCTCACCTGTTTGGCTTTCCCGTACGCACAGACGGCAAATCCAGGTTCGGAAGGTCAAAACCCTGCCACCGTTTGGCTTTAGGTGCTTCTATTCAACATGCTCAGGGTTTTGACTTTCTGGACCCGGATTTGCCATCTCTGTCTGCACGTCCGCAGAGATTGTCGGTCGTCGGGTCACGTTACGTCGCAAAGGTTGAACGCCGGCAACGGGAATCCTCCTGTTTATTGAAGGCGGTCGGTTTACCTTGAATCCAAAGAGGCTTCTTCAGCTCCAGCAGCGACGTGTAAACCGTCATCATCATCTTTGCTTTCAGAAGCCACCTTGAGCCAGAAAGCTCAACCTGTCAGAGACGGACGGGCGTCAACCATTTGCCTCGCTCCGACCTTTGATGACTACTTAGGAACACGCGCCCCCCAAAAATCAACTGAGCAAAACAGAAGCAGAACTGGGGCAGCTCAGGCAGCCGAGAGGGTTCCGAAGAAACGCGGCCTCGGCAGCATTTCTGACCCAACATTTGCATCATCGGATGGGAAAGCAAAAGGGAGGGTTGCCGGTTGACATTTTTCTGCTCTCGCTTGTCGTCGTCGTCCCGCCACGTTGACGTCGTGTTGCCTCTCAAACGTCTGGTGCTAATATTTACTTTTGACTTCATTGTTGATGTTTTCCCTTCAACTCGTTCTACGTTCATTTAATCGTACACTTGAAACCCGTTTTTGAATTTGACAAAAGCAAAATAATAAACTTGTTGAAATTGAATTTGTCCATGAAGTTCTTCTGTTGGATTCTTCCGGGATTTAGAGTGAGTTAAGTCAATAAAATTGAGGGAGAGCATTTTTGTTGAGTTCGTGGCTCTTTTCAAATTCAAAACTGATCTTAGTTTTTCTCCATCACGTCAAGTTTTTGAACTACAGAATCAACATTTTCTTGGAAATATGAAAAAATAATCAAAATTCCACTTAACAGGCTTGTGCTTGTTTGATAAAAATGAAGTATGAATGCTTTTACAAGGGATGTGTGCTAATTGTGTGCAAGGTCAAAAGTTCAACTTGAGGACGATTGCGTGTGATGCTAATCGGTTGAACTGTGTTTATCTGGAGGCTGAGCTGTGGAAACATAATTGACGTGCTAGAAAAAAAAAACGGATTGCAATTTTGGAATCAACATAAAAATCTAACTCAACTGAAGTTTTCAAAAATAATTGTTTCATAAACAATTTGAGACGAGAGTACATACAAGGTACCGTTTTGAGGTCGAACCCTGGGTTTTATTTCAAGGCATCAGGACTCACGACAATATCGGCCGCCCTTTTGTGGCCGTTTTACAGTCAAGACCTATAAACAAAAAATTCGAAGAATGGAAAATTGCCATTCATTTCATGCAATTTGAAGGGCAAATGCTATATTGGGATTTAAGCATCCTTCTTGAAAACTATCTGTCAATTGTTTATTTTTTTAAATATCAAAAGTACTAATGGTATCGGATCAATCCTTGGTTTTGGTATCTGTGACTATTCAAGAGTTGAGTACTGGCAGACTCGTACTGGTATCGGCCTGAAAAAGTTGGGATCAAACATGAATAATAATTAGGGAGTGCGGTATCAGTACAGCTGCTTTTGATCAAATTCATGTATCGGGTACTAGTGAAGGTTGCTGATATGAGGTAGTGATACTCAAGGCAAGAAAGTGGAGTAGGTCCTACGTGCCAGGAGATGGCGCTACTACGCTGCGGCCGTCTCATACATCAGCGAATGTCACAAAGGGAGAAAACGTTATGCATCACAAGCGTGAGCGGTATCGGTACTTGGCATCGGTAATCAATCGAGAGGATCGGTCTGAAAAAAGTTGGCTCAAGTATCCATCCATCCATGACAAATAATAATCCATAAAAGTTAACATGACAAACATACAAAGTCGACGTTATTGTTGTGGAGAATTGTCATCATTGTTCTTCTCCAGTGCCAGAAAGTGAGGACTGCATCTCCCATGATGCCTTGCGGCCATCGGAGCAGGAAGCAGCTGGCCAGTTGAGGCTTGGCAGCAGTCCCCGCCCCTCCTGCACGCGCGCGCGCTGCCTTCTCTGCAAGAGTGCTTCGTGCACGAGGCGCAAATCCGAGCGGCCGACGTGCACGCGCATCGTCGTGCACGGTGCACCTATGTGCGCCGCCAGAAGCTCGCTGCAGCAGGAGGAGGAGGGCGAGGGGGGCGAGGGGGGCGGCCCCCCACCTCCCTCTGGGGGGCCCCGCCCCGGCAGAGCTAAGGGAGGTAAGCGCGACGTCGTGCCGGAGACACACTTCCGCTCAGATGACATTTTTGCGCGTACAAACCTGATGCTGCGTTCGCTCACTTGCACGCGCGCTGCAATTGGTCACGGGACGTGCGTTAAACAAAAGTGTGTGTGTGTAGGTGGGGGTGGGGGGGGGGTGTTGGCGCATGACCCACTTGCTGCTGTCAACTTGACATTTTTGCGCGTGCACATCCTCTTCTGCACGTACACTTCAACTGTTACACAACTAGCGTACGTGCGTGTGTGTGTGTGTGGTACCTCCATAACACACAGGTGAATAAACACACGTACACGTGCAAACGCACACCTAAACTCACAAATATGCACGTGTATAACGCACGCACGCATGCATACGTACACATCATGCAAATACATAAACGCAAGCACACACACTGCAGGACGTGACCAGGTAGGCCCCGCCCCTTTCGGTGCTGCCAATCAGTGTTGACATTCGGTTTGGAGTCCTTAAAAACAATTTAAAAAATAAGTTTTTCTTGGTCGTCACGACGACGCAAGGAAACCGTCTGGAATGCGCCAAACATTTTCGCTGGTCCTTGTTGTGGAATTCCTTGGAAGAATATTTGGAATTCCTTCTGACTTGTTTGTGGCTCACTTGGCACGTTGCCCATTGCTTCACATTTGAACCCTCAACATCACGCCGTGTGTGTGCGTTTGTTTGTTGGTGACAAGCAACAAACATTCAAGCTGCCACCTTTGAGGTGTGCCATTGCCGAGTCAGCGTACGCCCTCGATTGGTCGCCAGCCACATATAAACAACCGATTGACTGGTCGCCAGTCACAACAGCTCAGACCAAAACAATGGATTGGTTGCAGAACCTCCGACTGCGAGCCACACGTCCAAGCCACGAGTCCGCCGTGCCGAGCGACTCGACTGACGTTTTGTTTTGTTTGCGTTGGCAGGCAAGCGGAAGTTGGTCCTCGCCCTCCCCAGGGAAGTCTTCCAACAAGCGCCCCCTCCCGCACTGTAAGCTCATCTTGCCACATTCCACTTGGCACCAACACCTGACACAACAAGACACGCCCACCGGACAACGCTCCGCTCTCATTGGCAGGCCCCCACGGCACTCACCGGGCCAGGCCATTGATTTTTCATTCTTTTATATACGTCAATATTTAATTGATTGATTGTAAATAAGAAAGATAGTGTATTAGCATGTAAAAAAAATACATGTACATCTTTAATCCATTTCTAATATATTCAAATATATACTGTTGAGGTGGAACAAAAACGATTTGAATTCGAAAATTTGTTTTGACTTGAATGAATGAATGAACATTTCATTTGCATCATTGGCAAGATAAATGAAAAATTCAACATGGACAAAAACAAATTGCATCCGTCGTGTAAATATGCAACCGACAGGCGAAGGCAGAAGCAAAAGCTTTTCATTTCTGCGCCTGCGTCGCTAGCACGGCAAAATGCAAGAAATCATCATCCATTGAATAATTTGATAAAGCACCAAATCAAAACAAGGTCTGACCTTGCGTGTGCTGACGTGACAAAATCAAACTCATTGTTACATTTTGAAAACCGTTGCACGGAATCCCGAGGGTCGACAATCCTATTCCATCCTATTTCTTCATTCATTTGACTTCTCCACTTTCCTTTAAACTTCCCATTTTTTGTTCCATGCAAGTGCTTCATTCATTATAATAAAATTAATTTGGGAAAAGAAACCAACTTGTGTTATTATTAATAACAAACTACTTTGTACTTATATTTGACATACACATGAACATCATGTCACATCATGAACTCGTTGACCGGCGGCCATTTTGACTGAAGCTCCTGGCTGGATTTTGACTGATTTCGCAAAGCCCACAGAATATTGTGTTTGATTGCGAAAAAAAAAACATGGAACCTGCCAAAAGAAGGATTAGAGTCTCTTCTTTCATCAGAAAAAAAAAGAATATTTCTATCCGTTTTCATTTAGCAGCAATTAGCATTAGAATATAGCCAAGTTTCATCATTATTCACAAATCAAAGTGTGGAGAAATCAGCTTTATTGCAACATGGCCCTGGTGGATCTCTTGTACTCTGATGCCACCTGCTGGCCGTTTCTGTCAAAACTAGCATTCTTCAAGCACACGCTTCAGTTCACAGGCTGCATCAAAGCCGTCCGTATGCTCAAACATAACAAATGTATAAATACGTTTTGGGGACACTTAAAACATGTCAGAACGTGTTTAGAGGTTTTTGGGAAAAAACGAGTTCATGAATGAGGACCCAAAAATACATTCATGTGCCATCAAATATCGATATCAATATTTGTCAATATTTAAAGATTGATTTAAAAATGTAACTATTTCAAAATGGACTGATTGAACTATTTAAGCTATTTAAATATTTATTATTTCAACATTTAACAATTTAAAAAATATTGATTTCAACATTAACATGAATGACTTCACTATTTAGTTCATTCTTCTTCTTTTCCCTTAAATGAATGCATTCTAGTTTAGGTCCAATTTCAAATTAAACGTGTGACCATTGGTAACAAAAGTCTGCACACCCTTGCAATACAGTGTTGGGACACAGCAGTGAATCAAACGATCAATCAATCATGTTTTTGTGTGCTTCAGCCCGCCGAGAGATTTAGACTCCAAAGCGTGCGTGACCATCGGCGACAAGGTAACTTCCTGTCTGTTGACCTGCTTGACTTCCTGTGCTTTCACCGGTTTTGTCGCCGGGCAGAATTTCGAGGTGAAGGCCGACGAGCTGGAGCGCATCGGCGAGCTGGGCCGCGGCGCGTACGGCGTCGTGGACAAAATGAGGCACGTGCCCAGCGGCGTCATTATGGCCGTCAAGGTGGGCCCGACCGCAGACGCCTTCAAAATAAAAGTCTGCATTCCTTTCACCACTAGCTTTAAGACCACGAAGACATGAACTCAGAGGTGGGCATTGTGGGTCCTGCAGGTTTTGGAGGTTTCTGACTTCCAACGCAAGCTGATTCCAATCAACAGGATGCTTACCAGGCTTATGCTGATGAGCTGATCATAGATCAGCTGTGTTGGAGAAGGGAAACATGCAAAACCTGCACGACTCCGGCCCTCGATGCCCACCTCTGCATTAACTCATTGACTGGCAGCCATTTTGACTGAAGCAACCCCCTTCGCTCCTGGCTGTTTTATTGAATTTGGACTGGTTTTGCAAGGCCCACCGAATATTGTATTCTATTGCTATAAAAACACAAAGCAGAAAGATGAAAGTCTCTTCTTTCATTAGAAAAAAAAAACGTATATTTCTATCAGTTTCTGTTTTGCAGCAATTAGCATTAGCTAAGTTTCATCATTATTCACAAATCTGTTTAAAGCTGTGGGGGGTAAGAGCTTGTTTGCAACATGGCCCTGGTGGATCTCTTATACTCTGATGCCACTGTGGCTGTTTTTGTAATAATTGCTTCAACCGTTCTCTTCAGTAACAAAGCCTTCCGTATGCTCACGTATAAAAAACAACAACATAGAAACGTGTAAATATGTCTTTGGGACACTGGTAATATTTAAAATAGAACGTATTTATATGTCTTTGGGAGAAAATGAGTTAAGAAAAGTGAATGTTATGCTGAAGCGAGTGGAGGAACTTGAGCATATTCACATTCAATAATTGTAATCATTGACAAGAAAACCTTTTGAGTCGTCAAATAATTCAAAACAACAAAATGACAGTTTTGCTCAGGTAGATTTTTTCTTACATGGTCCAAAACATCCTTTTTTTTTTTTCTTTCCCCCCCAGAGAGCTCAGTATTGTTCATTCTGTAATTTTACCGATTTGACATGTCATCATCATTGCTCTCTCTCTCTTTTTTTTTTCTTCTACAAAATGACATTTCAAATATCTTTTTCTAATCTCATAAATTTTAACGTTGCACGTGAAACGATGCATCTCATAATCGCGGACTTGAAGTGGTAAGAGGAGCTGGAAGTGGAATTATTTGCAAAGGAATCACATCCTTTGTGTAAAAGTAGGGATACATGTTGATGTTGTCAGATGAATGTGGCCAATCGGAAGGATTCTTTTTGCACAATATTGTGTTTGTTTGACATTCCGAGAAAGTTATCGATCTTTCGTTAACGTCCACGTGAACTCGGATCCTCTGCAGTTTCATTGGAGGATTCCAGGATCCAAGCAGCGTGTCAGCAAATATTCTGTATCGTCCATTACAAAATCCAATACTTGATTGTAGCATTGCGCTTGGCAAACAAGGGTCCCCCCAAGCCACACCCACTTTCCAGTCAGTGTTGTCTCCCACCTCAACATCCCACTTACGTGTTGCCGAGACCAAGGCCGAACCCAGCACAATGTTGCCCTTTAACCTCTCTGCATTGCTTGGACGCTGCTGTCCGACTTGAAAACTCACACCGGTCAGATCGTCCGACAGGCGGAGTTTTGAACCGGCCGTGTTTGGGTCCAGAATGACGGGACTGTAGGAGACCACCCGCTTCATTCGCTCCCACACGCTGAACTTGAGGTTGCCCACATGCTTGGCTTCGTCCAGCAGAGCGCCAGGTGGGAGCGGCTCCAGGTTGCCGGGTAGCTTCTGGTTTCTGACCGTGGCGGCCTGGAAGTTCTTCATGGAGGAAACGGGGTCAGAGGTCAGCTGCTCCTCTGCGCTCCTGATCACTTCTAAGAGGGCGGCCATGTCTTTGCTGAGAGCCGCAATATTCTCCTTCATGCTCCGACTCTTCTTTTGCTCTTCGTCCCTCACGGCAGCCAACCTGGCGTCCTCCTCGGCCTGCAGGAAGCCCCGAAGCTCCTCAAAATCCTCCTTGATCTTCCTTTCAACTCGCTCCCACTGGACCTTGATGTGTTCTGCTTGTTCAATGTACTTGTCTCTTTTCTTTTTGGAATATTCGAGCCTTCTCCTGACATACTTGAGGTTTTTCCCGAGCTTCTCTTGGTGAGCTTTCACAACTTCATCAACGGGACGGAACTTGTGGCCCGCGTGGATTTCGGAATCTCTGCAAATGACGCACACGAGTTTCTTGTGGTCCCAACAGAAGAGTTTCAGTTTCTCCTTGTGCAAGCTGCAAACGTCCTCCGACTCCATCGGGGCTCTTGAAAAGGCCTCGCACACCTTCCTCAGCGCCAAGTTCATAGGCGGGTCCAAGGATTTAAACTGCGTCCGGCAGACTGGACACGACCGATCGCTTTTCTGCTGCCACCACCGCCGCACGCACTCGCGACAGAAGCTGTGACTGCACGGCAGGATGACGGGATCGTGAAAGATGTCCAAACAGGATGGACATTGGAGATGGTCCTCAACTGGGTCAGCCATGATCCTTGTGAAGACACCAGCGTCTCACGAACTTTGAACGTTGACTTCCAGCAAGTCAGTCTGGTTGAGGCCAAGTGTGTCCGCCTCCCAGTTTTGCTTAGTTTTTATCCAGCGATCATACAGGTTTGTGTTCTTGTTTCGAGAAATGACATTCGAACCAGCTTATGGCACGAGGAAGTCCATCACAACCAACAAGTATATATTCCAGTTGGTCAAGATTTTTTCTCAAACCTCAAACCAGCTGCCATAAAACGAGTCCCATCCTCGGTCTCCTGGTCTTGTGTTTCTTGCCTTTAGTTTGACAATGAAGATGTGCTTCCACCTCTGTTTGTCTCTTCCGTCGTCATTTGTGTCCGCAACGGGTTAGGATTTTGGACAAACAGACCTCAGCAACACTGTTCGTGTCCTCCTATTACAGAAGAATATGCCAGGAAATGTGAGACGACGGTCTGCGGTTGTGGGGCGTGGCCAAAGAACAATCGGTATTGTGTACAAGACCAGGAACACGTCGACAAACCGGTTCAACACTCCAGATCCAGTTCTTCCAAAATGTCGCATTCTCTAATTTCAAGTCACGTTGGCAAAATAGTTGCAAGCACCTGCCTTGGGTCAAAGGTTCCCCCAGTGGTACTAAATGACTGCTTGAGCAAAATGCTCAAAATAAAAAATCTAACACATGAAGAAAGTCAAACTAATCATTAAACTTGCAAAATCCACTAGCATTCCTCTGAAATCTTTTCTGTCTTCACCAAAATAAAACTTTCTGATGATGTTGATGTTTTTTTTTTTCTCGATCTCAGCTGATCCGCGCCACCGTCAACACTCAAGAGCAAAAGAGTCTGCTCATGGACTTGGACATCTCCATGAGGACTGTGGACTGCTTCTACACCGTCACCTTCTACGGGGCGCTCTTCAGAGAGGTGACTCCTACTCGCAAACACACACTTCCTGTCCAGTGACCAGACGTCCTCGTAGCACTTCCTGCTTACTGGGACAACGTCCTTGGAAGACATTAGCTGTGTCCAAATTCATAGGCTGGAGCCGAATTTGTCAGCCATGACGTAACATCGGGCCCAACTGGACCGCAAGTCGGTGTCCAATTTCACGCTCCCTGGAAAGCAGCCTTCAAATCTGGCCTTGGTTTCCGTGGCGACGGGCCCTGACAGAACGCTACTCTGCTCCTCTTCTAGGCCAACTGCTGCATGAATCCCAATCAAATGACGTTCAGTCAAGTCCCTCCCCCGCCTGACGCAGGCTTCTGATTGGTTGTTTGCAAAGATTCACGATTGAGTGACAGACGGCATTTCTGTTTCCGCCCCCTTTGGACACGCGCAGCTGAGATCAAATTCACAGAAGGCCTTTCCAAATTGGCCACGGCTTAAGCAGCCCGCAGAGGCTACATGAGGAGGAGACTTCCAAGGGCCCGGCATGCGAAGGGTCCTTCGTGGACCCAGACCATGAATGTGGACGCGGCTTCTTCTTCCTGATCATTGGGACAGTAAGAAACTTTCTGTCCAGTGAGATGATGTCATCGTAACGCTTCCTGTGTTGTTCTGTAACTCACTTCCTGTTTATCGGGACATTGTCCTGGTAAGAAACTTCCTGTTTATTGGGACAGGATGTCACTGTAACACACTTCCTGTCCAGTGAGATGACGTCATCATAACAGGTGAGCATGTGCGCTTGCCAGGGAGACGTGTGGATCTGCATGGAGCTGATGGACACGTCGCTGGACAAGTTCTACAAGAAGGTGTTGGAGAAGGAGCGCACCATACCCGAGGATATCCTGGGAAAGATGGCCGTCTGTGTGAGTACGCGCCCTCGCCGCCGCCACGTCTCATCCTTGTCCCTATGGTGCGTCAGGCTGTGCTGGTTTGCTTTCAGATCGTGAATGCGTTGGAGCATCTTCACAGCAACCTGCGAGTCATCCACAGAGGTGGGTCATGGCGGCGGCGGCGGCGGCGGCGGCGGCGGCGGACTGGTCGCGTGTTGTCATGTGCGGCTTGTGCTCACGTGGCGTGTGCTCACCGCGCAGACGTCAAGCCATCCAACGTGCTGATCAACCGGCAAGGGCAAGTGAAGATGTGCGACTTCGGCATCAGCGGCTACCTGGTGGACTCGGTGGCCAAAACCATGGACGCCGGCTGCAAGCCTTACATGGCGGTGAGCGCAAACACGCACACGCGTGAGCCGGCGGATGACGTCCCTCGCTGATGTCCCTCGCTGATGTCGTTTGCGTCCTTTAGCCGGAGAGGATCAACCCCGAGACCAACCAGAAAGGATACAACGTCAAATCCGACATTTGGAGTTTGGGGATCACCATGGTAACCAAAGACAACCCTTTCTCTTCTTTTCTTTCTCCTCCTCTTTCTACTCATGCTTTTTTCCCTTTTCCACCTCCTTCACCTTTTTTTCCTCTTCTCTTTCTACATCCTCCTTTTCTTGTCTTTTCTCCTCTTGCTCTTCTTCCACCTGCCCCTCCTGCCAGCCGTCCTCCTACTGATCCTCCACATCCTTCTCTTCTTTGTTTCTCTCCTCCTCTTCCTGCTTCTCCTCACCCTTCGTCCTTTTCTCGCCCGCCTGGCCTTGACACGCCAACGTCTCGGCTGGCGTCCACGTTGAATCGGCGAGTCCAGCTGGAGCTGGCCATCCTGGGCTTCCCGTACGACTCTTGGGGTACGCCCTTCCAGCAGCTCAAGCAGGTGGTGGAGGAACCTTCTCCTCAGCTTCCTGCCGACAAGTTCTCCCCAGAATTCGTCCAATTCATTTCCCTGTGGTGCGCCACGTCTATGTCCTTCTCTTGTCTTTCATCAGCTACGTTGTTCAATGTCTTTTTTCTCCCGCCCTCCTTCTTGTTCAGCTTGAAGAAAGTGTCCAAAGAGCGACCCAGCTACGCAGAGCTCATGGTGAGTGCGCACATCAAACACTGGGGGGCGCTGTAGCACCAACGGTTTGTCCTCCTCAGCAACATCCCTTCTTCACGTCTCACGACACCAAAGACACCGACGTGGCGGCCTTCGTCAAGGTCATCCTGGCAGACCGCTGAGCTCCGGGCCAATGGGAGCCCTTCTGCTTGCGGTTATTCCGTCCCCTTCCTCCAGGAATTGTGTCCATTTTCAACACTTTTGTTTGTCATGTTTGTCCGCTGTCACTTGTGGTGGTTGTAGAAAATCCTAAATGGATTTGTCGGATAACGGATTGATTGTCCGCATGTCTTTGTATCAACAGCTCTTATGTGAACGTTCCCAATGAGCTGGTTGTCCACATACTGTAAATTGGTGCTAAATTGTGACGCGAATTGAGAGAAAGTCACAACAATAGACGACCTAAATGACGAGCACACAAACAATCGTATGTTTTCCATGTTTTGGTTGAAATGGAAATGGAACAACAATTTTGTGACTTTAGCTATATTCTAATGCTAATTGCTGCAAAACGGAAACGAATATAAATATACTTCCTTTTCCTGATGAAAAAAGAGACTCATCTTTCTTTTGGTAGCTTCCATGTTTTGATAGCAATAGAACACAATATTCTGTGGGCCTCGTCTATACGTGCTCTGTAACTGGCTGCTGACCATTCTCACCCGCAACCTAACAAGGATAAATGTTGTTGAAAGTGAGTAGATGGCCGTTAGTTTGAGTTTTTACTTGAAAGCATCTCTGACCTCCTCCAGGGAGTCAAATTGTTGCATTTGTCACTCGTGTTTGTTTTGCCTTGTGCGGCTTTTAGACATCTTGTTGTTGGCTGCCCGGCGTGTCCTTCCCAAGACTCTCGACTGTTGACCAATTTTTACTCTTCTTGCCGATTGCGCGTGCGTTTGTAATCAAGATTTTTCCCCACCTCATTTGAAAACAAATAAATTTGAAACTGAGGAGATCATATGGCCTTTTTTTTATATGTCGCGCATTGAGGTATTTCTCGTGCTTGTGAAATTGAGAAATTCACTTTTCTTCCATTTCATCCCAAAATTATTTTTAAAGCAATACTTGATTCATTGAGCCATTTTCAGCAGTAAAAAGTTAATATTTTGTCCAGAATTAATTTGATAACTTCATATTTTTTTAACATATTTTTCCACTTCAACCGTGCTGAGAAAATAAGTAACGACCAATCACGGCTCACCTCTTCTCTGGGTTTTGTATAAGAATGATACATTTACATAGAATACAAAAATACTGCTAAAAAATCTTGGCAGATGCCGAACGTGCCATTCCACGAGTTGGCCACTAAGTGGAGCAACAACACGGCATTCATTTTCCCAAATTTGGAGTCCTCTGGACTTGTGCTAAGTTTCTTGGACCCTCCCCCTCTTCCATCATCATCATCATCATCATCATCATCACAACAATCATCGTCATGCTTGGGATGCTTCCTCTTTCCAACTGGCAATAGAACACATTGATGACAATTTTGTCTGATGGGAACGACTGACCAAAACGTCAACGAGCAACCGAGCAGCAACAAAGAACACACTTTACACAAACAAGCATCGTTTGACTTAAGAGGCAAACATTTGTTACCGGCTGTCTGTCTTTGGCGGTCGGAGGAAATCTTTGCAAACGCTTCCGGCATTTTAAATATGGCCCACGTGCCCGCCGCTAAGTGGGTCCCGGCAGAAACATGCGCTACAAGAAAAGCACCCCCCCCCAAAGAAAAAACTTCACCAAAACGAGACAAAAGAAGAAAACGCATCTGCACAGTAGACATCATCATCATCATCATCATCATCATCATCATCACTTATGTGTGACTGTGCGTGCGTGTGTGTTTACTTCCTGTTTGTGTTTGGCGTGCTAAGAGGAAGGAATCTATCCCCTTCCCAGCCGGACGGTCATACATCAACAATTGGTGGGAAGGACGGCGGCGCTGGCGTGCACGTGAACGTCGGCGTGCACGTGAACGTTCACGTGACGTGCAACCTTTCGCTCATGTTGCCGAGACGCAACCTTTCAACTTGTCCTGACCTGCCGACGGCTGCGAGACGGACAGACAGACGCTTTCTGACCAAAGGGGGCCTGGCAGGCTTTTGGCCTTCGCCGGCTTTTCATCAAGGGGTGGGTGGGGCTAACTTAACCTAAACTACAAGCCCAACTTGAACCCGGTAAGGCAACGGGTGGCCATTGTGTGCCCCATCGTCATTCGGAATGGGCCCCGAGGAATGTGTGTGCGCATGTTGTGTGTGTGTGCATGCGTGTTTCTTGGGCTTACGGTCAGCACGCGAGGTTGACATTTCTCCCCAATTTCTCTGCAGTGGCGTGCGCTGGACCCGCGGGAAGCCGACACGACGTCACGGCCGACGAACGAGTCCTGGCAGCCGAACCAACGCATCTTTCAGCGGCTCCGTCTGGAAGAAAGTTCTGGAAGCGTTACAGCCCAGTAAATGTTGTGTCTGAGAGTGCGCGCCAGAATCCGTGCGGTCACGCCAATCATCACGCGGCGGACGAGCCATTGCTTGGCCAGGAATCAGACGGCCGCAAACGCTCATCAACATTCGCCGACACGGAAGCCCCAAGCGCGAACCGAGACGCACAAAAGGAAGTAAGCGGCCCGAAGCGTCTCAGTTGTGTGTGTGAGAGGGATTGAGTCAAGTGAGACAGTATTTCAGTAGTGCGAGAGTGTTTCACTAGCATGTGAAAGCATTTCAATAGCGTGTGAGTGAATGTTTCAGTTGCATGTGTGAGCATTTTAGTAGCGTGTATGACAAATGTTTGTTTTGGGAGTTTTTCACAAGTGAGTTTTAGTCAAGTGAGAGCATTTCAGTAGTATTTCACTAACATAACATTTCAATAGTGTATGAGAGAATGTTGCAGTGGTAATGTGAGAGCATTTCAGTCGTGTATTTGAGTGGAAACATTTCAGTCGTGTGTGTTTCTGTCGTTTGTGACGGATGTATTCAGTAGGTGAGTAAATAATTCTGCCGTATTTTTTGTGAGAGAGCATTTCAGTATTGTATGCGAGAGCTTGACAAGCGTGTCTTGATGATGTTGATGATGACAGAAGTTGTCGCTCACCTGTCCTCCACAAGTGTCCTGGGGCCAACGGGACCTGAGGGACCTCAGCGGTTGGTGTTGATTCAGTTGCCTGGCCTCCGAGGGGCCCGAGAGGCCACCGGCGCTCGGGTCCTCCCGGGGGTCACGCCCCCTTCCAGCTGGGGGCCGGAGCGGCGTTGGGGCCCCGATAGAACTTGATTGTTGACCTGCAGCGGGACTTCCTGAAGTGCGGCACACCTGACATGTAACACGCCAAAACAAAAGTGAAAAAAACACGGCAAGATGGTGTGGTTCTCCTCACATTTATGTACCGCCGGGTCGTCTCTTTTCCTATCATTGGGTCAATAACGGTGAGATGTGAAAAGTTTGTCTGATTTTGTTGCATCCTTTGACTTTTCAGAAGGTTTTTCTGACATAAATGATTGTGGAAAGAGATTGATGTCCCCACAAGCGGATGATTAGCAACACACACACACGCACACGCACACGCACACGCACACACACACACACACACACACACACACACACACACACACACACACACACACACACACACACACACACACACACACACACACAATCCATCAACGAGCAGTCAAATGTGTGTGTGAATGTCCGAGTTGAGTGCGGCGACCACACCTGCCCACTCATGTCCCAAAAACGTAACCAAAAAGAACTAATAGACAATCCAGATAAAACACAAGCCTGTGACAGCCCCGCCCCCCCTTGGGAGGCCAGCGAAGTGTACAGGAACACACTCACCCATGTGGACAATGGAGTGCCGGCCATTTCCCAGGATGCAGCGCGGCGCCGCACCAATCGGCGGCCTGGGAATCGGCGTGCCGAGTTTCCTCGACGCAAGCGTCACATTCCTTGATGAAAGAAAAGAAGGACCACCCCGCCCGCCCGCCCGCCACTGAGCCGATCACATTACTCACACACACCACCACAATGTACACACTGATTGGTCATATTCTAGACTAGAGCTCAACTTTGTGTCCGTTCCACAACGTTGAACAGCAAAAGTGTTTTGAGTCTTGTTATGAGCGAGGTTGTTTTCTCTCCAACCTCTTCCTGCAAATGACCGTTCGCCGGCATTTACCGGCATTCCAAATCGTCAGCTTGTCTGTAAGAACGTTGACATTGTTGACACATTGTTTAAATAGAGTCAATAAAACATGAATATTGGCAATATTTGCATTTTGAAAGGCCATGTGACCAAAATAAGACCCACTCAAATATTTGCTCAAAGAAAACTGATGGCGGTACGAAACTTTTGGTTTGTGTTCTGCGCATGCTCTATTTGCAAGGAATCTTGCTCTTTTGACTGTGGGAACTACTAGCGCGGCAGACATCTTACGTTGCCACTCGCTAAACAAGCCCAACTTGAATACATTGCTTTATTTCTGTCTGTTCGGTGAAAAGTCCAAAGCCCAGCGGAAAAACACAAGCAGAAGTAAACAAACATGGCGGCACAGCACATAAGCAGGTTTTTGGAGCCAGGAGAAAAGCAACTACTTTATTTAACGTGGTGAATGACATGAAGACAATGTCTTTTCTTGACCACAAGTTAAAAGCGGAAATGACGTGTATTTATGTCATGACGTTGTCCGTGCATCGCGGTTTAGAACTCAGTCGGCTTCTCGCCAAAGTTTCAGAAAGCTGATTTTTTTTTTTGAAAGCGTTTTCCATTAGCTTCAAGCTAGCATGTCATGCTAAACGCCATCGATGCAAATGAGCGGAGATGCCAAGCGTGATCTTCAAGCAACTGCTCCGAACATCAAAACAATGGCTTGAGAATGTGCAAGATGGGAAAGGAGAGCCACGATATGTAGCGGGCGGGACAACGCCGTCCTTTCCTGACAGCAAGTGTGGAAAGGATGCGGGGTCACGCAAAACGCGACTCCCCTTTCGCACTCATCTCGGTCCCATCGCTCAACTATTTTTATCGAGCCGCAGACGAAGCTCAGCTGTGAGGGATCACAACAACCGCACGCCGTCACGCACACGCTGCGGGATCGCCATGACGACATCTGCAGCGAGGGAATCTAAACACTGCCGATTACGATTCTCATTCATCACATGACGTGCGTGCGTGTGAATGCGTGTGCGTGCCAAATAAACATTTTCAAGAAGTGGACACACAAAGTAGAGCCGCGCAGACACGAGAAAACGTTTAAGTCCGGAATGGTCGGAAGCCGCATGTCAGACATCTGAAGGCTCCTGACTCACCGCCGCCGACGCTCTAATTCAACACACACGGCGCAAACACGCACTCGCTCACACTTGATTTATGCAACTTGTTCAGGGGTCAAATGGAGGTCATGCGAAGGACACGTCTCCTTTCCTCGCATTCTGCATTTGGGATTTATTTGTTTCGTCCCAGGTGTGGAACAGCGGACCGGCTCGGTAGGGTTCTGGTTCTGGGTTCTGGAGGGTAAAAAGGTCTTAGCCCAAACAGCCTACAAGTTTTATGGACTTGGAGAAGGCTTTCGACCGTGCCCCTTAAGTAGTTCTGTGGTAGGACTGCCCTGTGAAACCCCGACACAGGTTGTCCGGTTCCTGCACGACCGGCGTCAGCGTTGTAAGTCGGATCCAGTGAGGGTTGGACTGCACTTTGTCACAGATTCTGTTCAAAACTTTTGTGGTCAGAATGTGTGGGTGGAACCGAGGGGTCGAAGGGGTCCGCTTTGGCCACCTCGGGATTGCGTTTCTGGTTTTTGCAGATGATGCGGTTCTGTTGACTTCATCAAGCTCAACTTTCACTGGAGCATTTTGCGGGATGAGAATCGGCACCTCCAAATCTGAGGCCGTGACCCTCAGTCAGAAAAGGGCGGAGTGGGGACGAGATCCTGCCCAAGTGGAGTTCAAGTCTTGCTTACGATTGAGGAAAGAACTGGGGAGGCGACCGCAGTCACGCGGGCTCCGGATCACATCTCTGGTCCATGTTGATCTCTAAACACCAAGTGGCAAGACTCCACCCAACCATGGCTCTCTGCTCACCACGCATACCACCACTCTCTGTTCTAGCAGTTTTATTAGCCTCTTTGTTCCCACAGTCTGCACTACTTGTTAGCCAAATTTTTTCTTCTTCCCCAAATGACTAGAAAAGTTTTCCACTCTCACCTGGTCAGGAGCTTTGGGCCATTTTGATTCATTTCTTTGTTATTCATTTTGAACAATGTTTTGGTCATTTATTTTAACAATGTCATTTATTTGAAACATTGGTATTTATTTGAGGTACGGCGAGCATGTTAGCCACGAGCTCCCGTGGCTACAAAGTGGCCGCGTTGGAAATGAAAGCGAAATCGCTTTTGGCTGCACTCAATCTCAGACGGGACTTGGCAGGACTCGCCGCTACTTGGCCGTACTCTGCGATACCGGCACAAATGCGAACGTCCGAGCGTTGGCGAAGGTCCCAACGTTGGCGAAGGTCCCAGCGTTGGCGAAGGTCCCAACGTTGGCTCCACCGCCATGCCCGACTTTTCCGGACTGGCGTTTGAGCATTTTACGAGGCCGTTAGCGCCTGAACGTGCCGTCTGCCGTGGGATTAGCGTCTGCGGCTAATTAGCCTACACACGGCCATCGTAAAACAAGAATGAGGATCATAAAGTACAAATAAAGAAAGACTGCCCACTTTCAGCACACAGGTGTACAAAGGGACGGGGAAGAAGTCAGGTCAAAAATAAAAAAGACGTTAGGCTGACCAGATTTTCAAAGAAAATCGAACATACACATTTATAACGAGTCCAGCTGGTGACAGAGTGGGAACTAAATTCAGCATGAGAAAATTGGAGTTAAACAGGCTTACTTTAGCTAATGCTAAATGCTATCTTGGGTGACAGTTCAAGGGCGCTAAACAATCGATGCACTCGCCATTCTGCAACCTTTTTTGCTCGGTCCCGGCAGCTACTGGAAGCCGGCTGTGCCGTTGACCTCGCGCCGGTCCCGCATCGCAACATTGGAAATATGCCGCCAGAAAAGCTCAGCTAGCAATGGGTCTGATTAACGACCGCAGCATTAGCTTAGCCGCTAGTAGGACTTCATTTCCCATGATTTGTAGACAGGCGAGTAGTTCTAGTTCCAGTATGATGAAAAGACGCCCGTTAGACGCAATGAGAGGCCGATGAGGAGAACGCAAACGTAAATGTAAATGGGAAGCTTAAAAGCACGAGGCGAGCAGCAGGTGCGTCATCACTAAAGACATTTTTTCCTTGTTATTTGCTTTTCAAAATAAGGTGTTTTTTGGCACTTTTACAGAAGCATGTTACTGTTTAGTGGTTTAAGCCATTATACACTTTTCTCATCAAGGCCTTTACATTTTCTCGCATTTCTCTCTTGTTTAAACATTCTCAATGTTCGAACCTTCATACATTTTATATAATAGGAAAATTACTGTAAAAAAAAAAAAAAAATCTGCGATAAAGCGAGTCCGCGAAAAGTGAACACTTATTAATTTAAAAAAAAAAGTCCTCTTTTTTTGACCTTATGGAAGTGTGCACCCTAATGACAACTTACATGTGGCCCAAAAGTGGGACGCCGGCACGCGACCTGCGGGAAAGTGCGGCAAAACAATATAGCCGTCGAAATTCAGCAGGATTTGCTGGGCTCAAAAGCAGGACCGTCCCAGATAAAAGCGGGCGTGTGCTCACCCTAACATACATTCAACATACGCACGTTGGCTGCTGCGCATGCGCACACACTTTTACAACACTCACACACACGGCACGCAGGGCTGCATGTACATTCAACACAAACAACAATTTCTCTCTCACACACACAGGAAGATGCTAATGAGCTGTACTTAGCTGAACGGAAGAAGCTAGTTTGTTAGCTGGTAAACAAGTTAACAAACACGGTTGCCAAATAAACAAAAGTGTCACAGCTGCAGCGTTTACGTGCACGCTCGGCTTGTAATGAGCAGCTAGCACGTTAGCAGGACACAACATGGCAGACGCACAAAAGGCCACACACACTCGTCGCGTGTGCGTGCAGCTCTACTGCTGTTGTTGTGACACCGGCACACGTGTGGTCCATGTGTGCGACACACAACGGCGACAACACACACGCAGCACATACAACACATTCTGCTTCTTTTCCAATCTTCATTTGTGATTTGATTAGGAGACAGGAAGTGGTCACTGTGCTGACAGGAAGTGATAGGCCAGCTGTTGATGCACACACCTCACGACGCGTTAGCAAGAGGCTAAGGAGTCAGAACAGGCGTAATCGTCAGCTTCCACCGTTTGGATTGGCTCCTTCCCACAAAAGTGCAGGACGCGTCCTTCGGCGCCAACATTCATCCACGCCATGCGCTGCTTTTCCCGCCAAACAGCACACACGCACGCACAGCAGCTGCAAATAATAAAAGCCGCAGAACACGATAGTGAGCCTTCAGGTGCTCCACAAGCGTGGGAATTTCAGGACCCTGGCCTGTTGGCTTTTTTTTTTTTTTTTCTTCAAATAAAGCGACTTTGACATTTTGGGAATTGGCAGCCAACAAAACTCCAAATAAACCAATGACTCCTCCCTGTCTTAGCTTTGGGCTAATTAAACGCGAGGAGATTTGATTGTGACAGACCAGCCCTTTTGTTGGTGTGACCACCGGCCCCCCAAAATGTCCGCACACTTGCCCGCTAACTCTACCGGCCGACCGCAATCGAGCGAGCGAGCGAGCGCGGCTTTGAAAGTCCAAAAGGTGCCACGTAGCAAAGTGTTCCACGTGACACGTACGTGACGAAGGTGTTAACGCGCAACTAGCTGTGCCAGGCGTGCATGCGTCACGGTTTCAAGGTCAGCGTGACCTTGTCGCGCCCCGCACCCGAGTTTGCACGCCCCGCCGAGCATGGCGGGACGCTAACGAGCGCATGCTAACATGCTAACGCTCCTCGTTAAAAGCTACATTCATAAGGCGCGCGAGTTTGTGTGTGTGAAAGGTTAATAAGGCCGTTAAAAGGCGGCGGCGGTGGCGGCAAAATGTTGAGGAACGCAAAGCGATGACAGCGCCTGCAGCCACGCTGGAAAAATATCATGGAAAATATTAGAGCATCGGAAAATGTTACAAGCGGCTGGAATATTGTAACAATATAATCAATGACGCGCGCACGCACACACAATTTCATGGCAGCAGATGAGATGGGCACCGGTCTTGGCCCCAGTGCACCCTGGGAGAAAGAAAAAAAGCCGTTAGCTTCTCGAGGTTAAAAAAATAAATAACTTGTGTATGAGAAAGTTTATTTGAAATATATCAATATAACAGATTAATGTTCTATACATTGATTTTGTATATCCAATACTTTAAGAAGAGTTTTATCAACTCAAATTTATTGAGTGTTCAAAAAATAACTGCAGACTAAGCCAAGTGATGTTTTTTTTTTTACAGAAAACTGTTAAAACAATAAATATACTTTTTATACTGAAATATTATACGACTATGAAATAAAAATAATTCTCATTTGTAATTGTATTATTTGTAATGAATTTGAATATAATTGTTGGATAAAACCAATTAAAAACAAAAAATGAGTACCATGTAAAACTGTTTCTTTTGATCATGATTATCATTTTATCATGAACTAATTTTTGATTATTTAAATAACTGATTAACCAATTATTAATTATTATTATATTAGTATTTAGGCCCGGGCTCATCAACTCCAGTCCTGAGGGCCCCTGTGCTGTATGTTTTAGACGTTTCCCTCCTCCAACACAGCTGATTCAAATGATCAGGATCGTTATCAGGCTTCTGCAGAGCTTAATGATGACCTCATCATTGGAACCACCTGCGTTGGAATAGGAAGACATGGAAAACAGGCTGGATAGTGTGCCCCGAGGCCCACGGTTGAGAAACACTGCAGTAGAGTACAGCTGTACTCGAGTACGTCAGAGTACAAACGTGCTGATGTGTCGTAACTGATACGCGCCGCTAACTGCAGCCATCTGCAAGCTCAGCGAGGCCTTTGGTCTTGGACTTCTTTTGACGCCTGAAGAGGTCATCGGGTCTCGTCACGCAAGGCGAGGAGCGCTGGCTCGTTGGATTTGCGATATTCAAATGCTTGCTAAATGATTACACAGTCCAGTCAGACTTTGACCGCACGTCGACTGCCTGATCGCTCGCAAGCGACCGGATCGTTCCGACAACAGCTTGAACGTCTGCACCAACTGCTACAGCAGCAAAAAGCCAGAAGGGACGCCTGAACCATCCCTGGAACGACCATCAAAAATGAAAAACACCCGAGCAACCACCTGAACAAACGACAAGAAAACTTTTCCCAGAACCTTCTACTTCTTCTACTTAAAGCTTCTGCCTAGAAACAACCATCTGGTAGAACTCCTACCCAGAATCTTCTATTAGAACGTCATGTCTTAAGCTTCTACTTGAAGCTTCTGATTCAACGTTCTCCTACTAACTGAGCAGAATCTTCCATTAGAAAACTTTTACAAAAACCTTCAACACCTGAACAAGCAAATGACCATCGGAAGGAAGGACCGCCTGCATGACCGCCTGCATGATTGGCACACAAACGCCGAAAACCATCTGAACAAAGGCCTCAACAACCACCTCAAGAACCAAATGAGTGTCGGAATGACCGCCGCAAGGACCTCTTGAATGGCTGCCTGAACAAACATCTGAACAGACACCTGATCAACCAACCTTCACCAGGTTAGTGACAGACGCAAACCAACAGAACCTTTCGCTAGGGTGAAGGTCTCAACCCGAAGAACCGCGACATGACGACGCTTTTAACACAGAAGAGAAAATCGTTAATCGGCGTCACTCCAGAGCTCCGTTGTTGGATTTTTATTGGGAACAAAAGATGTATTTATTTTAAGGAGAGTCCACTTTGTGCTCTTGTTAGCTTGCAACAAGCCCCCCCCCGCCGCCGTAAAGCGTTTTTGTGAGAATTTCAACACACTGACTGATTTATTAGTTGCGCAACACAAACCCACGCTGCAAAGAACAGGCCGGTTTGTAGCGAGCTGGTCACATGATATGAGTCTGAGTAGCTGTTGAGGTTTATTTTGAAAAGCCGGCGAGGGCGTGTCCTGTTGGGGGGCGTAGCCAGGCCAGGTCACCTGAATTTTGGGAGGTGTCACTCTGCTGCGTTTTGCCATGACAGGTGTGTCGTTTCATTCCAGCACGCCTGCGGAGGCACGCGCAAAGCTCAGGTAGCACTTGTTCTCCTCATCCTCCTCCTCCTCTTCTTCTTCTTCTTCTTGTGTTCGATTTTTGTTTTGAAATGAGGCGTTTTGTCACAAAAAGTTGACGTCCACCAAAAGATTTGACTTAAAAACTTCCTACCAGAACTTTCTACAAGAAAACCTCTACTAGAGGCTTCATCTATAACAAACATCAACTAGAACCTTCTACTAAAAAACTAGAACCTTGATGTCCTAACCTTCTACCTCTGCTGGAAAACTTGTACTGCAACTTCCCACATAACCTATCAAAACTTTCTACCAGAACTTTCTGCTAGAAAACTTCTTGAACCTTTTAGAATAGAACCTTTAACTTATATTAGAACCTTTTGCTTATAGCTTTCTCTAGAAATGTTCTAGTAGAACCTGAATCTTACCCTAGAACTTCATGTCTTAATAAGAGGACCTTTGAATAGAATTTTCTAGAAGAAAATGTTTGCTAGAACCTCTTCATTGAAATTCTTCCCTTGATGTTCTACAAGAACCTTTTTGCGAGAACAGGTTTTACTAGCACAAAAACCTCCGTTAGTGATTGAATGTTCTGCTAGAACCTCATAGTTCAATAATATTGCGGCCTGCCTGGAGAGGTTTGTGTATGTCACTGTCCAAAACACAACCGTCAACATGTGTCGGTGACTGGTGTCATGGCGACTGCTCGCTAATGGCGTGCTAATAACATGCTAACAGCTGGTATGCTCAGCAGAGCGCGAGACGACCAGCGTTAACTTGTAACGCCGTTTTGTAATACTCGCTGTTTGCATGAAACAGTTGAAGGTCGTCGTAGAACGTGGCCGCGGGCGAACTAGCAGCTTATGTTGTACTCAGCCAAGGATGGTGGTTGGGGGGGGGGGGGGGGGCACTCTTACCTCCCCTGCCTGGGGGGGGCACAGCACCACTGGCAGCAAGTGAGCATGTAATGGCGTAATAAGTGAGGGAATCACGCAGTGTCCAGGACTGTGGAGAACGTTGAAGGCTGCAGTGGAAAGTTTGTGGGGAAGGTCAGCGTGTGTTTTGTACACAGCGGTGGCGGCAGCGGCGGCTTTGAGGTCAAAATGCGCCTCAAAGACACGCCACCCGCCGCCATGTGGGGAAAACAGCAGCACATCATGGCCCAAAAACATACACACAAACCTACTCACCCTGGGGGGCAAATCCAGTATTCAGTATCGTACAAAGTCAACTTACACGGCAGTACTGAGACATGCGATGAAAACACAAGTGTAGTATCCAGGTCTAGCTTCATAAAAATGTAACGGTCCAAATATAATGTTGTCCAAATGTACGTATAATGTAGTAGAAAAGTCCAGTGCAGTGTAGTGTTGCAGTTCTCCAGACGGGTCTTGGTCTAGAGCAGAGGCCGCAGTCCTGCAGGTTTGGGATGTTTCCCTTCTCCAACACAGCTGATATATGATCATCAGCAAGCTCTGCATAAGCCTGATAACGATCCTACTTATTGGAATCAGCTTGTGTTGGAAGAGGGAAACCTCCAAAACCTGCAGGACTGCGGCCCTCCAGGACCGGAGTTTGACGCCTATGGTCTAGAGACCTCTTATTAAGAGTCTGGGTCCTGTTTCGGAATGGAAGGCATTTTTATTCAGGCTGGTTTTGGTCTGGGACAGGGCAGACTCTCTGGATTTTGGATCAAGACCGGTACTACTGTGATCAGTGAGAAATGCAGAATGCAGCTGCTGTGAGTGCCACGCCCCCTAAATGCCAGATTATTTCAGGAGCAAGATAGAATTTGTTGCAAAAAAAGACACGTCATTTTGTTCTATTATTTTGTCTCTGTCTCGACCTCCAAAAGTCTTGGTGTTGATACGCTCTCGTCTCGATAATGTCCTGGTCTGTTTTGGCGTGGTCTTGACTACAACACGAGTTCAGTGCATACGATACAAATGTATAGCGTCGTACAAACGACGAGTAGTGAGCAAAGCAATAAAGCCACTAAAACCCAAACTCAAACTAAACTAAAAGGCCGTAACTTGCAGCTCCGTTAAAATTGTGGAAGGTTTTGTTGAACGGTGCGAACGTGTGACTCGTGTGTTTCTGTTTGATGTTTGCCAGCCGCCAAGATGCACAAGTCGTACCAAAGCGTTGACCACGGGGACGACATGACGGCGGTGAAGACGGAAAAGAGTCCCGAGAAGCGCAAGCAGCGCTACGTGCGCAAAGAGGGCAGCTGCAACGTGGTTTTCCGCCACGTTCCCGAGGAGTGGCTCCTTTTCGTCACCGACATCTTCACCACCCTGGTGGAGATCCGCTGGAGGATGATGCTGCTCATCTTCACGCTGTCTTACATCCTGTCCTGGCTCTTTTTTGGGATCCTCTTCTGGGTCATCGCGCTGGCTCACGGCGACGTCCACGACCACAAGACGGCGCCGTGTGTCTACGAGGTACGCAGTTTTACCGCCGCCTTCCTCTTCTCGCTGGAGACCCAGACCACCATCGGCTACGGGTCCAGAGGGATGTCGGAGAACTGCGCCGTAGCCATCATGGTGGTGACCATCCAGGACGTCGTCAGCTGCTTCATCGACACCTTTGTCATCGGCATCGCCGTCGCCAAGATGGCCTCGGCCAGGAAGCGAGCGCAGACGGTGGGATTTAGCAACTGCGCCGTGGTCAACCTGCGCGACGGCCACTTGTGTCTCTCCTGGCGGGTGGGCGACTTCCGCCGCAACCACCTGGTGGAGGGTATGGCACACGCTCAGATCGTGCGCACCGACGCCCACGCCACCGGCAGGGTCGACGTTAGCTACCGGGACCTTGACATCCAGCAGCCGGAGATCGTTCTGGTGGCGCCCACCACCATCTGCCACCGCATCCAAGAGGGCAGCCCGCTCTACGGGATGAGCCCGGCAGAGCTGCAGCACGCCGACCTGGAGGTGGTGGTGTCCTTCACGTACACCGACGACAGCACAGGAACTCTACACCAGACGCGGACCTCCTACACGCAGGACGACATCCTGTGGGGTCACGTCTTCCAGGAGATGATCCGGGCCGGCAGGAGGCGCTACACCGTCGACTACGTGCTCTTCAACCAGACCGCCAAGGTCCTGGTGCCCCAGACCAGCGCCGAGGCGTACCAGAGGCTCAAAAGGCGGCTGCGGCCCTCACCGCGGCCCTCTCCGCGCCATGAGGTCCCGAGCCGCGCCCAAACGCTAACGCCGCCGTCAGATCCCCACTGCCAACATCTTGACACGCCAGCTGATGCCGCACATGCGGAAAAGTAGCTGCGGTATCAAAACATACGCTAAAAAACGTGACGTCAACACTTACCAACGGAGAAGAAAACAAGCTTGCCACCAACATGTGGAAGACTTTTAAGCATATTATTAGATCCTTCACTGAGAATTTTTTTCTAGAACCTTCTTATGGGGTTCTGTACTATAACCTTCCACTAGAAAACATCTTTTTACGACAATCTCCTCCTAGAAAACGTCTTCTAGAACCTTCTACAAGTTCAAGTTAACCTTTTACTACCTGCTTGAAAACCTGTTAGAATTTCTTATTACAGCATTCGACAAGAAAACTTCTAATAGGACCTCCTAGTAGAACCCTAACCAGCAAACATTTGCTAGAACCTCTTACAAAAACAAAAAAAATCAAATACATGACAAGATTGAAGCTTAAGATGAAAAAAGTAAACGTGTGGATGCTTTGCTCATGTAGCACGAGCTTGTTAGCACGTTTGCTACTGACTTCTGCTTGTTGCCTCATCAAGACTACTAGTTTTGAATCATTTTTTTTTTTTTTATCATCATAATAAAAGTTGAGAAAGATTTGAATGAAGAACTGAACCAAGTGAAACTTTCATTGTGGGCTCACGTAAGCGCGTGTGTTGGCACAAAACAAAAGCGCACTCGTTTGATATGAAAACATCACCTGCACGTGTGTGGCTTACTGCACAGGTGAGTGAGTGAGTGAGTGAGTGAGTGAGTGAGTGAGTGACACAGACAGACAGACAGACAGACAGACAAACAGACTGATTGTGTGTGTGTACTGCATGAGTTCGTTTGGAGGGTCAACGACCTGCAAATTACACTCCACAGCACCTCCATGTGGCGAACATACGCACACGCAAACAAGCAAATGAGTAGCACATGAGTTGTTTGTTTTTTAAGTAGTTTGACCTAAATATCCAATATAATAAAATAATGACAGCAATTATGTTACATTAATTAAAAAATATGTGTATATTTCTTATTGCTATGACAGGGACAACGCATAATTAGCGTTCAGGTGGCAGGTGAATAAAACATAAACGACATTTCAACAAGTAAGAAAATTCTTCAATAATTCATACTTTCCTATTTCATCAACAATGTAAAGCACATAAGTAGTGCAAGTGGTAAAGTGCATATTTACAAATAATTGAGGATTATTAATCATCATCATCTGCCTTTGGAAAAAGTAGGTGCACCTGCTTTTCCTCATTTGCACGTGAATCAAGTGAAAAAGAGGAATATTTTGGAAGTCACCTTGCCTGTGCGGCGCGTGCACGAGCAGCAACGTCATGCGCGCGCACGGCGGCAGTATCATCGGGGGTTGGTTACCGGTGGGGGCTCGGGGTAAGGGGGGGGGGGGGCGTGCCCAGTCCGTGCCGTGCGTTTAAAACGCTTCGAGCCGGACCTGCGAGACACAGCAAAGGCAGACACACGCGCGCACACGCACACACACACTATTGGCGCGGTTCCGGATAAGCGGGTGGGTTTTATGTCGGTGCACTGAGCGAGAGAACCTGGACAAGCACAACAACCTGGATGAAGTTTGCCGGCTTTGACGTGCACCAGCAAAGTTTTGGACCCAAGTCCTCTACGGTGAGCCCACACACACTTCCCGCGCGTGCACGTGGACTACGTGAGGATGGCGAGAGCGCCGCGAGCGCGCACCTGTTGTCAACATTTGTTGTCAACATTTGTCGCCGGCATTTGTGCGGCCTCGATCGGCACGCGCACACGTGTCGGGTACGAACAAGATGTGGGTGGCTACTAGGAGCAACACAAGTCAGTGCACTAGTAGAAGATCGATTGACATTCCTGTTTTTTCTCTTTCTTTTTTTTGCTGTGTTTTCTCCTGGTGGAGCTCGACAATGACTTGTGCTCTGTTGTTGCCTGAAACAAATGGAAAAACTCAAAGAGGTGATTTTCAAACCTTTTTTGTCCCTCTTCAAGTTGACTTGGGGTGAACAAGGGACAAACTACCTCAATAATTGATTTAAATCCCACTTTTTATTGATGGCAATTACTTAGCAAATGTTTTTTAAAAGTCAACATTTAAAATGTAAGGCGACATTCGTAAAAAAAAAAATCCTTCCAACACTGTTTGTGATTTCTGCGCACTTGTAGAACAACTCCAGGTAACAACAAGGCAAAACAGAACTAGATGACATCTGTATGCAACTAGTAAAGCATTGGAAGTTCACTAGTATAATTGCATAACGTCACTAATGGTGTTAGTAACACAAAGTTGTCAACTAATGCACAGTTTTGGATTACTAGTCCTCCTAGTTCACGTAATTGTTTTACTAGTGAGGACAAATCATCTACTAACTAGTACATGGAGCTTAACTCTTTGACTGCCAAAAACGTTAAGTAACGTTTAGTAAAATCCTATGGAGGAGTGCCAAAGACGTTAAAAGACGTTTGTTTCAAAACAGAGGTGAAACTAACTATTTTCTATTGTTGATTACTGAAAAATGGAATAAGGTAGAAACAAACTTTTTTCTGATGAAAGATGAGAGTCCAATCTTTCATTTGGTAGTATGTGTGTTTCCATAGTCCAAAGACATAATTTTCTATGGACCTTGAAAGATCAGTCAAAATGCTTAAAATCGACTGGCACCCTTTTCTGAAAACGTCTGGCAGTCAAAGAGTTAAGATGGATACGGGAAAAATTCTCATTTATTGTGTGAAAGACATGTTACTGCAAATACTGAAGTGTTTTACTAGTGAGTACGAAGAGTGCTGCTTTGAGTGTACGTGGACCGTAAGATATTAAAAAGATGGAATAAAAGCTCAAAGGCTTTCCATGTGAAACCATTTCCGCATTGAATTGAGAAGGAGGGTGCTAGTGCTTCACGCATGCCGACTAGTTGGGCCAAGTAGTGTTACAAGTGCCGCGCAGTAGCTTACTAGAAAGGTTTATCTGCATACTAGACCAAAAGCGGCGGTGGAAAAAACGTCACTAGTACGACACAGTCATCCTACTAGTGCAGCCCAAAGAGCCGATGCGGGAAAATGCTGTCGTAACTTTTGCCATCTGGAAGAAGCAGAATTGAAGTTTGGTGGAGCGGCTCCGATTAGGGCCCGGTAGCCATGACGACGGCGCCTAATGAACAAGTGCTGCGCAGCTCCAGGGGGACCCGCGAGCGGCTCTTGAGGAAACCTCAAAGGCTTTGACAGTCAACAAGTCCCACGTTCTCGTCTTCATGTCCCTCCTTTAGATGGACGGGAAAGAATTTCATGGCAAAAGCGTTGATTCCTCGCAGGTCGCTCCTTCTGCCCTGCAAGTCCAACACTGGCTCACTTTAAATACAGATGTTTGTCTTGTAGTGCCCCCGGTGGCCAAGAGGAGCAGTACAATGCATTTCATCCAAACGAGCTGAAGGTCCAAGTGCACGCTTTGCTCCTTGTCAAGTTGGAAAATGTTCAACTCGGCAGCGGTGACGCGGAAATGTCAGTCGGCGCATTTCACAGGCGAGTGCTTACAGCAGCAGCGCAACTGGTGGTGGGGGGGGGGGGGAGCATCCATGCTACGTCCTGGTAGGCCGCTAAGCCATCATTTCCAAATTCGGGCAAGCTTGCAGCCTGCCCCATGGTAAAAACCAAGAAAAGCAAGTGCAGTGTGAAAAGGCCTTTACAGTTGAAACATTTTGCCCGTGGCACCTCTGAAATGGTGGCTCCGATCCTGGTATACGGTTGTTGTGTTCCTAATGACGTGTCCTCCTCCGCAGACGGCACCCATGACGGAACGGTGACTCTCACCTCCCGGCACGATCAGGCGGCATCGTTTCCCGAGCGAGCGTCGTTCCTCAAGCGATTCCAAAGTGTTCCTGCGACGCTTCCTGCGCAAACCGCGACTGTGGGCCCGGGCCATGGGCCGCTACGGCGGTACGGCGTCCTCCGAGGAGGCGGGCATCAAGCCGGCTAACGGCTACGGCAAAGTGTGCACGCGCCCGCGCTGGCCGAGCCGCTTCGTGAAGAAAGACGGCCACTGCAACGTTCGCTACGTCAACGTGAGCGAGAAGGGTCAGCGCTACCTGGCCGACATCTTCACCACCTGCGTGGACGTGCGCTGGCGTTGGATGCTGCTCATCTTCTGCTCGGCTTTCCTGCTCTCCTGGCTCTTCTTCGGTTGCGTCTTCTGGCTTCTGGCCATCTTCCACGGCGACCTGGAGGTCCACGCCGGGCACAAGTGCGTCTCCAACGTCAGCACCTTCACGGCGGCCTTCCTGTTCTCGGTGGAGACGCAGACCACCATCGGGTACGGCTACCGGTACGTGACGGACGAGTGCCCGGCCGCCGTCTTCGCCGTGGTCTTCCAGAGCATCGTGGGCTGCGTCATCGACGCTTTCGTCATCGGCGCCATCATGGCCAAGATGGCCAAACCCAAGAAAAGGAACGAGACCCTGGTGTTCAGCCACAACGCCGCGGTGGCCATGAGGGACAACAAGCTGTGCCTGATGTGGCGGGTGGGAAACCTGCGGCGAAGTCACCTGGTGGAGGCGCACGTACGGGCGCAGCTCCTCCGTTCCCGCACCACCGCCGAGGGCGAGTATATCCCTCTGGACCAGACGGACATCGACGTGGGGTTCGACAGCGGCGTGGACCGCATCTTCCTGGTGTCGCCCATCACCGTGGTGCATGTGATCGACGAGGACAGTCCCTTCTACGGTGTGTCCAAGCAGGACCTGCGCACCTGCGACTTTGAGGTGGTGGTGATCCTGGAGGGCATGGTCGAGGCCACGGCCATGACCACGCAGTGCCGCAGCTCCTATGTGGCCGGCGAGATCCTGTGGGGGCATCGCTTCGAACCCGTGCTCTTCGAGGAGAGCAACTACTACAAAGTGGACTACTCCCGCTTCCACGCCACCTACGAGGTGCCCGGCACGCCGCAGTGCAGTGCCCGCGAATTGGCGCAGAACAAATACATCATGTCCGCCTCGGGATCGTTTTGCTACGAGAACGAGATGGCGATGGACCCTCGGGAGGACACGGACGAGGGCAACGGCGGCAGCGTGGGACCCGACGCCGTCCAAGACGCCGACCACGATGGGACGCCCGCCGCGCCGACCGTAGCGCTCAGGCGAGAGTCGGAGATATGAACTGCGGGAACGGCAGTTGACGGCCGCGCTTTGGAAGGCAAGTTCCGTTCCGAACGCCCCGGTTCTGCCATGGTGCCGGATCGCCGCACATGTGACTATAAAAGGGGGCGTGTCTAATGACGGTACAAGCGGAGGGCGCCATTGGCCGGCTGGTGTCGAACCTTAGTCAACGTTGTTGTACAATTTGCTGCTAGCGCACCTCTTCTTTGCCTTGCACTCCTCCTCAGCCTTCTTCTCCTCTTTTGCTTCTCTTCCTACCGCTTCGTCTCCTTTTTATTCTTCTTCTCCTCCTACACTTTTCCTCTTTCCCTCCTTATTCATCTTTCTCTTCCTACATCTTGTCCTTCTCCTCTTCCTTTTCCTCATCAGTTCTTTCTTTTCCCTTCCCCTTCTTTCTCTTCCTCTCCTTCTCCTCCTGCTCTTCCCCTCTTCATCCTCATTCTTCTCCCGCCCGCTCCTCTTGTCATCTCATCTCCTCCTACTTTTGCACTTTTCATCTTGCCCGCCTCTCTTCCTCTTTTACTTACTCCTCCTCTCCTCTTCTACTTTTCTCCCTTGTCCTCCTCCTCCTCAACCTTTTCATCACGCTATTTTTTCTCCTCTCACTCCCAGTCTTCTTTTTCTACGCTGGATGCGAATGTGCCAAAGACTAATTATGAATTCTGATTGTGATTCATATTCATAACGAACAATCAAATGTGTTTTTTCTTTTGCTTTGGGAACGGTACAAAGACATTTCTTCTGGTTTCCGGGACTTTTCTTCTTCATCTTCAGTCCTAACAAGGTGACCTCCGCCAAGGCGCTTTTGAATCTGAAAAAAATATTCATGCCATCGTAAAAAAAAAAGTTCTTGGGAGGATTTATTATTCCAGCATCTTGGGATTTTATATTTAAGGACAACACGTGTCCTTGGTGGAGGTTAACAAAAAAAAAAAGTTGTGCTTGTTAGTGAGCAGAACTGGAATCAGGGGACACGTGGAAATATCTTCAGTCTTCCAAACGTTCACTTTTCTACCAGAAATAATATTTTTACTATTATTATCATCATGATTATTTGTGTCTTATTTTCATCATGCCTCTTTTTTTCCAATAAAAAAAAAATCAAAATGTTTGTCATTACTGAGTTGATATATTAAAAGTTGGCCATTTTCAAGTGGCCTTTCATTGTGGGCAGCCTAAGGCACACCTGTGCATTAATCCATCTTGATATGACATAACTGAGTTGCATTGATTATCTCCTAAAAGGAAAAGGCACATTTACAAACAATATTTTCAATAGTTTACCAAACTTAAATGTTGCAGTCATCAAATTAAATCATCATCATCATTATGACACAATTCACAATATTGTAATAAAAAAATAGATCCACTTATTTTTTTAAATGCCAATACAAATCATCATCAATAATTCAAATGATACAAATAATGATCATAAATATAATAAACAAAACAAATGCTACTAAAAATAAAAATAATAAAATAGAATACAAAAATTAACAACAGAAAATGACCACTATTACTACGACTACTATGATTTGTCACAAACAATAATATAGCCAATAAATGATAAAAAGGCTAATAATAATAAATACTACACATAAACAACAACAAAAAGACACTACCAGTACCTGTGGTAATAATGATAGTAAAAAGTATAATGAAGCTAATAAAGATGAAACATTTAGCATGCTAATAATTATGGTCATGATGAAGATGATGATGATGATGATGATGAATGTTGAACGGAAATTGATGTGACATTCTCGTCAAAACCGAATCGCGAAACCGTTGGTTTGTGATGATTGTTGTGCCCCGCCCACATTGCGAGGGCGGAGTCCCGTGAGCGTCACGCTTTGCTTTTTGCGATGTCGAGGCTGCTTGGTTGGGAAGCGACAAGCACAAGGCGGCTCGCCGCTCTCGGGGCTTCATTACGCGCTCACACAAACACACATTTTCTGTTTTTTTTCCCTGCTTTTTTTAGCCCCCATCAAATTGGAAAGTTGTGAACAGGAAGGGCCCGTTCAGGAAACTTCCTGTCCGAAGGGAAGCATTGTGTGAGTGTGCGTGGGAACACGAGTGTGAAAGGCCCTCGCTGACATAATTCAACACGACCTCTCACACACTGCTGAAATGCTCTCATATAACACGACTGACAAATATCTCCTCACATTCACTACTGAACTAAAGTGAAGATGGAAAAGATGGACGTGTTGAAAGGCAAGCTGCCCACGCCAATTCATTTGAACGGAACCCATGTGCTACGCTACGTACATCGCCGGCGTAGATTTTGACGTATGAAAAAAATATGCTTAAGTGACGTTGTCAATCCCAACATGTGCGCTCGATATTCTGTATTTGTTTGGCTTGATGGCCCATTTTCAAAATCCAGCTGAGGCCAAAAGTTCCGAAGCGGCAAAATGTTGCCATTTGAACACGAAGGCACGTGCGGCACTCGCTTTCGTACCTGCGGCCGCAGCTCAGCTGGGAGCGCAACGAAGCTTCCAGCGTTGGTTGACCAAATTCCAGGCGTGATCCTCCTTTTATGTGGCGGCCGGCACAACAATGTGCCCCCCCCCCCCCCCCCCACACACACACACACCTCACTGGCAAAGCAGCCCAAGAATGTCTGCCGTTGGCTCTTTTGCCACTGCGGCAAAAGATTGACAAACTTGACTGCCAAATGGCTTGTTGGCTTGTTTTTGTCTTTCTACATGTTGGGATTTCTTCGTCCAATCAGATTTCAGCCTATCTGTGTTGCCAGGTCAGTTTCATCTGCCTTCAAATTCATCCATTCCAGCCAAGGGACTGTCGTCGTCATCGATCCTGGCTTGCGATGTCCTCAGCATTTTCCTGCCCTTCAATCGGTGCAATTTCAATTTGCAGATTTCGTCAAAACGTGCCTGAAGCCAAAAGCAGGCGTTCGTTCATCTGCTTTTTGTTTGCATTGCTGATATTTTATTCACCGATGACGTAAGGGTCGCGTTGCATAGTTTTTCGGTCAAGGTTATGAGGCGACAACATTCGCCTGGTCTCGCTCGCCGTTGTCCAAAAGTGGCGCTGGGCCAGCATGGGCGCCGCGCGTGCCGGTACGAGCTTCGTTTCTGCTCAGCGCAAAAAAACAAAACAACAGCTGACGCCTTCTGCCTTCTCCACTTCCAACTTGACATTTAGATGGAGTTACGCAAAAGACAAGACAGCGGGTAGCTCCAGCTAGCGGCGCCACGCGGGACAACGTTTCACGACCTCCTTCTCGTGGAGGATCAGCGACAAATATTTGACACATGCAAGCTCCGCTGAAGAACAAACTTTCTACAAGAAGAAGCTTCTCGCTTCTGTTTGCAACAATCAGAAGCTAAGTGGCGCGCGGGCCCGGGGTCCGAGCCGGAGTCACACCATATCAATCTGTGATTGCTGTGTGATCAAGTTTTGAAAACCTTCCGTCAACGCCAGCTCAGGCATGAACTGCTCCTGGCGGTCTTTCCCGGTGGTGCTTCATCATTACGGATTTCGCCGCGTCTTTCACGCGATCTTCCTGGCGAGTGTTGTGACTGGCCGCTGGCAGCGTCATGGCAACGAGAGCAACGAGAGCAACGAGAGCAACGAGAGCAACGAGTCTGCTCGGGCCTGAGACAATGTCAGGAAGCCTTTGGCTTTCCCGCCATCCCGGGCCAGCTTTGTTGTTATTAGGGTAGCCTGAGGTCCAGGTGTCGTGTTGCTGGAACCCGCACCTTCCTGCCACACGCACCCAAACACTTTGGGCATCCTTCACATGGCAACCAGGCGCTAAAAGCGGACGTCGGTTACAAGTGCTTATTGTCGCCGGCACGCCCTTTTTCCCCTGGCAGCTGCTCCAACAACTGCCCGGCTCGGCTGGAAAAAGCTCGAGTCAAGTCAAGTGTGGGAAAGCCCGGCCAGGATGAAGACGAAGCGCGTCATCATCGCAATCGCCTCAAATCGGCTCACCTTTGCCTCCATACTGCGCACAAAGTTCTGCTTTTTTCTCAACTACATGACTATTCTAAAAAAAACACACACAAGAAATTCCAACATTCGACTGCAGCAACAAAAAAACAATATTCATCAATTGTCTCAAACCAGAGTGGTCAATAGCCTGGTAATAGATTGAAATTGAATTACATGTCGGCGGCATTTCAGGTCAGATTTGAGCTTCATAGTGCAAGCACATGGAAAATTGCTCAGGATTTGAAATGCTTGGCCACGGGGAATTGGATCAAATCTGAATTCAATTAGGCTTCATGTTTCACAATCTGATCGTGACACATTTTGTACGAATCGGATCAGATTTAAGAAAAGTAAGCGCCTAATCATACTGAATGGGATTGTCAGTCGGATCAAATCTGGATTCATGCTGCATCTTCTCACCTGCAGACACAATACAAATTGTGCACAAATCAGAAAAAAAATGTAAATGATGCTGATCATACTAAATGGGATTTAGACTCAAATTGAATTCAATTTGGACTGAATTTGGTTTCATGTTACAGCTTTGGACCTTGAATACAAAAGGCAAAATGTACAAATTGGATAAGATTGAAAAGCGATGTATGGTATGATCATGTTAAATGGGATAGTCAGAGTATGCGTGTGCGCGCGAGCGATTGAAATGAAATGGGATTTGTTTGCGGTGTAAATAGTCGGCAGTGAGGACGAAGCGCAAAGCCGTTGAGCGGCTCAACTGCTGGCCTCCCGTCAGCCCGGAATATTTTCCACCTTTGACAGCTGCGATCTAAATTTACGCCAGCGGCAGGAAAAAGATTTGCACATCCTGCCGTCCGCTTCCTGTCACAGTGACCTTCACGTGCGCAAACGTTGGCGGACTTGGAGGTCAGAGGGACGGCGGGAAGCTCCCGCCACCTGCCGTCTTTACGTTCCCGCGTGCCGACGTCAGACGACCTCGCGCTCGCTTCCTGACACTTGGCGGACAAACACAAAGCCGACTTTTGAAAAACCTGACGCAATCTTGATCTGATATCTTGCATATTTTTTTTGTTTCGTTTGTAGAAGTGCCGTTGTAACGCTTTCATCAAGGGGGCCACTTGAGACGGGCTCCGCCCTCACGCATTTTGCGTGTGCACGCCGCCATCAACGTAGCGACGTACTCGCTTCTGGGTGACGTTTTGGTTTCAAACTCGTTTGAATTGATGGGTCACTTTGACCTAAATTGACCTCAAGTGGGCCGGACTAGAATAATTCAAACCAAATCAATGTTACAATAACAGCATTATTGATGTGGTTGACAAAAAAAATAGTGACACGATGCACAACTCAAAACCATTCAGCAAAAAACTCAATGAGTTCAATATTCAATGTCTCGAGTTCCAAATGTTGGTGTTCTCCTTTTTGATTGTCCACAATATTAAATCCGGAGTCTTTGAGAGGCCACTGCTGTGTAGCAGAGAAAAACGGAAAGATCCTACCAGGTTGGAAGAAAGGACAAAACGCTCCGCGGAGCGTGAGGCACAGTTCAAGCGGTTGGCGGTTGGCGGTTGGCGGGTTTGGGGCTCGCCATCTTCTTCCTCCAACTCCGCGATTTGTTCACAGGTTTCTCAGTCAAACCTTAATAGCCTATCATAAGAATAAAATATGCATAAATAACCCAATTAGTACATCTGGTAGCTTAAAATACAAATAAACGTTTGTACGTCGAGTGAAATCGATACAATTAAAATGACGCAGTTCCAAAATGGCGGTTGGGTACAAAAAAATAATGTACTACGTCCCATCCCGCATTCAATTGAACACAAAATCGCCATTTACAGCCATCTTTTTAACTTAAAACAACACCTTAGCTTCTTTCTCATCATTTGACCAGTAAAATATGATAACATGTTTGTTGCATAAAAGAAAAATACCAGTCAAAACTCACCAAGTTCCACTTAGCAAAGTGTATGTCACCAAAGTAAGGACAGAGTGAAAAACTCAAAAATAGCTCCTTCACGGTTCAAAAACTCCTCAGAAAGCTCTTTTTCTTTCATTTTTCACTTTCAATTAGCAATTAGCTCCTCGCTAACTTTACTGCACAGATTCGTTTCACGTCGTCAAGTATGGAGGGAAAAAATAAAGTGTACATTTACGTTCGCATTCGTCACGGGCCTTTCAAAATAAGAGTGTTCATGTTGCTGCTGTTCCAGTTTTGTTATTTGGTCTTGCTCAGACTTTTGTTCTTATTTTGGTTTTGAATTTTTGCTATTAGTTTAGTTTTTCTTGTTGAGGAACTGTCTCGATGAAGTCCTAAACAGACATCAAAGTTTAAAGGTCATTCTTTAACCTTAATAGTTCATCTGAGCTCCTTTAAGTTACAGGTTCCTTAGGGCCAAACATCCACTTCCTGTGTCAAACATCTATTTCCTGTGTGTACATCCCAAATCTGGAGCCACCCCCCACCCCACCCCTCCCCTCCCGAGTATAATAGCTGCAATGCTTTAGTTTGATCCCAAAACAAATGATGATGTTTTAAGTCGCTGGTCTAACGTTTCAAAATGGAGACAGGTGGCCTCCGCTGCCAGGCTATTTGCAGACCAACAAAACAAAGTGTGGTGCGCACACACATACACTTTGTTTCCAAGCAGGCCTTCACCAAATGAATATTTATATACAGTACACAGTGGTGACTTCAGGTAGCCACTAATATTCTTCCTATGTGTCATCAGTTAGCCATTAGCATTAGCACGTGTCATCAGTTAGCCATTCATTAGCCATTCAAATTTATCTTGTCAATCTTGTTGTCTCTGTTGTGGTTTTTGGGCTACAATGAGCGTGTGAATCTTCTTTTCACCACAGCGTACAGGAAGTGAATTGCAAACAAAAAGTGACACATACTCTAAATGTTACAAGCTGTGTGCAGGATGTCTAAGCACGCACATTCAAGTCATCAACTTCCTGTAACAGTTCAGTTGTATTGAACCCAAGTACAGTGACTGCTTTTTCTACGACTAAAACCTTGGCTTGACTTGGCCTTACTGTTGAAAAAAACTTTTGTATTATTATGTATTATGGTGGGACTTTTTTTAGAGTGATTTTTTTTTGGGGGGGGGGGGGGGGGGTCATAGCCTACTTGGCGTAAAACATTTGGTTTGAGAGCCGCTTTCCCTTTGTCATCCAAGTGACGAAACTGTTCTGGTGTTGAAATGCAGAATTCCAGCCTTGGGCCACAGAACATCCATCCAGCCATCATTTTGCTGCTCTTGAAAACTTCCCAGCAGTGACAAGTAGCTGACTCAGGATTTTTAGCTGTTGTTGACTATTTTTGTGACGGAAGGAAGCAGGAAGTGATGAAAAAGATGAATGGATGGGAATTTTCTGTCTCTGTGTGTGTTTATTTTGAAGTACTTGTGTGTGCATCGTTGAGCGTATCTTCAGAGGATGTTGTTGGACTTTCAGATCCTGTTTGTTCCCATTTCCCAAACGCAGGTGCGCACAGCGACGGCCAAGTTCCTCTTCCTGCCAGAGGGGGGCGCCAAGGGACGAGGTCACCTCTTCGGCTTTAGTTTTGTGTTTTTTAAACCTGTTGTTCCTTTAGTGGCTAATTAACGACCGCGGTTTTTCCTTCAATGTAATACGAAGAAGAAGAAGAAGAAGAAAAAAACATCAAAAGTGTAAAATAAGAGAGAAAAAGAAAACACGTGATGCTTCGCACCTTGTCCACGCTGGGCTGCTGTATAGACAGTAATCTGACGTCATACAGCTGCCGCTTCTCCTCGTCAACCCCTCCTCGGATTCTGCTGGGATTAAAGTGGGTCGTGCTGACGTCACGTGTGTGACGCGTGCGTTGTGTTCACATCGACGTCACACAAACAAACACCTTGCGCAGTGCTGTAATAATTGAATACTTGACGACGCATTTGATCATAGATTTAATTAAGACGTTTTTGTGGCTCATTTTGCCACTCCTGGTCCTCCACAGGTGAAGGCGAAACGTGCACCTGTTTTGGATGGAGCGTTTCTGCCACCTAGTGGTGAGCATTGCACACACAATCTGTTCTTTGAAAATAAATCACAAAAAGGATTTGGGTCTGGAGGGGTCATTGGAAAAACAAAGAAAAGATTGTTAAAACATTGTTTTTTTGTTTTTTTCCCCCCAACGGTCTCAATCTGTAAATATGTTTTTCTAATTTACTAAACCATGTAAAATATCCCTTTTGCAGGAAAATATCAAATATGCAAGGGACACTTTGTGACAGCTTGCTGATTTATTGACGGCGCAAAAAATCAATCCCTCAAGCCGACGTGTCGAAGAGCCGGTCGATCATGTTCTCCACCTCTTCCGGACGGTACTTGTGGTACTTCTCCGGGTTCTTGGTGAACGGCAGGTTGGCGCATCTGCAAGCACAAAAAGTTCACATTGACAAAAGTCAGGAAAAGATTGTAAAGAACGCACGTAAAGAGTTAGCAATAAAGTGTTTTTTAAAAAGTCAGCCATTTTCTTGCACAAGGCGTCACCGACTGCAAAAGCAGCCATCATCATTTTCATATGGACGGCACGTTTGTCAGTTCCCCAATCAAACATTTGCGGGCGGACCATCGGAGGGAGGGGCCAATCCCTTGGACTGCCTTATGACCAAGATCCAATTGTAAGTCGAAGCAAAAGATTTGTGATGTCATCGAGCGCGTGTTGACGTACGTGGCAAGAAATGGACTTCGGGTCTTGATGTGCTTCGTGCAACTCATGAAATATTAACAACCGATCACAGAAAAACACATCAACTTGTCAAGTGCCTTTGTAAGGAATTCGTACAAATGTTCCCGCACTTTCTGGCCGTAGTTGTTAGTTTTGTGTGTGCGTACCTGTGCAGGAAGCCGATGTAGGCGTGCGTGACGGCTCTCTTCTGAGCCAGTCGGATGAAGTCTCGCTGCTCCTTGTCGGGGACGGCCCAACCCTTCTGGATCTTGCACAACTCCTCCAGGCCCTCGTTGAAGCCCTGACACACGCGCACGCCACCGTCACACACGCACGCACGCACGCACGCACCAGTCCGCTCGGTGCTCTGACCTTGAACTTGTCCTTGATGACCTGCCGTTCTTTGTCCTTGAGCTGAAAGGAAACAGAGTGGGTTGCCATGACAACGCATCCCGGGCCATATTGAGATATTTGGCGAGCCTGACCTTGGCGCCGGGTTGGAAGGCGGGAAGGTTGCGCTCCGTCAGGTGCTCCGTCACTTTCAGCCAACTGAAAAAAAAAAAGGGGACAAATTGCCGGCGGCTTCGGCAGGAAAGAAGAAAAGGAGGAAGAGGAGGATGAAGAGTACCTGCGTTGGTAAACGTGTATTTGTTGCTCGATGAGTTCTCGGTAGGAACTCTCGGCCCGCTTCTGCGTCACCGTCACCAACTGGATCAGCTCCGATCTACGCACACGCACGCATTAACACATGTGCTCGGTCACGTGACGCGTGCGCGTGCGTGTGCGTGTGCGGACTTCTCGAGAGACTTGAGGATGTAGTTGTAGTTGTTGTGCAGGAAGATGGCGCTGAGAGCCGAATCCTCGTACACTTTGGACTTGCTGAGCAGGTTCAGCTGAAGGTTGCCCAGAACTTTACCTGAACACACAAACACGCCCGTCAGGCCGCGTGTGCGCGCGCATGTCAATTCGTGCGTGCGTACGTACAGATATACGTGCTGAGGAGGCGCTTGTTGAAGTCCGACGTGTAGCTGCTGGACGAAGAAGTGGACTCTGGGAAAACACAAAGGCAGCGTGAGTGTGGCGGTTGCCATGGTAACGAGCCGTCCCCTCATTTGCCGTTGCTGCAGAAGCAAAAAAGGCCTCTGGGGGGGCGTGCTTACCTCGCGGGTCTAAAGGGATATTGTAAGTGTCCCCCAGGACTAAAAGGGGAAGCACCCGACCCGATAGTCCAGAAGAAGAAGAAGAAGGAGATGTTAGTGTACAGGAAGTAGAAACATCAGCAGCGGGCGGAGGACAGGAAGTGGCATGCGGCAAGCAGGAAGTGGAAATGAGGACGAGAGATTTTGTGGAGGTTGGGTCCGCACGGGGGCAGCAGAGGGCGGATGCTAACATGCTAATGCTAACGCATACCTTGATGCTACCATGCTAATGCTAACACATACCTTGTGAGGCCAGCATGGCTCCCGCCGTCTCGTGGAAGTCCAGCAGCTGTTGCAGGAAGAGGATGGCCTGCGGGGGGAGCCACAGAGTCAGACAGGAAGTGGACGTCAGCCGGTGGACGCCAAAAACGTTGCGCTTACGTTGCTGGTCAGCTCGTGCACGGTGCCGTCCTTGGGCATGTTGTACTCCTTGTCGGGATCGTTCTGAGGACACGCACACACGACACCGTGAAGAGGAGGACCCAGAAGGAAGACGAGGAACGGGAGAGGAAGGATTAGAGGATGAGGATGATGATGATGAAGAGGCAAGGAAGGCGCCTTCGTGCCTTGATGCTGTCGGCGAACTCCTCGAGCGCTTTGGCGCCGATGCTCTCCATGGACGTGATGAGCGCCGGCAGCTTGTTCTTGGTGCTCGCCGCCGTACCCTCGACAGACAAACGGGAAGACGGTCAGCGCCACAGACCGACCCGCCCACCCGCCGCCGCCTACCTGCAGTGTGGCGTCAAAGTCGGCCTTGTTGATCTTCAGGTGCCTGAGGACGGGGAAGATGGCGAGCACGGCCGAGTAGTCGTGGCGCAAGATGGCGCGGCGGGCGGCGCCCACGATGTTGTCGCCCTCCAGCATCACGTTGTCCAGCGCCTCCTGCACGAGCGGCGCCCACGCGTTCGCGTTTAAACATCCGGAAAAGATGTGGCGTTGGCGTGCGAGGCGCCGTCACCTGAATGAGCGAGTCGAAGGTTTTCTTCTGGTGGTGCTCGGGGATGACCTCGCTGAGGAGCGCGTACTCGCTCTGCGCCAGCTTGACGAAGGCGCTGATGCAGTGCACGTACGCGTCCATCTCCGCGTCCAGACCGTCGTCCTTGCCTGCCGAGCACACGCACGCGCGTGATGAACACGCGTGACACGACGAAGGCAGCTGCTTTCGGAGCAAAACGTATCATTTGTAATAATATAGCATTAATAAAATTTAAATATTACACAAACTATGATCCTTAAATGGTTGAATATTATTTCAAACTTGTCTCATTGTTTTGACTTCATCTTGTTTATTTTTTAGTCATTCGTGCAACACGCAATTAATTACGATCCATTATTCAATTCTATTGAAATTATTTGATTTTAAAAAAAAAATTAAAAAAAGGATTTCTGTGAGTGAAATATGAATATTCATTGGGGCATTTACTGCTACAAATAAATTATTGTATTATTCTGACAAAAAAATATAATTCAATTTGAAGTATTTTCTATTCATTCAGCTGAATAATTATAGTTAGTGTAAAAAATGTGTTTGTTGTGAATGTATTTATTTGTTACATTTGAAATCATTGTTTAATTGCAATGATTAAAATGAAATCATAAAATTAAAAATGAGAACAAATAATTTTGACTTCTTCTCCACGAAACCGTTGAATTTTGTTATCATGCGAAAGTGTCAAGTGTCCCTGGAGGTCCAACGTTTGCCCCCGTGTGTGTCTTATGCTAAAGTCTGTCCGATAGAGAAAGGCTGGGCACGGGTGGGGGCGGGGGGACTCACCTGGGGGGCCACCGTGCTTGTCGGCCAGAGCCTCAGAGATGAGTCTGACCCGCGGGTCGTGATCGAAACCTGCTGAGACGGACCTCGTCAGACCGCAGTGCCAAGACGAGGCCCTTGGGGGAGGGGCAAAGCTAAACTCCACACTGGCCCACCACCGAGCACCCAGCCGTAAGGGGGGGGGGGGGGTTGTGGTGAACGCAGGTCACAACAGCTCGGCCGCACCACCAGAGCCCCTTTCACCTCCACTTACCGCAAGCACAACCACAGACGACATGCGTGAGGAACGAGGAAGAGGAGGAACAACAACAGTAGATAAACCAATAGAGGAAGAAAAGGTGGTGCAACAATAAGATGAAGAAGAACAAGAGGAGGAGGAATAGTGGGAAGGACAGGAAGGAGAAGAGGAGGAGGAGCAGGAAGAGGACAAGGAAGAGATGATGAAGGAAAGGAAATTGTGTCTCTTCTCGGACTGGCACCGAATCTCAATGCGACAATCGTAACGAGAAGGCCAAAGGGGCTCAAGTCCAAGTCTCAAGTCTAAGGTCCAAGTCCCCAGTCCCAAGTCTGCCGTCCGCATCAACGCTGTTGTGACCGTCACACCACGAGAAGAAGATAAAGAAGACGTGCGCCGGTTACCTTCCAGAGGTGCCAGGTTGGACCCCCCCTTTTTGCCATCCAGCCCATGCTGTGAGTACTGTTTCAGAAGGTTCTGAGCCTTGCGAATGGTCCCTGGGACCCCAAGAGCAGGAGGAGGAGGAGGAGGAGGAAGGTCAGCAAGGTCAGGAGGGTCCCGACAGCCAGAAGGAAGAAGAGCAAGTAGAGAAAGCACAGCCGCCCAGTGAGAGACCACCAAAGACCACCAGAGGGCGCATGCCACCGAACACCAACGCACGCTCACCATTTCTACAGTCAACCCTCGCCTCGTTTGCCGTGCGCGAGACGTTCCACACTTACCACGAAAATAAACATCGCTTCATCTGCCCAGCAATCGGATCATAAAAACACATTTTGGACTTTCCATCCCATCAATCAAAACAAGACATCATTTCAAGCAGACACACTCTTCCATATCTTGAGTTTTTGTTCAGAAATAAAATTCATACAATTTTTTTTTTTTTAAATGCTCAACAAATCAATCAATTATGAAAACATACGATAACATTTGTTGACAACTATTACCGTAGCTTCATTGAGGACCTTATCTGCCTTTTCTGTCTTCCGGTGCAGCTCAGCGCTAAACCACATGTTGTGTGGCACAACACTGAAGAGCCGCAAGGCTAAATTTGGATTTCACGATCTGGCAGGCGAGGGTTGAATGTCGTTTTTGTTCAATTCATGCACGCATGCACGCACGCACACGCATGCAGCGTCGTCGTCACCATGACGACTGAGGTGGTCTCCTCACAAGAGACAAGTGTCAGGAACACAAACTTGAGAGAGGCAAGCCAAGGGTTAATAACGCGCCGTATCGCGCGTATCACAAGTACACGACATCAGCGTTGACGCCATATTGGATGTGGCATAGCGGACCGGCGGGTGCTCATTTCACGTCAATTGAGGTCGCCAAATACTTGCACGGGTTGACCGATGACGTTATAAGCTAGTTGCCATGTGCCGCACTTGTAGCGTTCGTTACTAGCACAAAAATGTCAACTATTGTGAAGTCTTTCCTGGTGGTGGGCAAAAATATCAATGAATGCTTCCATGAAACTATTAGGGACTTTCAAGAACTTTTTTTCCTCCAGACCGCTGCTAAAAGTATTCACTCTTCAGTACTTACAGCGGGTACCTATACCGCCAGTACTTTGGATCCTCCTGCTTCTGCACGTTAGTGTCCCCCCCTTAACCCCCTCCTTCCTGTGCCTCAATTAGGTGGCCGACGGCTGTCTCCGTGGCAACGAGACGATCTGCTTTGGCGTAACGGCTAGGACACACTGACATGGACACACATTGATAACAACATACGGAAAATGCACAGCCTACCCCGCCACATCCAATATGGTCGCCATATGGTAGCAAGAGGCTAACCAGCGAGAGGAGACGTCTTACCGGGCCTCTTGGGAACCCTCTTGGTG
Source organism: Vanacampus margaritifer (assembly GCF_051991255.1). Lineage (NCBI taxonomy): Eukaryota > Metazoa > Chordata > Actinopteri > Syngnathiformes > Syngnathidae > Vanacampus > Vanacampus margaritifer. The sequence goes on from NC_135449.1 coordinate 648,995, forward strand.
GGCGTGTCTTTGCGCTTGGCCTGGACAGCGGGCGAGTAGAGGACGCCCGAGGACGCGCTGTTCTTGCGAAAGTGCTCCTTTAGACCTTTGATGGAACGATCCAGCTGACTGGAGCGGATTTGGAAGTAGACCGTCATGAAATCTGCCAGACGGAGAGCAGGGGGGAAAAAAACTCACCATGATTTCCTTGCTTTTTGGAAATGTAACCCAAATGCCAAACTTGGAAAGTGGACAAAGTGGAAAATGGACCGTAGCACAATCATGACTTCTTTTCATATTCAGTATGAAATTTTTCTTAAATAAAAATCAATAAATGGAAAAATTACTGATTATTTGTTATATATATTTGAACTTTTGGCTTAATCTGCATGTCATTCATTTCACTCCATTCCTATTTTCAACTGGCAATCGAAAATCACCTTTTTTTTGGGCTACTTTTTTTGTTATTAGATGTTCTTTTAAAATGGAGCATTCAGATTCCACAAACACAATCAACCCTTCTGTCCATTTTTCAATTTCATATTTCAGATGTGAGCCCAAAACCCCAGGATGAAACATGCGTCCAGGGTTGAGATTTGGAGCGATCGAAGGCCCGAGCGTGCGTGCGAGACCTTGATTGCGTCCGTATTCCACCAGCCAGCCGCCGATGCAGATGATGTCGTGGAGGACGGCTTGCGGCAGGTGCTCCAGCACCACGTCCTCCTGGACGTCCAGTTCGTCGTCGGCCGCGCCGATGGCGTCCAGGATGAGGACGGGCGGCACCGGCTTGCTGTAGCGGGTCAGGAGGCTGCGAAACTCCGCCTCCAGGAGCTCCTTGCCCTTCTCGAAAAGTCCTTTCTGCGGCGACATCGCAGTTTAAGAAACATTCCAACCCGCCGCGCAAAAGCTGCGCCGGCACGTACGCCCTTCAAACAGCAACTGCCATTTTTTTTCCCACCGTAGACGGCTGGCAAACTTCAGTGCTGTCTCGCTATTGGTCGAAGGCAGGGGAGGAGCCTATACTGTAGCCAAATTTGCAAAGCAACTCAATTTGGCAGCAAAGCCACAATTTTGTCTACATGGAGCTCATCAACTTTCCTCAACATAGTTCCTGGGCAGCAACGTAACATACAATGACAGCAAAGCACTACTTTTGTCCCACTCAAGCTCATCAATTCACTCCAACGGTGTTCTTTGCCACAGGATGGCACCAAAGCAATACTTTTACTGCACTAGGGGACATTGTGAACGGCAAACCACGTATGTAAAGGTTTAAGGTTATGATCACTTTGGGATTTTTCATTATAGTATTTTGATTCCATTTTGACTTTTTTTTTATTCTGTTTTTATTCAACAGCTTAAATTAGATTTTTTTTTTTTAATGGAGCATTTGTCAAGTGCACAATAAGTATTGTGCAATAAATTGCAATACATTTCAAATGAAGCCCAAAAGCTCTTGTATGATCATTACTGGCAAAAATGTAAACAGAGAACATTTTTGCTATAACGTTTTAGTTTTAGTCTTAGTCTTAGTCTTAGTCGTCTTGTTAGGGAGCGGAGACACACTTTCAAAAGAAAAAGGTTGGCGTGCCGTCAAGCGGGATTCCATGAGAAAAGCGTCTGAAAGCGCGAGCGGCGAGTCGTACCACCGTGTTGAGCTCGGGGCTGTCGGGATTGTTGTCCTGGAAGTACTCCACGGCCTTCTGGATCTTGGCGATGCACGCCAGATACTCGTCCAGGCGGCCCGTCGGTCTGGAGTGCAAACGGCACAGCGTCGGGACGGGCACCCACCTCTGTTAAGCCAACACCCGCCACCGCCACCCGGCACTCCTCACCCCTCCCTGACGATGCGGTCCGTGTCCTTGGCCACGTGGTAGTAGCTGATGACGTGGTCCATGCAGGACAGGGTCTTGTCCACGTTGTCCTGCAGACGCTGCAGGTTCTCCGTCTGCTTGTGGACGGGAATGATGGAGTTCTCCAGCTGCATCAGCCGGCTCTCGAACGACGACAGGATGGACACCTGACACACCGTCACCAGCAAACACAGGTCACAGGTGTGGTCACTCAAAACATGTCCGACGCACACGTTGGGCAAAATATGCCAAGGATCAACAAGTCTACGCAAACAGGACAGCGCTACCACTTTATTATTTCAAGACCAAGCACACAAAAAAGCAATTTGCTCGGTGTGTGTGTGTGTGTGTGTCTGACCATCCCATTGGTCAGCTGATCACTCTTCTCCAGGTTCTCACGGATGAATGCTAGAGTCTCTTGTTCCTGTACAAGAAGACACGAGTGGTCACGTTAGTTTTGCTTGTGAAATGAAAGCGAGCAGAGGAAAATCACACAATTCCAACAACAACAGTGAAAGCCTTCACAGTTTCAATTTGTAAACTCGCGCGACCTGCTTGAGTTTCTCCTCGATTTCTGTCTTCCTGGCGGACGCGTCTTCGGTGGGAATCATCTTGGCAACAAGCCGCCGTCAAAGGACGCCCACCTGCCGATTGAAAAGCAACAAACTAGCCCACTTGGATGACCAAATTCATTATTTGGTCCGAAGGTTGCGTCGCGAGAGGATAGGCTGCTCGAGCTAGCTGTAGCTTCAGACGCTTCCGGGTACGACTTCAAAGTAAAACACATTTCCACGAAAAGGAAGGTACGCGAATGAACTTGTTTGTCAAACAATTGCTGATTTCAACTGTAACTGACAGAATTTATTATCAGCTAGGAGGCATTTATATTCACGTCCTGTATAGCGTTGCTTTCCGATACACTCTTTATTTTGAAAGCGCAATATTATCAGCTAGGAGGCATTTATATTCACGTTCTGTATAGCGTTGGTTTCTGATACACTCTTATTTTGAAAGCGCAATACATTTTCTTCCGACAGGATGCGTTGCACTCATGTTGAATCAAGTTTTTTTTTTAATTGGCCAAATAGATTTTATTCTGTGGTTTAGTGGCAGAATGAGCAAAAATGGCCCAAATAAGATCTAAATTCATTTTCGGTGTACGTCACGCGTCAGCAGTTACCAATTCCTCCACATGGGGTCGCAAGTGCTACGGATTAATCATAAATTCACCAAAACTCAATTTATTTTATTTAATGCCTGTTTAAACACGTTTGACTGCATTACTATGATTTGTATAAATAATCAAGTTCATGAATGTATGTATGTATGTACACAAAAATTGTTTTATTAATGTAATAATTATTATAATAATTTATATTTATTTTACGTAACCCTACAAACTGAAGCATTGGAGTCAAGAGGAAACAAAACACAACAATGTTCTTCACCCAAGATCATTTCAAGAAGACAAGTAACACAAAGCAACAACTGGAAAAAAAAAACTGGAAATCAAATGATAACGTGCGTTCCGTTTGTGATGAAATGAACTTTAAAGAGCCGCCACTCTTTAAGATTCCTCCTCTTTGGACAAAGTCTGAGGAGGAAAACACAAAAACACGGGCCACATCAAGCAGACAAAAAAACAACAACCTTTGAATCAATCAATCGATGAAACAAAAGAATCAAATCACCTGTTTGAGGAACTGCCTGCCGAAGTAGTTGGTGGCCATATTTTTGAATTCCGTCCTCCCTCCCACTTTACACCTGACGTATCCGTAGAGGTTCGCCCCTTGCAGCACCAGCCCCATCAGCACCACAGGCTGCACGCCAGACAAACACATTCCCATCACGTACACCACCAGAACAACAATTCAACTAAAAAGTCGGGCACATTTTGAATGGGCCGCCTGACTCCTGCAAGTCCGAAAGCCGCACTTGCAAAGGATTCGTGGCCAGGTCAACTATTGCAACCTTTGTCCGACTCCTTCATGTAAAGAAAATTCCTTCAATGCTCTAATATCAAATGAATACAGAAGATAAATGTGTTTTTAAAATGTGAAAAGTTCTAGGGATGGGAATGAGCAGCTGTACAAATCAAAGTTGAAATGGTTTGAATCAGTCAACATATTTGTATTTTTTTTAAATGGGGATGGTGTGGACAGAAAATGATGTCAAATCTATTTGTGTAAATATGGGACTTTTGGCAGACCATTCCTTGTCAATCAGTTTGTTGTATTTGGGGGGGGGATGCGTTGCTGAGGTAATCATTCCTAAAATAATAATACTAAAAAGAAGAAGAAGAAGAAGAACGCCCCCCCGGCCCGCAGCAGCCTCACCAGCCACTTAATGTTGATCCGAACGAGGGCGCTGAAGGCGAACACCACCCACACGAGCGGGCACACGATCAAACCCAGCCAGAAGATGCGAGATTCCGAGTTGGAACTTTGTCTTTTCCTCGGCCCCTGAACAAAAGCAAAAACATTTTGTCAGCAGCTTTGAAGGCACGCGGCGGCCGTGCGATGGCGCCGGCGTGGCGTCACCTCACCTTGCGCGACTCGAACACCCAGTGGCTTTGGCCGTCGTCGTCCACTTTGTTCCACCAGCGCAGTGCCACCATCAAACGCCCGCTGATATTCTGCACCAGCACAACAGCGGAAAGGCGCCACATGTGACTGACCGCCAATGTTATTGGCACGCGAGCTGGCAAAACCGGCTCACGTGCACGCACACACACAATATGTAGAGCAATTTTTTTTTTTAGGTCGATACCAGTTATTATTAGTGTCAATGTTACTGCTATTTGCAGGCAATATTCATTTACAATAAGGACGCAAAAGATGGTGTTACAATTTTGAATAATACAAACTTGTTTTTAAGACCTCTGATTTTTTCAACACATTTTTTTTTTTTTTTATCTTGAACACAATAAATCTATCACAAAGTGCAAAAGGGAAGCTCTCTGGCTCAGTAGCATGTCTTTAAAGTTAAATGAAAACTTAATAAAAAAAACTAACAACTCCCTAAAGTTTACGAAAGTAAAATAAGCCAAATTTCTATAGAAATTTAATGTTCACGTTTCACTTACCTTCACCCCCCCCCCCCCCCCCAAAAAAAAAAAAAGAGTTGGGAGAAATTGGACTGAAATTTCTAATAAAAAGTCCCCTTTAGTTCACACAGTGTTAAACTAAACTGATCTATTTTCAGCAATCAGTTTTGTTTTTGAAAAAGGCTGAACTACGTGTCAAAATGCTGCCTGGACGCTAATCGGCCTATCCCCAAAAAACACACAGAATGGCCACAGACATGCTCACGTGCATGTGGGCAGCAGGCAGCCATAGACTGGCACAGACTGGCACAGACTGGCACGCCCACCTTGACGGTCCAGAAGTCACAGGACAGCAGAAGGATGATGGCCACCATGCCACCGATGGAGTCATTGCTCAGAGCCTCACACACCAAGTAGACCAAGATGGCGCCAACCCTGAAGAACAGGTGGAAGAAGGATGCCACCGGATGCCTGCGAAGAGCGCCATCATCGCCATCATCATCATCATCATCATCATCATGTTAAACACCACTCCATCTTTTTGACTAGGCAACTTGACTGACTTGAGGTTTTTCTTCTTGGCCACTCTTTGTCCGGCGTCCTCCTCGGCGTCAAAGAGAGCAACATCTTCATCGTTGTTCTCCTGAGAGAGCGACGAGGACGGAAGACACAAATCATCAGCTTTTCTGCGTGACAACTTCACAGCGTTCTAAATGCACTTTCGCGTTGTTTCCAATTCCATCGCTTTTCTCCTTTGTCGTAATAAAGACTAACAAAGCCCCGAGTTGAACGTCTAAATGATTGTGTTTATAGTGCATACTGATACAATGCAAGCGTGTTCTTAAAAAAAACGATTGCAAACATTTTTTCTAAAGCTAAATTCTACAAATGTATGATACTGATATGTACCAGGCATTTAACAACAAAACAAGCTTTGTTACAAACATTAGCTAACTATCTTTTTCTATCATGTTAAACGTCACACTCGGTGAGCAGGAAATTCTTTTCAACATGTTCTAAACATCGCTTGTTATTGAAAAGGAACGAAAAGTTTCCTTTGTAAACATTGAAAGGTTCACTTACGCCTGTTAGCATATCGAAGCTCGAGCCAACGCTTCCTGCTTACATGCTAGTCTGTGGACACGTCACCGGTCGGCATGCTCACGTGACTCGTGCGTGCAAAGTCACGTGACGAGCGCATTAGGCGTAGGAGTGACGATTGACAAGACAAACTAAACGTGATCGTTTTTTAACACCCGATTTCATTAAAAGCACACGCGAAATTGTATGTTGTCTGTTAGCATGTTGCCAGCCGAGCTAACACTTCCTGGTTACAAGTTTACAGACACTGGACGCCGGCGTGCTCACGTGACCCGAGCGTGCCCATGTCATTGGCCCAACGGACGACAATGCAAACACGCGCACACCAAAATACTTAATACGTTGTCAAATCCAGAAATAAGTCGTTATTACTGTGCTCTTTTTGTCACATCTGTTTAGTACGTGTTGAAATTAAGTGCTTTCATTTAATAATAATAAAATAAAAAAACACAACGCCCAAACTGTATCATTTTATTTGAATTATCTTCAGTCAGTAAACGCTAGGTTGAGCTGTTTTTCTAAAAAAAATAAAAAATCCATTTGAGAGTGTAAACTTTTTAATAAGATCATGCCAAGTTCATGTAAGTTTATGTCAAACACGTATGTAGGCTAAATGTGTCATTGTCATGTGAACCCTGATCATAATGTATATTTGATTTGTTTGTCCTTGAAGTATCTCAAGGTTTGAGCAGGAATTCTCATTCTCCGCAATTCCATGGAGAGATGCAGGAAGTGTGTGTGGAGGATATAAATAGACGAACACTTCCTGCCGGGTCACAAGTGACACGTGAGGCGGGAAGCTTCCCGGACGCCAGCCGACGCTTCGTAGCCTTTACGGAGGAGGGACGCCGTTTGCGGGGGACGTGGGCGGAGAGGGGCTCTTGAGGGGCAAGGGCTCGCCGGGCGGCACCAAAACCACCACGTTCTCCTTCTTGGGCAACCAGAAGGCGGGATAGAGCGGCTCCAGGAACTCGGCCTCGTAGCGGTGGATGAGCGTCATGGTTTCGTCCACGCCGTAGAAGGCCAGGAGGCCGCCGGCCGAGTCCACGTACACGCCTGAAGGGACACGTTTAGTACACTGTCAAAAGACTCCAGGTTCAAATTGCTTCCAGTTTGTACACGACACGAACGCTCTTTCATACAGACCGACTCGCGTGAACTTTCCCACGCTGAGGGGCGTCTCCACGCCGCTGTGCCAGGCCGAGAAGGTGCGTCCGTTCCAGTGCAGGCACCAGGAGAAGTTGTTGGCGGTGATGCAACCGCTGCTGTCGTCGCCTTTGCGCTGGATGCTCTTGTAGGTCAGGCCCACGTGCGTGCCCTCGCCGCCGATGTCCGCCTCGAAGTAATGGCGGCCCAGGTAGAAGCTCTCCACCGCCAGCACCTGCCGCCAGTCCTGGAAGCGCTCGGGGAGGTCGGGGTAGGGATGCTGCCAGGGCGTGGTGTTGGTCACCTTGCGGTTGTCTTCCGTCAGGCGCAGGAAGACGTGAGCCGTGTCCGCGTCGAAACTCACCGAAATGCCGTCTACCTCGCACAAAAACACATGACGCTCTTTTCACCCGATTTTGGTCAAAGGCTGTTTTGAGAGTTACAAAAGTTTTGCGTGATTATCTTTTTGCTTTCATTCCATGTCCCGTGATGGTAGTGGTGCCCAAACTACGGCCCGGGGCCAGTTGCGGCCCATCGACTCTTGACTTGGAACAGGTACACAGTTAATCGAGTAAATCCCGAGGCACAGTTTTCCAAAGCTTCTTTCAAATTCAATTTGTTGGTAACCCACTGCACTGCAGTCTTGAAGGGAAAATATGAGTTGACAAAATGTTTAGTGATTTATTTTTTATTATTTTATATTACTTTTTATTTTATTACAATTTTTTTTTAAATTATATATAATTTTTATTATTATGTATTTATTTATATTTATCAATCTGATTTTTCACCATCATCACGACCCTCTGAGGGAATCCAAAAATATGATGTGCCCCGCGACCAAAATGCGTTTGACCAGATGGATTCATTTCATACAATAACTTAGATGGAATTTGACATCAGACAGGCTGCTCGGGTTCAGAGGTAGTAAATCCAATTCCAGAAAGTAAAAACCCTACCCCAGTTTGCTTTTAGCCCCAGGTGCTAGCTAGCTAGCTCCCTAGCTAGCTCCCATGGTGCTCGTTTACCTGCTAGGGAGCTAGCTAGCTAGCTAGCTAGCATCAACGGCTAAAGCCAAAGTATGGCAGGGTGTTTACTTTCTGGACCTGGATTTGCCACCTCTGCTCGGGTTCATGACTGATGAAAATGTCCAAAAAGAACAAGTCAGGTAATGACGTAACGGTGCCACCTGGTTCCGTATTTTTGTCGTTGACACCATTAGAGAGCACCAACGTTTGTGTCTTTTGGCACACTTACACTTGAGGAAGTCGTCCCGCGTGACCGGCTCGGGAAGGCTCATGTGCTGTCTGGCCACAACGATGGCCTGGACCGTCGTCTTGATTCCGACCTTGTCTGAAAAGCAAATAAGTCGTCCTTCACACAACCAGCACGTTCACATGGCAACAGCTCACATCCACAAAACAATACAGACTCTTTTTTTTTTAAGGCCATTATTATGATAATACATTCAAATTTTTGTGAGAAATATCGTCATAGTTTCTTTTCCAGATTAAAAGTTGTATTTTTTAAATTCACCTGTTCAAATATGACTTTCTTTAAACATTGATATTATATCATAATAATAATTCTATTTATCCCCAAATATTTTTCCACTTTTATTTATTGCAAAATAATGACTATTTTCATAACATGACATATTTTCTTCCCTAAAGTGCTGAATTTGTTTTTGCAAAGTTACAATATTTTTTTCCACAAATACTGTACTGACAACGTTTTCATTCTGATGCCGTTTAGGGTTTCGCATGATCGTTACAAATCTGGACCCAAAAAGTTGCTTTGAGTCTTGGAAAGCCAACGCAAGTTGAACGGAGACTGTTTTTCTTTAGTGAAAATGTTGAACCTTCAATCCAAAAGTTGTCGTCGTGACTTCAAAACGTTGGTCTTCAACAAGCAACGAGAGTCGACTCGCCTCGTTTCAACCTTTTGCAAACGTTTGCGCGACCTGACTTTCTTATGGCAAAATGCTCCGGCGGGTTCCGATGGTTTTTCAGCCCAACGACGAGACATTTTTGGACAGGGGTGACGCTCCACACCTGAGTGTGGTCCCTGACATGCAGGCGCAACATTCCACACGTGTAAGAACACGCCTGCGGAGCTTCAAGCTGCGTCGGGAATCATCGCTTGGGTCCAAATCACTGCACACGAATTTCCATGGCGTGGACGTACACTCTATCAACAGTTGGGGTTCAAATGAACCCAAATTGGGTCAAAAAGGGACTGACCCAACTTTTTGGGATTATTTAATTAACCCAAAAAAAAATGGGTCAAGTGAATAATCCACAAACCAACCCAAGGTTAAATGAATAACCCGCAAAACAACCCCCAAATTGGGTTGATTTATTTCTGGGTTATTCATTTCATTTGACCCAACATTTGGGGCAAAATACCTTGAAAAGTTGGGTTCATTTTTGTACCGAATTCAATTGGGTTAGTCAACTAACCCAAAAAAAGCTGGGTCAAACGAATAACCCAACCCAAAGGGTTGATTTGTGGGTTATTCATTTGACCCAACTTTATGGGTCGGTTGATTTGTGACCCAATTCAATTTAATGGGCTAAATGGTACCCCAGAAAGATGGGTCAAATGAATAACCCGCACAACACCCAATGAATTTAATTTGACCCAACTTTTTGGGTTAAATAACTCAAAAAAAAAAAGTTGTGTTGGACCATTCTTGACCCAATTTCGTTCCGATTCTCAAATCCCCCAAAAGAGATTTTTTTGGAAATCTTGTTTTGTTTTTGTGTGTGTGTTTTGGTTGAAGCACTTTTGAATTGAATGTTTGTGTTCAATTTCCCCCTTGAAGTGTTTTGCGGCGATGTGAGGCGAGTCGTCAACTGACCGGCGCTGCACGTCTCCTTGACCCTGTCCATGTAGGACGTGGCCAGCGCCTGGCACAGCTCCTGCGTGGCCTCGGCGATCACGCGGCTCACCGACTTCAGGCCGTCCATCAGCCCGATGTAGACGCCGGGCAGCGAGATGTCCGACGCCTCCTCCTTCCACTCGCAATACTCCTGCACACGCACGCACGCACGCACACACGCACGCATCGTTAGTTCCCGGATGGAGCCCGTCTTTCTTTCTTTGCTTCTGCTGGGACGCCAAAGTGTCCCATTTGTCGAAGCGTGTGTGACTTTTGCTTTGCGAAATCTTGCGTGCGCGCCACCTGCAGGAAGTCGACGTCGTTCTTGTTGCGCGAGAGCTTGTCCAGGTGTGCGCGCGCCTTGTTGAGCTCGCCGCACCTTTGCTCCAGGTGGGCGCGGATGCCCTCGGCCTGGCCCAGCGCCTGCTTCTCCTCGGCCTCCAGGAGGTCGCTGACCTCCCTCTCCGCCTTCTCCGCCGCCGCCCGCAGCTGCTGGAACTGGGCGCGGACGACGGCGCGCACCTCCGTCACCGAGTTGTGGATGGAGACGATGTTGAGCTGCAGCTTGTCCACGGCGTTCTCCGCCGCCGTCACCGTCTTGCTCATCTCGCCGCCTTTCTCCTTCAGCTCCCTCTGAGGCGCACACGCACACACATTAGGGCATATGAGGTGACATGATGACCACGTGATTTTCCTTTGGTTTCCTTGAATTGTACTTTGGGGACTAAATGTATTTTTTTTGTAAACAGAACATTTTAGTCGTGTTAGCGTTATGTATTTCATTCCTATTTTTTGGACAGTCAAAGGAGGAAAGCGAATCCCTGACTAGCACGCGCGTGTCCCGCACATTTGACACCCTTTGTGGAAACAATCCTGGCTCAGTCACAATCTTTAGCACATTCCTCATTGAAGCCAACGTGCGTGCGTGTGCGTGCACGTGTTATTGGCGACTACGTGAAGGTCAGCGACTGCCCGAAGAGACGCAAATAGCCGAAGCTTGATCTTGTCACTCGTGTCGTGCGTCAGCAAAAAGCTTCTTGATGCCAATCACTCAATTTAACAATCCACCAATCAAGCAAACAAAAAGCCAATCATCCAATCCATCAACTTGAAAATCAATGTAACAATCGGGAAGAGGCCAGAAAGTTCCACTGAGCTCTTCACATTCAAACATCAAACTGATCACGTTGAAAAGTGAAACTTAACACGTTTCGAACGTGTGTGACAAAACGTTCCACGTTACAATGTTGCAATTCAGCATTTGTCACATTTCATTGTTGACCACATTAAAATGTTTGCAATTTGATAGTGAACTTTTGTTTTCCTTGAAATACTTTTTTTTTTTTTCTTATAGCAGATTTTCTGTAACATAATCTCCCACGATGGATGCTAGACTTTTCGTAGATCTGCTAAATCAGATTGGCCGATATTCTGCATTTTGTGCCAATTTTCCTCAACTTTCCTTCCTTGTGAAACTTGTAAACAAGCCGACTTGAAACGTTCCAAGCCGTCACGTGACTCCAAAAGAAACCAGCCAACGGCCACAATCGCGCATACTTACATGGAAAGTTTCGTTAGTATACACTTTGAAATTAGTAAATATTTTTCAAAATTACAAAAATTATTTAAATAAATATTTTTTATATAAAATGATCATATATAATGTATAATATAATAAAAAAATCTATACATTTATATTTAAAACATTTTGGGGTATAAAACTAATATATAAAATATATAATGTATAACATAATAAAAAATCTATACAATTATATTGAAATATTTTTTTAAATAAAAATAATTTAAAGAAATATTTTTATATGAAAATAATAAATATAATATATAATGTATAACAGAACAATGTCTACAATTATATTGAAATGAATACATATTTTTAAAGAATTACAAAATAATTCAAATAAAATTTTTTATATAAAATTAATATATAAAATATATGCAAAATAGCACAAAAAAATCTATACAATTATATTTGAATAAATCAATATAAAAAATAATTTAAATAAATACTTTTCTATATAAAATATACGTATAATAGAACAATAGAATAGAAAAAATGATATACAGTAAATAAACAGCCATGTTGCTCTGTTTCGAATGGGTTATGTTTTTTTTTTTTTAAACGGATGATGTTTTTTAAGACCCACATTGTGCTACACACTAACAAAATGTTGCAATATTTGCCTACTTGCACAATTCGTCGGTACTCTTTAATGATTTATTATGTAGTCTAGTTTGTATGTGCCTTTTGATTTTGTCATGCTTGCATGATGTCAATAAAGATTCTTGATTCTTGTTTTTTTTAAAACTCGCCGACCGATGATTGGCTGGCGTCAAACTCCGGTGGTGGAAGGCCGCAGTCTTGCATCTTTGACATACCAGACTCATGAAAAGGATCCTGATCATTGGATTCAGGTGTGTCGGAGGAGGGAACGCTGTAAAAGAGGCAAGACTGCGGCTTTCCACCACCGGAGTTTGCCGCCTGCCGAGACATGAATGATCCGGCGCCGGCCGGCGCCGACCTGCCTCGAGCTGTGCGCGCGCCTGCGCGACGGGGACGGTGCGATGTCCGCGGTGCTCGTCGTCCAGGCAGTCGCGGCACAGGCAGCAGGCGTCGGCGCGGCAGAAGATCTCCAGGGGCCACTTGTGGATCTCGCAGGTGCGACGCTCGATGTCGCGCAGCGGCGCCACCAGCCGGTGGTTGTGGAACTTGGCCTTCTCCAGGTGCGGCCGCAGGTGCTCCTCGCAGTACGACACCAAACACGTCAGGCAGGACTTGAGCGCGCGCCGCGGACGCTCCATGCACGAGTCGCACACCACCGCGTCCTCGTCCAACACCTCCTCCTCCTCCTCCTCCTCCTCCTCCTCCTCCTCCTCATGCTGCTCCTGCTTCTCCTTCCCTGCCCAAACAGTGACACGCCGTTGCTACGCGTGGCTCGCGTCTAGCCACGTACTAGGAGCTTCTTTGTCCGCACTAGTAAACAATTGCAGGCACCAAATTGAATAAATGCAACAACTAGTAGGACATGTTACAAGTGAGGCAAAATCACTAGTAGCATCTCGTAGGGTCCACTGTTGCATGACAAACACCAACAAGTTGGGACTCGTAATGCTACTAGTGCAACACTGTCGTTTACCAGTAAGGATTGATGGTGTATTAGTTGTGTATGTGTGCAAAATTGTACACTAGATGCCAACTAGTGTACAATTTTGTCTCACTGGTAACATGTAGTTGTCCTACTATTTGCTCTACGAGTTTTACAAAACTGACAGTAGCGGAAAAGAACATTTCGTGTAAGAAAGAAAAGAAAAAGATCAAATTTTAAAAAAGCGGTGCTCTACTAGTTTGAAAGTTTTGTGTACTAGTCGATAAAGAGTGCACTAGTACATGGATATGAAGGATGTGGAAGAAATGCTTCCGCCTTTGCTCGCACTTTCTTGCTCCTCACCCAAGTCCTTGTCAGGAGCTCCTTCCACTTGGGGGTTTCCTTCCACGGCACTTTGGGGGTCTTCCTGGTGGCCCTCTTGAGGGTCTCGCTGAGGAAGCACGTGCCGCTGCTGGGGCACATCTTGCGCGGGCTCCATGTCGCTGCTGCAGCTCCGGCTCGTCTCACTTCCTGACTTGCGAGTCCAAGAGACGCAAGACGAGGCGAGGAGACGCGAGGCGGCCACACCTCGACGACGTCAGCCACAAAAGTAGGGGAGCTCAGCCCTCCGACCGGCCCACTCGCCTCCCGCAAAAGCGGGCGGAGCCCAAAAGCGGCTGCCGAACCGGCTGACAAGATTGCACTCCGCTGACATTCCCGTACTCAGGTGGAAGGCGTGCGCGCATGCGCAGAGACAGTCGGCACAAAAGTGCCCCGCCCAGCCCGCCCGCTTGCTCGCGGAGATGTTACGGAAGACAAATCTACTTCCTGTCTGAAGGCTCTGACTTCCTGTCAAACACATGTAGGAACTACAAAAACAAAAAAACAAATACTTTAATACAAGAAAATTGACACGCACACAGCACACAAAAAGCAAATACACAAACTTTATTCATTCATCATGTGGTTGTGACATCAATCGTTTGAAGTAAAAAGCAAAAAAGAAAATTATTTCATCTTATTTATTTTTTTTTAAACAGTTTCCAGATCTGAATGTTGCATTTAGCGACAGCTGGGGATTTTCCACATTCTTTCAAATCACCTACTGAGCGTTGCAATTTGGTGGCGTTTGTCCCTCCAACTGGTCAATTAAAATGCCTGTAATGTATTTGTCATTGCATGCATTCATCACAGAATTTCATTTCATTGATGCAAACAATTCTTTGACACGGACATCAAAGTAGCTGGCCAAGCCAATTCTCATTTGGAAGAATCCAATTTGACCTTTGAACGCAAATGTCTGCCCGCCAATCATTTCCAGTGACAAACATTGCAACTGTTCAGCTGTGACGTCCAATTGAGCATCAAATGTGGACGGTTCGCCCCGTCATCACTGGACGCCAACCAGCTGGGTGATGGGCGGGGCGACGACCATCAGTTCCTGATACTGCTGGAAGAAAAGACGAAGGCGGGAAATGTAGCCGTCCTCCTGGTACGGGAAATTGCGATCGGACAAGTAGCGACACACCACAGGTTTCACCTGACACGGGACGTCACAAATCATCAACACGCAAACAAACAAAAGGACATCTGGCTTCTATCTATCAAATGCGGCTGCTGTTGCCGTGGCGACGCACGCTACCTTGAGACACATGTTGTCGGAGAGGAAGGGGAAGAGGTGGTGCTCCACGTGGCAGCTGATGAGCGAGTGTCCGAAGGTCCAGTCCAGCAGGACGTTGCGCGGGAGGTTGAGGACGCCGTGAGACATTTGCAGCAGACGCGCCGGCCGAGCCCAACGGCTGAACATGGACAAGCCGATGTGCTGACAAACAAGCACAAACTTTAGCCAGATTCAAATACAATTGCAACTTCTGACACCAGCCAGCGTTTGGTGAATTCTGCTTCCCAGTGATTGGAAGACTCAACATGGCCGCCACAAGACACAGACGGCTCGACAACCACCAATCAGGGGGAAGATGTTAACATCTTATTTACATATTGTATAATGATGATCATTTTTTGACATTCAACTGGAATGTCTCGAAAAAGGCCATCCTGAGCAATTCCAACGCAAATCTTTTAAATCCAAGTGTGCCAAGAGGCGCCCTCTAGTGGTCTGCAAAAGAATCACTGATTTACTCCACTTGAGTTGGATTTTTTAAAAAATCTACGTTTGCATCACATCTTTACATCTTCCAAAAAAAAAAGGTTTTAAGTTTGTATTAATTTATTTATTTTTCACTTTTATGTGCTATATATTTAAATTTTGAAATTTTGGTTTTAGAGCGGCTTACGTGATCTAAAACATTTTTTGAACTCATTTTCTCTTTTCATTTAATATTTTGATTTTATTCCTGTAAAATTGTCCGCTTTATAATAGCACAACTCGAGTTTCCTAAAAAAAATAACAATTTAAATAAAACTTATGACAATTTATTCAACATTTTGACGTTTGTCATGTAATATTATAACTTTGTTGTTTCATTTGGAGTTTTATCTATCTTGGTGTCAATATCTTGAGAGATATTTTGTTTTTCTCAATGCATTCCATTGTATTTTTATTATTATTTTTTCCCTTTGCATTCATGTTTCAAGCAAGCAGGCCGGTGACTCACCTGGAAAATGTTGACGTGTATGAACGGCAGAGAGAACATGGCCCTGGTGACCAACATGCAGAGCGCGGCGCCCAGCGGCGAGCGGAAGCCCGACACGGCCAGCAGCAGCCACAAGTGCGAAGCCACGCCCAGCAGGATCAGAAGAAGCGTCCTCAGCGCCAGCGCAGCCGACGCGCCGCCCACTTCGGCTGACGGCAACAAGACGTCCGTCAATTGCGCAACTCAAACGACGGCAAACACAGAAAAGTGCGGCGCGCTGACCCAGGGCGACGAGGGGCGTGATGACGGGCATGGCCAAGGGCGCCACGAACAGGTAGAGCAGGCGAGGGAGGCGCGGGAGCTTCCACGTGCTGGAGTCGCCGAGGCCCAACACGTTGGTGTGAGCGTGGTGCAACTTCACGTGCGCCGACGACGTCACACGCGCCGAGAAGGCGCCGCAGATCTGCGCGCCGCACCGTCATCAACAAACAAAACAACATAAGAAATATCGTCTACATAACAGCCGTCAACGACAACAAATACAACACACGGAAGTTGTCAGGTGTTGGCGCGCATTTTCCGGTTGTTGCAAAATGGCAAGCCAACGTTTTGGTCAAAAACTGTTCCTGCAATCACATGTTGACTATACGTTATATTCTCAAACCCGCCGTTTCAAAGGAGTTTGATGTACTGCCAAAAACATTTTGCTTGTTTTTATATCGGCTTGCCAGAGGCTGAGCTGCTCTGCATTTGTTTACTGGTGGCGAACGCACGAGGCAGCTTTCCGGTGGTTTGCCACATTTGTTCCATGTGGAAACTTGCTATGCTTCTGTACTCTCCTGCTAATATCCAAATAAGAATGTTGGCGGGTTTTCTACTCGCGACCACGACACACCAGCTGAGAACCCCGCGCAAGAGCATCAAGACTAACAACAAACGCAGAAACTCAACGCAACACGACCATCATCATCATCTTCATCATTAACAACGAAGAACGTGACCTCGATGAAGAAGAGGGCCCAGAATCGGTTGGCGGCGGGCGATTGGCTGAGCGCGCCGTGACTGGCCAGGTGGCTCCCTTTCACCGTGATGACGGCGTGGGCCACGCCCATCAGCAGCAGCCCGCACGTGAAGCGCAACCAATCGGAGCAACGCAGCAGCAGGAAACCTGAAAGGCGCGAGCGAGCACACGTTGGCGGCGCCACGCAAAACACCAAGCAACACATAACTTGTTGAAATCACGTTCACTGAAGTTCCACAAAAGTGAAGATGAAGTCAAACATGCGGAAGAAAGAAGAAGGAACAGGAAAGAGGATGATGGGGAAAGTGAAAGAAAAAGGATGATGGTGTAACGCGCGAGCGATGCTTGGTCAGCCATGGAGAGTAAAAAAAATTATTGAGGGCAAAAAGGATGGGCCGGAAGTCGACAGGCAACTTACTTTATTAATAGGGAAAAAAAGAGGCTTCTTGGTGCTACGACCCGTCACAATCAAGCGTACTATACTGCATGCAAGTAGCATCAGCAACAGCATCAAATACGTATTAGGTGCACTGACGGGAAAAAAGAAGTGCTGGCAAAAACAAGGAGGCGCCACCTTGTGGCGCGGCGCCATACTGCGATTTGTTACAATGGACAAGGACAAGAAAGAATCAGCAAGCTTTTTAAAAGCAGAGGTGACCAATCCATGTCAAGAATGTCAAAACACTCCCACATTTGATCTCGTTTACCTGCCGCTTGAGTCGAAAGAAGCACAGTGGCTAATGTGGCTAAAGCTAAACTGTGGAAGGGTTTTGATTTTCTGGTCCTGGATTGGACACTGAAAGGGACAACAACAAAATAACAAATGAGCTTGCTTTCAAATGACTTCAACAACATTCCTAGAAAATCGCAATGTCCCACACAGTGAGCACCACATTGGTGACTCCCGAAAGAGAAGAGGAGGAATCAAGGAAGGGGAAGAAGGAAAAAAGAGAAGAGGAAGTAAGGAAGCGCCAGGACGGGACGAGTCACCGACCAGCTGGCAGGCAGACAATGAAGGCGCCGGCCAGGATGGCGCAATCCAGGCCCCTCCGCTCCCACCAGCTGCTCGCCTTCACCACCTCCTCCACCTTCCTCTTCAGATCCTTCATGCTGCCTTCCTCTTCCTCCTTCTTCACCTCCTCGTTGCCTCGCCGGCTCCTCACGCTCGTCGCTGTCATCGTCTCGCGTTTGCCGTCCACGTCGTCTGCTGTTTGTCCGCTAGCCAGCGCAGTGCAAAGTTCAAAGGCCACGTTGCCAACTACAACATTCATAGCCACTCCCCCACGATCACATTGACGGTCTTTGACGTCTTCTTTCCAAGACAAGTTTTTACACGCACAAAGATTTCAAATAGTCACGTTTGACACAAATGTTATTTTTGTGCCTCATCTGCATGAGCTAGTCCACGTTTCAATTTAGAAAAGAAAAAAAAAGTCATCTACTGGATAACTAAGAGCATAAATAATGTCGTATTGATTTCTTCAAGTAGACGAGATGAAGATTAGGACAAAACAAGCGAGCCTCTTTGATGACATTTTATTTCACGACTTTTTTTTGTTTGTTTTTTTACACGTCCCGAAGTTGATGACGAAGATGTGCTTTCAAATCTTCTGGATCTCAAAGAGTCGGATGTCGGTGTCGTACCAGACGGGAGGATCCAGGTTGCTACGGCGACCAGAAAAACAAGTCAAGGCCAGGCCTCGTCGTCCCAAAAACAAAAAAACTCTCACCGCAAGTAGACGATGCCCCACGTGTGCGTGTGGAACCACGAGGACGTGACAGCGTTGACTTGGTACTTGCGGATCAGGATGGGGTGCGGCACGGGCAGCAGGCCCACCAGAGTCCCGTGCTGGAGGAACTTGAGGATTTCAGACTCGTCCGTCAGACCCCTGAGCAAGAAGGAGGAGGAGGAGGAGGCTGTTGACGTTCACAAAAAAAGTAGTGTGCTGCACCCACATAATGTTTACAATTCAATTCACAAACGTTCGTCAACTCAGCTGTTTGCCAAGGTAAACAAATCAAATACATTTGGAGTGTTACTGACGATTTGATCTGCTTTGAGCGAGGCAATGCAATAAAAGTACAACTTTGGCGCCATCTTGTGGCTAAAGGATGGAAGTGTGTTACTTGTCAATGCAGATTTTCTCCACTTGAGGCACCAAAACCTGCAAAAGTCGCATGATGGTCTGCAGAGGAAGTTTGGACTTCCACGACTGCACCTGAAATCACAACCACGTCTCAACTTTGGACAAACATTTGACTTTTTTCTTTTTCAAGGACATGTATAAATCAAGAGTTCTTAATATTATTATATTTCTGTAGCACTCGATTGATGTTCATATAAAATGAAATCCAGTTTATTTTTGCCCGTTTAGTTGTTCTGATGTTTGAAATGGATTTCTTTCATTCAATGCAATTACATGAAAAATGTCAAAGGTACGATAGGTGTTCATTTTGTGAACAATAAATGACTTTGCTGAGAACAACCGCAGACTGACCCAGTCCGGCGTGGCGCTCCAGGCCGCCGAGGCAGATGGCGGCGGCAAAGAAGATGGCGGCGAGGCGGCGGCGGGAAGGCGAGTGGCCGCTTCGCTCTCCGTCTGCGTGTCCTGCCACCAAAACACGGCAGACAAGTTGATTTTGGAAGCAGATTTCTTTGCTTTCCGCAGGAACAAAACTCAAGTGAGTGAAACGGTTTCATTGAGACAAATTTGCCGAAAAGATTCCAAACGCGGTCACGGCGATGGCAATGGCGGCCCAATATATCGCCAAGCGGAATTTCCGACCTCGTGGTCTCTCTCCGAATTGGACTCGGTGTCGCTGGCCCCGCCCACGACGCTGCATTCAGCGGGGGTCTGCGGGGCGTCCGAAGGCAGCGCCACATCGCCACCAACTTGAGACACTTGGCTGATGTTGTGGATCCCTGAAGGAAGAGAGGTCAGAGGTCAGAGGGGAACCTTCACTCTCCGTCCTCACTAGTAAGACTTCTCCTTGTGTACTAGTAAAGTTGTGCCTCGAGGTACTAGCGCTTCAACTCACTTAAAAAGCAGCAGTTTGGGAGAAACAATTTGTGAGCAAACCAAGCGAGAAGCAATTACATGTTATTTAAAACATATCTTCCGTTAGCTTAATGCTAGCACGTAATAGAAAGTCTATAGCTGGGCTAACAGTTAGCATCTATGTGGAAGTGTAACAATTGTGAATCACGGATATTTAAACGCAAAATAAATATATTCTTGATCCTCTGCAAAGAACGACAGACATTTGTGCGTCTCACATAGGAATGAGGACCATAAAAATTGAAGTTTGAATTCTTTACATTTGATTTAAATAAGTACTTTTAAGTACAATACTATGAATTGCCTTTTTTTTTTTAATTATTAAAATATTTTTGTTTTTCCAGGAAAATTTCTCGTAACGCTATTCGGCCAACTATTCGCCAAGTGTCAGACACGAGTCGCCTCCTGATGCAGGATATGGCATAAGTGGCGAGCGGGTTTTCCATACGGGTGCGATGTAGATCCGGCACGTCCTCGGGGGCGTCGGGTTGGGCCGACTCGTCCTGTCGGGGTCTCGGCCGAGAGTCGGCGGCGCCGGCGCTCTTTTTGTTCTTCTTCTTCTTCTTCTTGTGCAGCAGAGCCGCGTGGATGGCGTCGGCGTCGGCTTGGAGGTTGGCCAGCTGCTGGAAAAGGCTCCTCCTCCGGATCAGCGAGTACACCAGGTTGCTGTTCCCTGCGAGGAGGTCGACGCAATGGCTTGGGGTTCGAGAGGGTCCGCTGCACGTGAGACTCTGTTGAAGCTTTTCTGACCGTCAAACTGGTACTGGATGAGGTTGTTGAAAACCTCCAGCAGGAAGAAGACCAGCTGGTGGTTGTGCGGCGCCGAGAACAGGAACCACGGCCAGGAGAAAACCTCCAGGAGGTGCAGAAGCTTGTTGGCCGACACCATGGACAAACTCTTCAGGTACGGAGAAACTACAACGAGCGGCGGAAACGGTCGGCAAATGACGGACGCGTGACGCAGCCCAGATGAACAAATGGTGGCCGCAAAATGGCCGCTCACCGTTGACGATGACGGTGAGCAGGCAGTCGAAGAGCGGCTGCAGTCGCTGATGTCCGCACGTCATCATCCTGTGGAAGATCTGCGGAGGACATCGCAAGCGGTCAAAGTGTCCCGCCTGTCCCGTCGGTCTTTGGCCGCGGCGTTACCACGATCAGCAGGTCGGCGTGCGTCCCGCTGAAAACGGGGACGTCCATCGGCACTCGCAGCGTGAAGGGTTTGTTGAGGCGCACGCCAAAGTTCCTCTCGCCGCTCAGCAGCAACAGGATGAAAACGCCCATGTGGACCAGGCCCGCGCCGGCTGACCGAGACACGCAAGGTGTAAGCGGGGTTCCCGGGGAGGGGGGTTGAGGTCGGGTTCGGTCCAGACACTCACAGGGATCGGCCCGGGCTTCGTTGAGGAAGAACAGGATGGGGACCAGCACGTCCAGAACGTCGCTGCTCTTCAGCACGAAGAAGAGGAATTTCTGGCCAAGCGCAACACAAGCGTTAGCATTAGGTTAGCATTAGCATTAGAATTTCCCTCACATTTCCATTAGCGTTAGCGAAGAAGGGCCTTGAGATACACGTGACCGGATTTTTAACAGCAGCCTTAACATTAGCAATAGGGTTACCATTAGTGTTAAGGTGAGCGTTTACATTTGTGTTAGCATTAGCATTAGCATTTACATGAGGTCCTTGAGCACCGCTATCCAGCCTGTTCTCCATGTCAGTGTTTCAAACCATCAGCGAATCGACAAGCTCTGCGTGAAGGGGGACTCGAGGAGCAAGGTTGAAACCACTGCATTAGGTTAGCATTAGCATTAGCATCACCTTGTTGAAGTCGCAGAGTTTCCAGAAAAGGACGAGGAGCTCCTGGTGGAAGGCGATCTTCTTGGCGGAGTTGGGCAGGTAAGTCTGCAGCAGAGGATTGTTGAGGAGGCGACTCACACCTTTTAGGATGAAGCTCAAGTCCTGAAAGACAAAAAGAAAAGAAAAGGAAAGAAGGAAACCCTGCCTGCGGCAATCGAGACAAGCCTCACCTCTTCGCGGTGGATCCTGGACAGGAAGTTGACAAACTGGTTCTCAGGACCACCAGACTTCAGAAGGCAAGATGGTGTCCAAAGTTCAGTTTCACGATTGAAAACAAACAAACAAACAGAAATTTGGGCTGTGTTGGGAACCAAGTTGAATTTCAAGTTTCAAGCTGCAAATCTTATCAACACAGCGCTGGCGTCGTCCTCACGTCTGTCTCGTCCTCGACGGCGGAGGCGGCGTGGGGTCGGCGCTGCTCCAGCGCGACCATGAGAACCTGAAGCGCTTGTTCCACCAGCAGCCGACGCTGGTCCGAGAACAGCAGGTGGTCGTATGGGAGGCCCCATCCCGAAGGTTCGTAGGCGCACACCACGTTCAGCAGCGACGTGAACAGCGGCAGCGCGTGTCTACGTGCGTGCGCGCGCACACACACACACACACACACACACACACACAAGCATTTGGCAAATGCTAACACTAGCTAACAAAACACTCGCATTACAGAAATGCTCGCCGACAACAATCTCACATACGGCTCAACGCACAAATGAAATGCTCTAGCAGGGTTAGCATGCGTGCGCGCGCGCGCGTGCGCTACCTGTTGGCGGCGGAGCAAAAGAAGAGCACCCAAGGGTTGTGGCGATGCTCGGCGGGCGGCAGGTAAAGAACCTCGGAGAAGCACGTCAGCAGCAGCTTGAGAAGCTCCGTCCTCAAAGGCACAAAAGCGCCATTGACGCAAGCAAACCATGGCGAGGAGATGCGTTAGGGGCGGGGCCTCGCTCACCTGTTGCTGTCGTGGGTGCAGTTGAGCGGCGGCGACTGGGAGAAGCCCACGCCCGCCTCCCAGATCAGCTCGCAGCTGTCCACGCCGTCCGCATCCACAGCAACTTCCTGTTAGCCGAGAACATGCGCTGTTAGCAGTTAGCAGTTAGCGTCAACGCCAGTTTTGGTTGACTTTGACTTTTGTTGATATGTTTTGAACTCATTTTTGGGTGCGGAACCTAAAACTGATATCAGCTTTTCGCAATCACGTCAAAACAATGTGTACTGTTTATATGTTAATAGAACAATGAGATGGAATATTTACAAACTTAAAAAAAAAAAGCAGTATAAAAGTCATTTCCAAGGGTATGCCTGCTTCCAAGGTTAAGAGTTCCTCTTCATTGCTACTATGCTAGTTTGGGGGGGTTGCCCCCCGGGCTCTTAGTATGTTTACTCAGGTTGTTGAGTCTCTCCGCCCGCTAGTCAAACATTACCGCTACTTCTTGACTGACTACGGAAGGCGCAAATGCGATAGCCGCTAAGCTAACAAGTCGTTTAGTGATGTGAGCAAACAAACACACCTTGTTAGCTTTAGCTGCGGGGCTTAAACAAAATCAACAGTGAAAAACAGCATCGTTTTGCTCAGAGGCTACGCTTAGCCTAGCTGCTGGAGCGCAGTGCATTGTGGGTAGTGGAGGACAACCCACCTGCCCGACACGTTTGCGGCCTTGAACGGTGAAGTCGGGACAGAAGAGAAGGTCGGCGACGGACAGGAGGAGCGTCTCGGCCAGGGGACGACTTCCGTCGGGACCCTCGGCGTCGCGGTCGTCGTCGTCCGGGCAACGCTGCTGGAAACAGGAAGTGGACGCAAACGAGATGCTGGGAATGGCCAACGTTTGACGTGATCAGAACAATTACATACAGATCAGGACGAGGTGGGAGGTCTTTGGGGGCACAATACAAGCTGTGTTTAGACTTGCCCCCCCCCTCCCCATCAACCAAGCAGGTAACCGGAGAACAGGTGTTGGGAAAGAGGGGCCCAGCAAAGGAGGACTAAAAGGGGACTAAAGTAGTGTGAATGGGTGCTAAAGGAGGGAGTGATGACATATTGGAGGGGGGGCTAGAAGGGTTTTAAAGGGACGAAGGAAGAGTTAAAATGGGGACAAAAAGGGAAGTGAAAGGGGGGGCTTGGAGAGTAAAACTTGAGAAAAGATTTAAAGGGGGAGGAAAAGGGTGGATGGGGAAGTAAAGGGAGAGTGCAGGAGGTGTTAAAAAGGGAGTAAAGGTCAATTCCGGATGGTTGGCCCCGGCAACATCCGGGTAGTCGTACCTGCTTGCGAGCGGCGGGCAGGCCGGCCCACAAGAAGCCGCGCCAGTCGGCGTCCTCGAAGACAAACGGCAGCAAGCGCGTCAGCAGCCGCGCGCAGTTCAGCACGGCCACGCGCTCTCGTTCCGACGGGCAGCCGCGGACCGCCGCCCAGGACAGTTTCTCCACCACCTAACCCACACAGGAAGTGAGGTCACGCGGGTCGGCCATGGCAACTAGCGCACCACCCATTCATCGGCAAATATTAGTGATTTTATGACCGGCAAGAAAATAAAAATAAAAAACGTTCATTCATGATGCATTTTTGAAATTAATTGTCCGATTAATCGGTTCCTGCCGCGGGAGGCCCCGGGGACGACCTAAGACACGCTGGAGAAACGTCTTTATCTCGGGAACTCCTTGGGATCCCACCAAGGAGCTGGTTGAAGTGGCTGGGGAGAGGGAAGTCTGGGCTTCCCTCCTAAAGCTGCTGCCCCCGCGACCCGACGCCGGATACGTGCGAGTAATTGGATGATTCAGTTATCAGAAATGTCTTTGGCCTCCAAAAATCCCATATCAGGATGCATGCACGCACCTTATAGCACAAGGTTGCCAGGTTGGACGGCGACTCCTCCCTCAGCGCTCGGATCTCGGCCGCCGGAACCAAGGCGAAGATGTCCTGGACCGACATGGACGGCTCGGCCCAGAACTGCTCCCAGAAGACACCGTCCGACGCTTCCACGGGCTACACACGCCAGAAATGGTTTTGATCACCGATTAATCGTTATAAGGAATTTGCTGAACTTAAAATGATCCAAATCTTCCAATTTCTTCATCCTCCAAGAAAGCAGACCGATTATTTTTGTGTTGAATCCAAATACAACTTTAGCCAACATTTTACTTTGCATTTTAGCCCATTTTCAAACCAGAATGAAATTCATTTATGTTTATGCGTTTTCAATGCACAAATGAAAATGTGTTTCATGTTCATTGATTGACACATCATTGAGTTATTAAAATAATTGTTACTTGCAGCCATATTTTCATCATTCAACAAATGAAACGGTCCGAAGTCAAAAAAGGGACTCGAAGCCGTCGATCAACACATTTTAGTCACGTGTCATGCGTTTGGGTGTAAACGGACACATTTCACATTACGAAAGTCGACAAAAAGTGTGTGCGTGTGTGTGCGCGCGTGTGCGTGTGAGATGATCACGTGGGAAAGAAATGAGCGTCAAGTGCATAACAGTCAACGGTCTTGCGCCTGTCAACATATATCGTCAAATGTGTTGTTTGACAGGTGCAATTCAGTCACGTGACGCTTTGTTTGCCAAACAAGACCACTTTGTGTGTAGTTGTGCGTGTTTGTCGTGCCAGCTGTTGGCGTCCTGTGCCTGATCCGGTCCCGCGGTTTTGTCTGACCTGACCTGACCTGACCTGAGTGGTGCTGGTGAGCTGGATCACAGCCTTCCTGAAGTGAAGTTTGCTGTCGCCGCTCCCCATGTCTCGGCGGTGTCGGTGTCGGTGCGGGTTCGGCCGCAGGTGCCTTGCAGCGACTGACAGCAGGTCCGCTGATGAGGAGGCGTTCAGGGCCTGCTCGGACACTAGACGACTCTCTCTCTCGGAAGCCAGCTACTCGCGCTTTTCCTGTCTAATTAGTAGCACGTAACTAGCCACCCTGAAACACTTGTCCTCACTCATGTGTCCTTAAAAGGTATATGTATATAAATATAAATGTGCATTGTTATACATGTTTAAAATATATCACATTTGGAAAGTGTTTATCAACACAGCTTTCGAAAAGTGTTTAGTCATCTAAATTCCGATCGCCATAGAACGCAGCACCATCCCCCGAGCAGGAACTCAGCTGGAAGACTTCCGGGATCTAAAAGTTTTTTTTTTTGTTTTTAAAACTTCCATCCGCTCCTTGGTGACGTCCCTCTCATCGCGCATCACGCGGACGTGCGGAGGTTCTGCAGCCGCAGCTCGGCGAGGGGACATGAACGCCTCACCAGCCAGTCACGTCATGCAAATAGGAACGTTTTGGCGCGTATTATTGATACATTAGCAAATTGACGTCACAGTGTTGCAACAGGGCCACGCATGAACATAAATGTGTGTGTCTTCAGGTGTGTGTGTTTGTGTGTTCTTGTACGTGTCATCTTGTGTGGACCATATTCCGGGTTTTTAACCATCGTTGTGGGGACCACTAGTGCTTTGTCGAGACATTTTGGCCGGTCCTCACAACAAGACCTCTTTTTGAGGGTCAAGATTTGTTTTTATAGTTTAGATTTGAATTTGGTATTTTGGTTGGGGTTAGGATTAGGCAGGGCTGGACCGGCCATTTGGCATTCAGGGAACATACCTGGTGGGCCGGCCTCTTTTGGGGCGGATCCAGTGCTTTAATCCGGTTCGAATATAGATAGCAAACTGAAACATCATCAATAAAGATCAGTGGCAGAACTACACATCAGGCAGGAGTCGGTGGTGGGCCTGAGTCAAAATATTTATATATATTATTTTTTGTGTCAGTCCAACCTTGGGTTTAGGCAATCAGTTCTGATGGTTAAGGTTAGGGCTAGCAAATGCATGCGTGTGTGTGTGTCCACGTCCGTGCGTGTGCTTTTATGTCTAGCAATGTGTGCAAATTGTATCTCTTGTTTGTGTGTGCGTTTGAACTTCGTGGGAGGCCCCTCTGGTCTCCCCACCCACAAGTCGGGTGGTTATGGAGGACGCGATGCGGCGTGCTGTAGCGTTGGTCCTCCTGGCGTTGGTGTTTTGCTCCTCATCGGCAGGTGGCGCCAGCGTAAGCGTCCCGCCGTGCCCGTCCTCTGGCCGCCGTAGCCTGACTTTGGCATGGAAACGTCTTTTTTGTCCTCTCTCACCTTCAGGGCCGGCGGCCCGAGCAGCCCAGAAGACGGCGGCGGCGGCAGACGGCTCTGTCGTCGGGGTGGAGCGCAGGTGAGCCGGCGTCAAGTCGGGACGCGTTTCAGCAGGAATGAGGCCGACGGGCTGCGCTGAACGTGCTGTGATGCGTTGGCAGGAATCTGCCAGAACGGAGGAACGTCCGTCCCCAGCGTGACGACGGGCCGCCACATGCTCTGCTTGTGTCCCGACGCCTTTGAGGGAACCTTCTGCCAAACGGGTGAGAAGGACGCCGCCGCTCGACCGCGACCTCCGCCGCTCGACCGCGACCTCCGCCGCTCGACCTCCAAGGACGACAAAGCAGCCTCTCGCTTTGGTCTTGTGAGGTTGTCCTGTCGGATGGCGATCCGTCTCAGACAAAGCCTTTCCTTGTTTCCTTCCTGGCAGCTCGCGGCGCCGACTGCTACGAGGGCGTCGGCGTTTACTACCGAGGCTTCCGGTCCGAGTCGGAGAGCGGTCGCCCGTGCGAGCCCTGGGACGCCGACACCAGGCAGCGCTACCTGTCCTTGGACGTGGACGGCGGCAGACACAACTACTGCAGGTCCCTCGCACAAATGCGTTGCCACGGCAACAGCGCGCCGCCACATAGCCGACTGCGAGTTGACACACTGAAATGTCCAACAGAAACGTTCGCTTCAAGCGGCGTCCGTGGTGTCACGTGTGGAAGGAGCGCCGGCTGCTTTGGGAATATTGCGACATCGCTCAATGCCACTCGCGTGAGTTACGTTGGCGTTTTAGCGCCACCTGTTGGCACACACTTGCAATGATATGTTTGCCGCACCAGAATATTCCAAATATTTTGCGATGTGCTCTCGTAGCTCAACCTTTCATGATGCCGAAGCCCACCAACGCCCCGCGCACCACGGCAACAGGTAAGCCCCGCCCCCTCGTCCGTGTGTGTCGTCATGTTTGTGATGCGGGAACATTTCCTTGCGTTGTTGTAGTGCCAACAATCACTCAGCCCCCACAGACCACCCCGACCCCGCCAGGTAAGCTCCGCCCCCTCAATGATGCACGTCTATTTGTGCGTGAGAGAGCATTTGTGTTGTCGTTGTCGTCGCCGCCAGCGTTGGCCGCGTGCGGACGTCGTTCGCGCCGGAAGCAGATGCGGATCGTGGGCGGCGCGGTGGCGCCGGTGGAGTCACACCCGTGGCTGGCGGCCATCTTGTGGCGCGGCAGGTCCAAAGAGAAGGTCTTCCGCTGCGGGGGGAGTTTGATCGCCACCTGCTGGGTCCTCACCGCCGCTCACTGCTTCCCTGACGGGTAGGACATCCGCGACATCACTTCCTGTCCAGGGACAAAAAGAAACGTGTCAAGCTCCTGGCCAACGTTTCCTTCAGATCCCGCGTCAACGAGCGCCGCTTCCTGGTGTCGCTGGGAAAGAGCGCCCTCAACCAGAGCGACGCCCTGGAGCAGACCTTCCGCGTGGACAGGATCGTCCTGCACCCCGACTTCAACAACCAGCAAGGAAACTACGACAACGACATCGGTAAGCGGCTCGTCTCTTTCATCTTCTGCCTGGACCGCTTTCGATGAACGCCGCCGCCCGTAACACCCGACTGACTGCGCAGCGCTGCTGAAGCTGAAGCCCAAAAAAGATGGCCGCTGCGCCCGGGAGAGTCCCGGCGTGCGACGGGTGTGCCTGCCCGAGGAGGGCCAGAACTTCCACGCGGGTCTGACGTGCGAGATCGCCGGCTTCGGCAAGGAGAAGCACGGCTTGTGGTACCACTCGCAGTTTTTGCGGCGGGCGCACGTCAACCTGCTGGACGCCGGCGTGTGCGCTCGCCACGATTACTACGGGGACAAGATTACCGGCAACATGTTGTGCGCCGGCCGGGATGACTGGACGCAGGACGCCTGCGAGGTAATCCGTCAGCAAGTCCGATTTGTCCCAAACACCATCTTTGCTCCTCCCCCACGCAAACATTTTCCAGTATGACATTCTGCCGTGTCATGTTGCGTTCAGGGCGACTCGGGCGGTCCTCTGGCATGCCAAGTGGACGGGCGTTTTGTGGCGGTGGGCGTGGTCAGCTGGGGCGAAGGCTGCGCCCGCCAGCGCCGACCCGGCGTCTACGCCAAAGTCCGCAACTACAGACAATGGATCCGACAGCACGCCGACATTTGACCACCAGGGCGGCGACATTGCGGATGCTGATGTGTTACCGTAGCAACCAGTCAACACTTTTTCCATGTACATTTTTTCCCACCATTTTAACAAGGGGAAAAACTGCTTTGTGTTCCTGGTAACAAAGTCAAACGTTTGTTTTTTCCCCATTTCAAAAATTCTAACATTGATTCCATTCCAAAATATTTACAATTTGAGCTTTTTTTTTTACTTTAAGTGAAAATAAAAAGCAAATAAAAATTTCTTTGAAAGTGTGATATCGTAAGATTCAACTTTTTCTTAATTCTTATTACTAATTTTAAAAAAGTATGACAACGCTACAAGTTATTAGTGTGTGTGTAAATGTATTGGTGTAATATTTATTTTCTTCAACAAAAATATAAATTCAAGTTTATTTACAATTGTAAATAAATAAAAGACAAGTGAAAAAAAAAGTGAGGATAAGTGATGTTGTAACATTCAACTTTTGTCGTGCAAGTCAAAAAACATGACTCAGACGTTTGTCAAATGTTTTGTGGCAAAAACCAAACAAATCCGTCATTTGAATGGCAGCGAATGGAGTGCTGGAGGTTTTTTTGTAACTGCACACCTTAAAGCTTGCAAGCATTGTTTAAAAGTGGCAAAACGACAGGTGCACTTGGTGCCATCTTTAAATGTTCTAATGGAGTTTATAGGCCATCAAAACACAGCATTGCAAAACTCGAGAGGACGGAAGTGTGCGCTTGTAAACCTCCGTTCACTCTTCCCAATTTCCAGACAGAAAAGAAAGTTCCAGACGACGTAAAAGAGGCTAAAACGGAACATTTCTTGAACACATTTATTTTGTCAATATCCAGAAAGCAAAGGAGGAGCAGACGGAAGCATCACGAAGCTTGCTAACCCTAACGTACGTGTCACCAAACTAATGGAGCGACGACGGTTGATTTGAAGAAGCTGCTTTTAGCCCCAATTGAGCCCTCGAGTGAAGAAAGGTCCGACCCGTCTCTTGATCGCGTCCCGCTTTTTGTGTCCTTCATCCAAATCCCGGTAAAGATTCAGCGAAATATTTCAACGCATGGGCTTCGTCCCGCCATCCGTCATTTGTCTTCACGGGCTCACAAATGACGTCGTCTGCAACCATCAACAATGACGTCGTCCTTTTTCCACGGCGTCTCTTCCGCTTTTGTCAAGACGTTTTTGGATGGACGCAGCAGATGCAAAGGCAGCCAGTTGGTCTTTCCGTTTGTGTCTGTTGCCCAACGCAGTCCTCGTAACAGGAAATCCGCGGCAACTACGAAAACGCTTCCTTAAATCATCAACGTTCGTGCAGTTGAAATGGTTTAAGTCTCCATCGCTTTCCGTTAGCCTTGACTGCTGTTTGGTCGCCGGGTAACGCCCCCCTGCCCACAATGCACTGCGCGGCCCGAGATGCGCACTTCGCTTATTGGTTGTTGAATATTGTATATTTATAATTATATGAAAAATAATATAAGAAATGCTTGTCATGGATCACATGGCCACAGCAGGAAATGACGCTGACTACGAAGAAATCATTTTGCTCACCAGTTGGATTTGGAGGCAGGAAATTCCCAAGCAAGCGAATGAGAAGTAGTTGCTATTGTCCAGCAGAGGGAAGCGTTGCACGCAACAACCACAAGACGGCAGTCAGCAAAATGTGAAGAGTTGCCCCAAAAAGAAACCGGGAGTGGTTTCTTGCCATGCCCGGCTGAAGCTGCATTTCAAACAAGTTAGCCTTTCAGTTGCTAATGCTAATTAGCCTCTATGTCGTGGCGCTCTAACCCTTTACGCAACAGATTGAACACCAACGGTGCGGTAACACATGGAGATAGAAAGTAACAGGTGTCAGTCAGATATTGTTTGTATTGTCGCCTTCTACTGCCCCCAGGAGGGCAGCGGTACAATGACCTTACAGATTGTTTTTTTTCTCTCTTGAAAACACAACATTCTTTGCCGTTTTTTGGGGGGTGGCACTACAGTCTGGATCTGAACAAACGGACGCGGACTTTGATTAGCTTCCTCACCTAAACCGGTCGGACCTGTGCGCATACCAACCCGTCGGAGAAGTTTGCTCCGTTTTGCCGATCCTCATCGGCAGAGGGGAGCGGCCGGACCCGCCCATTCGGCTGAGGCGTGTCCTCTGGATCGTTTCCACGCGGAGCGGCAGGCAGCTTCGGCAGACGCCAACCGCCGCGTGGGACTCAAATCGTCTTTGCTGTCGTCTTTGCCGTTGTTGTCGTGACCTCCATCAAAGTAAGTAAAGGGATGATGAGTGATTATTGAGTGATGGCGATGATGATGACGACGATGATTTTAGGCCATCATGCCCGAGACGGCCGAGTCGCACGCCTTCCACCTGACCACCAACCGCAACTGCACCATCGAGGTCCTCAACCTGACCTCGGCGTTCTGCCTCCACAACCCCAAGTGAGTTGCGACATCTTCTTTTCTTCAGCAAGTAGTGGGGGGGGGATACATTTTTAAAAATGCAGGCGACAAGTCAGTGAGCGGGAAAAGCAGGAAGGAAATCCAAACAGACAGCAGGAGATGGAGAGAGCTGATTGGATGATTCAGACAATCAGCTTCCTTTTTTTTTTAAAACGAGGTTTGACTTGATTGATCCCGGCGCAGGCAATTGTCCGGGTCCGGACGGATGCTCGGCCTCAGCGAACACTCAACAAGACAACGGGGAAAAGAAACAAACATATTTGAGACTTACAAGTGAATAGAGTGCTTTTCAGCACAGGAAAAAATGTCCTGCCAGAATTTCCGTCATTCAGATACAATTCCTTGAATTTATTTGTCATTATTATTCATCCATTATAATGATAAGCCACTGAGACATTGCGCAATGTGCACATTTGAATCCAGTTGACTAAAAATCCTGCTGCCGTTCAAATATGCGGCACATCCAGCTTGGCTGAAGTTCCATTGGGAAGTTTCCCGAGCGGCCGGCCCAATTTCAGGCTGCTTCCAAAAAAAAAAAGAAGTTGAAACTCTTTCAACTTCCCTCAATATTGCACGTTTCCTTCCAAACAAAAGAGAACAATTTGCTAAGGTGACGTCTGCGTTGCGGTCTAGGGTGCACATGGAGAGCGGCTTCCCCTACAGCCCGCCGCAGCCCACCGTGCGCGTGGGCCGCGGCGAGGTTTGCTCCTTCACCAAAGACGACAAAATGGCCTCGGGCGCCGTGGGCGTGCTCACCTACGAGCTCTTCCACATGCACAAGAAGACCTGCAACCAGATGCTGGCCGTCATGTTCTCCGTGCCCTTCGACTACAACATCTACAAGAACTGGATGTCCGTGGGCGTCTTGCCCAAGGGCAAGCTCACCGACCACCACCTCTACACCATGTTGTACGAATCCAAGGCCCCCAAGGACACCCAGTACTTCGTGCGCCACAAGGCCGACGGCTCGGGCGTGGAGCACCGCGGCGAGGAGGTGGACTTGGCCGCCTGCATGTCCGACGAGGGCCACGCCATCATCAAGCTGGAGATCCACGACAGGAGGGCCTGAGGGGGCCCTGGGGGGGTCTGAGGGGGCCCTGGGGGGGCCTGAGGGGGCCCTGGGGGGGTCTGAGGGGGCCCTGGGGGGGCCTGAGGGGGCCTGACACCACCCAGTTCGACCATCTTCTTCTTGCTTCAATAAAAAAAACATGTCAAAGCAACGCTCGGTCTCTTCTGTCACGCAGCGTTAACGTCCAAACATGACAACACGCTAAGCATGCAATAAACATGCATTAAGCACATTAAAGCCAAATTAAACGTGCACTAAATACACAAAGCAGGCAATAAACACATGATGCGTGCACTGAACATGCACGGAACAAACACACAAACATTTCATGAAGCTAAACATGCTTTTAACACACAAGCAAGCAGTTAGCAAACACATTCGACACAGAACACGCAAGAAACATGCAAAAACAAATGGCAGACACCAAACATACAGCAGGAATTAAACACGCATAACGCACACTAACAATTCATCAGCAAACATGTAACTAAACAGGCCTGTAACATAAATTAAAAAAACATACGCGGATGCACAAGAAACACGTATAAAACGTGCAAAACATGTAATAAACATTCAACTAACACATGAAAAACACTACAACAGCACAGAACAGACACAAAACACAAAAGGATAAATGTACACACGTGAAACATGCAAAACACACACCAAACATGCATCATACACACTAAAAATACACTCAACACACGTGTGCACAAACACCAACTGAACATGCCTTGAACGTACAAAGCATGCTGTTGAACAAGGGACAAGAAACCGACGCAACAAAACACGCAATAAACATGCAACATTTAGCATTAAAAATGTACTAAACGCGGCATTTAAGACACACATGAAACGTGCACGTAGACAACACGGAATAAAGCTCAGTCTGGACTTGTTTGTTTCAACCCCTTCTGGTTTTCCTTTCATGTTTGAAACGGTTTGTCCGTTGCTGGTCATTGTTTGCTTCTTTGTCGGTTGCATTTGGTTGGAACACTTTTGGGATTCCATTCGGAATGTGACATTTCTTTCACATAAACATGGACTGAACACGCATTGAATTGAGTCAACATTGAGTCCATCCGCAATAAGATGACAGAATGCGGTCTGACGAGACCACGCCGGGGCAGGCGAGGCAGACCATGGCCACCTAATTGCAAGAATGTCCCCCATCCGGTTGCGTGCTGGTCGGGCGGGACCTTGCAAACGGTCGCCGGGGTGCGGCACAGCCGGCAGGAATGCCAACAGCTGCCGGCAAAACCGCCCATCGCACACAAAAGCCCGTCTGTGTGTGTGTGAGCGCAGCGACATTTGGCCCGACCGCACTCCGCCGTGGGCGGAGTCAACGCCGGTCCCGCCGTGGGCGGAGTCAACGCCGGTCCCGCCGGCAGCAGAGAAACCAGCGGTGGCGGCTTTTTGCTCAGCAGTTGCCGAACCAACCAGCCAGCGCTCGCGCCGTCGTTGCAGGTAAGCGGCTTTTGTGACAACCTTTTGACAGCCAAACATTTTCCTGTGAAGCGGGAGATCCCGGTGATAGGTCGCCGGGCAGACCGCACGTGGCGTTGTCCCTCCACACTCTCTAAACGTTGGTCACGTCGAGCTTTCAGGATGAACACAAACGCCAACAAAATCTTTCAGACTTGTCGGACAACGGGGAGACGCAAATTTCACCGGCAAAGGACCAATCAGTGTCCTGGACGGCTTCCGATGTGGTCTTGCTTTTGACCAGAGGCGGGGCTTGATATTTGGACTTTTTTTATTTGCTCAGCAGTTACTGCAGCTGGCGCTTTCGCCGACTTACGTTGCGCAACCAACTGGAGCTTTGGCCAAAACAGGTTGAGAAGTGCGACGCCTTTTTTTCTTACTGCTCCACTAAGTGTTTTTCCTCTTTTGTTCTCTCCCGTCGTGCTGGACGGGCGTGGCTCCCCTCTTGCCACCAATAGGCAAGTTGCCGCCCAACCGGTGCACGCTTGCTGAAGCAGATGAAGCAAAAATCTGTTAAAATGGCAACATTTGAGCAGCCAACAAAACATTTCTGCTTATTCTGAAACGCAGATTGATGCTAATTAGCGAACCGATGCTAATTTACAGATCCCGACGAAAGGTTGACGGTAAAAACAGACTCTGGCTCGTCTGTTGGCACGCATCTCAACGACATCGTTTGCACAAAATTCATGAATGTTTTTTGTTTTTCTTTGGGCTTGTCCCGTCGCAATTGTCCACTCGTTCCCAACTCACCAATCACAACGCCAACGAACTACCGAGGTCCGTTATGTAAAAACGGCGACTCGTTTTTTCCCCCAGTAGTCACCAACGCCATCCAACCATGGAGTCCGCCGAGGCTTTAGCGGCCACGCAGAAGAGCCGCAGGAACGTCACCATCGAGATGACCAACCTGACCAGCGGCTTCGTCCTCAGGCACCCCAAGTAAGACTCGCGCACGCAAAGGCTGGCAAAGGCTTTTTAGCATCCAGAGACGGCGACTTGGCGAGGACGTGGGCGGCGGCCAAGCTGATTGCGAGTGTTGTAATTGCGCGTTTCCATCCAGGGTGTACATGGAGAGCGGCGACTGCCACAGCCCGCCGCAGCCCACCGTGCGGCCCATGCGGACCGAAGTGTGCAACTTCAACAAGACGGACGCCGCCGCCTCGGGCGCGGTGGGCGTGCTGACCTACGAAATCTTCGAGGGCGCGACGGCCGCCGCCAAGATGGCCATCATGTTCTCGGTGCCCTACGACTACACCTTCTACAAGAACTGGGTGGCGGTGGGCATTTTCTCGCTCAATTGCGAAACCGACGAGAAGCTCTACAAGAAGATGTACAATGACAAGAAGCAAGAAGGCTTCTTGCGCCAGGAGGCCAACGGCTGCGGTCTGACCTACGAGAGCGACAAGATGGACGTCAAGGTCACCATGTCCCCCATGGGCAAGTGTATTATGAAGGTGGAGCTGTGGGACTTGCACTTCCACCCATGAACGCCGCAAACACGGCCACGAAATCCATGACCAATAAAAACAAGTTGCTCTTTTGTCTGTTTTTTTGCTGGATGATCCCGTCAAAACATTCAACACGCAACAAGCACACAAGAAAAGGCACACCAATGCACTGGGGGTCGGGATGGGGGGGGGTCAAAGTTTGAAAAGCACCTCATAGAACTTTTGAGGGTTAATATGAAAGGTATTAGAAAATATAACAAGGGGAAAAAGAAACAGTCATTCTGCAAAAACACAATTTTCCCACGCTTCGGCACTTTTGTCACGGCTGCAAATCCCGCCCCCAAACACAATTGTTGCTTTGTGATTGGATCGGATCGGTACAAGATGGATTCTCCACAGTTTGTGAACTCACAAATACTGCGAGAATTCAGCTTGCAGAGCAAGGATAGAAAAATATTCTGTTAAAAAAAAAAAAAAACATCTTGAAAAAATGTTCCAGAAATAGCCAAAAATAAAAATAAAAAAGCCCACAAAAATGACTCTGAAAAGAAATAATTTTTTTTTTTTTCAAGTGAATGCAATATGCTTCCGTACAATTCAAACAAAAGAGCTTGAGTTTATTTCCCTTACCACAAATAAACATCGGCACTGGGAAAAAGAAAAAGAAAAAGAAAAAGAAAGCTCACATATGATGTTGACGTATCTCTTAATTTGTCGCCCCCTGCTGGACATTTGGGGAAACACATCAAAGCGCTGAGGTAGAGGGCGGGGCTAAACCCAACGGACACAATCGTTTCCTCACTCCTGCTCCTCGAGACTCCTGCAACTTTTCCATGTTTCCGCGGATTCATGGCACAAGGCCGATAAGGATTCTCATTTTTCGAATCAGGTGTGTTGCAAGTAGGACTGACAACAACAACAACAACAACAACAACAACAAAACCAACTCCTAATTGTGCCAAGCAAATGTTGAGGGTTGCTCATGAGAATTCCACACGCTCGTGATATCCACACGGCCACAAAATAACATTTTGGTCAAAAATAAAAACAATGAAAAACATGCCGGTGCTCACATTTCTTCTCTCAAGGTTTTTCCTCCTCAGCACAGGAGATCAGGATCAATAACGACTCTACACTTTCGTACGCACGAGTCCGAATTCTTTTTGCAAAGTGAGTGAGCAGCAGGCCCTTTTGAAGATTGTCCACGAACCTTCCTGGTGGTGACGAGAAAACAAGATTCGTCGCGGCACGCGTCCCAATCGGAGTGGAGTCACGTCGGCAATCCATTTGGAAAGAAATGCAACTTCCGGTTTGTTTGCCGCTCACCTGCAACGTCATCGTGGGACTCCAACACCTGTTGAGTGACGCATTCAGGAGCAGCTCAGTCACATGATGAACGCAAATCCAATAGCTTTGGTGGCTGTAAATGAGAAGGTGGCGGCGGGGTCATTTCTGGTAATTGCTCGGGGTACGGGGGAGGGGGGGGGCACTACTGGGCCATCACGAAGAAATCACCACTTATTTTCAAAAAGCATAAAAGATAAATGTCATCTGAAATGAGAGGACGAGAACAATTTGAAGTTCAACTGTGGCTCCAAACGATGATCAAAATGGATGCTCATTAAGTTACTGATTAACCAAATAAATACAATCTCAAGCAGATTTTTTGCTTGAGAGTCAAACTGATGATTTGGAAACGAGCGTCTGATTGCCAGCGTGGTCGTCGCCATGGAAACACCCTCAGGTGGCCACCACGGCGACATGGCAGGAAGTGGGCGGGTCTTGGAGGAGGAAGTGTCACGTTGCATAGCGACAGGAAATTGGGAAAGGCGGCAGAAGACATTTCGCACGTCCAACTGTCTTGCTCGTCAATCGTCTTCTGGCGACACATCAGCGGGTGAGTTGTTGCTTTCTGTCTGCTTTTTTGCTAAACAGCAACCTACTTCCTGCGTGCCGACAATAACGTCAACTTCCTTAATCCGCTTATTCCCAAGCAAAAGTGAATTGCAACTAAAAATACCGACAGCTCTCCTAAAAAGAATCAAAATGGCCTCATAGATGCCAGAAGAAATCAATTTCAACTAACATTCCAAGCGATTCCAATTTCAATTCATCAACTTCCTGTTCCTTCCTCGTCAATCTCCCGCGGCCGACTTCCTGTGAACAATTTGCAGGTGCCCGAACCACTTGAACGCCTGGCACGCCCCCCTGCAGCCATGTCCGACTCCATCATCGTGCCCTTTGATTTCGGCGATTACGTCGACGTGCTGAACGACTCGCACGGCCCCCGGTCCAACCTGTCGGTGTTTGAGGTGGACCCGGACACGCTTGTGTGCGAAGCGAGTCCGCTGGGCCGGACGGCGGCGGCGGCACTGAGCGCGCTCCTGGCGGCCATCTTCGTGCTGGCCGTCCCCGGGAACCTGCTGGTGGCGCTGGTGATCGCGCGCCGTCGCCGCTGGCTGACGCCATCCGACGTGTACCTGCTCCACCTGACGGCGGCGGACGGCCTGATGGCGCTGACCGTCCCGTTCTGGGCCACGGCGCCGACCCGCGGCTGGATCTTCGGCGACGGGCCGTGCAAAGCGCTCAGCCTGATCTTCGAGGCCAACTTCTACACCAGCGTGCTGTTCCTGGCCTGCATCAGCGTGGACCGCTACCTGCTGATCGTGCGCGCCGGCGGCGGGGACGGCGGGCCGCAGAGGAGGAGGCGCTGCAGCCGGCTGGTGTGCGGCGGCGTGTGGGCCCTGGGCACCGCCCTGGCGCTGCCGGCGCTCTTCAACGAGGCCACGCGGGCCGACGTGGACTCAGACAGGGTGACGTGCGCCGAGAGCTTTGACGTGGGCAGCGCCCCGGCGTGGCGGGTGGCCACGCGCGCCCTCCGCCACGTCTTGGGTTTCCTGCTGCCGCTGGCCGTCATGCTGGCCTGCTACGGCGTGACGGTGGCGCGGCTGCTGCGCACGCGCGGCTTCCACAAGCACCGCGCCATGCGGGTCATCACGGCGGTGGTGGCCGCCTTCCTGCTGTGCTGGACGCCGTACCACCTGACCCTGATGGCCGACACGCTGATGAGGGCCCAGCTGGTGCCCTTCGACTGCGCGGCGCGGCGTTCGCTCAGCGCGGCGCTGCTCCTTAGCAACGGCCTGGCGCTGCTGCACAGCGGCATCAACCCGCTGCTCTACGCCTTCGTGGGCGAGAAGTTCCGCCGGAACGCCAAAGCGCTGCTGTGCAGGGAGCGTCCGCCGGGATCCCGATTCAGCAGGTCCACGTCGCAGACCTCCGACGGACAGGGCGCCGTCGCGTGAAAGACGCCGTCTACCCTGACTGGCGGGTCTTTTTGGCCCAACCAAAGCCAGGCAGATATCGTGTGACGAAAGCTTTCAACGGAATAAAACATTTGAAAAACAAAACATCTGAACAATCACTTGAAAATCAGCACTGAAAGAGCACAATTCAAATATCACCAGTCAAAAGCAAAGATAACAATTAGAAAAGAATGAGTCCGGAAAAAAACACCCAACGATCACAAATCAAAAAATTGCAATTCAAACAATTGCAAGTCTAAAACCTACGAAAGACGATTAAGGCCAATGAAGAGAGGAAAACAAGTTTGGCAGCATTCTCACTTTATTCTCAGAATTTGGTTTTAAAGTTTTAAAGTTCAATTCTGAGAATAATCCTCTATCGTAAAAAAACACAATTGGGACTTAAAAACAATCACTAAACAAAAAGTATTCAAAAGCTATCACTCAAAAAACACAATTCAATAACCCTGAATAAATTTTTTTTTAAAAAAAAAGGGTCAAAAAACACTTTTTAAATAAAAGTATTAAAAAGTCAGAAATCAAAAAATGACTCAAAAACCCTGAATGAAAAATCAGCCATCAGACAACCAAAATAAGACGTCAGAAAACGCCACCGTTGAAGAAAGCCGACTCCAAAATGTCCTTTTTGTTCAAATAAAAGTGCGACTCAACCAATCGGGCGTCACCTTTTTTATTCTTGGTTTGTGGCGGCGACGCGTTTTCTCGCGCTCATTTGTCCGCCTTGCTCCTCATGCCGGCGGCGTAGACCAGCAGCGCCACGAGGGCGACCGGCGCCAGCGTCAGGCCCAGGACCAGGTTGAAGGGCGCGTCCTCCAGGTGGCGCTCTTCCGACGGCGGCGGGCAGCGGCGGAAGAAGGCGGAGTGGAGGCGCAGGAAGGCGGCGTGGACGGCGGCGTTGGGGTAGTAACAGCCGCACAAGCGCGACAGATGCTTCAGGCACTCGCTCAGCTGATCGTAGGCGCTGCGGGCGACACCCACCGCCCTGTCACGCTTGATGACATCATCGCCAGCCAAAGCAACACACTCGAAGTCGGCGAACGCTCGTTCCCGACTCACGAATGGCGACCGCAAGCTTCCTTGTGGAGGGACGACCTTTGGGCAAATCCGCGAAAGGTCGTCGGGCCTTGACAGACGAGTGACCCCACTTGGTGTACACACAAAAGACTTTGCAATCTTCAAAGATTTTTCATCCTTGAGAGAAAAAAGAGTTTTGCTGGCATCGAGTGACGAACTCCGGAGATCTACAAGAACTTCCGAGATCCTCCGAGATCTTCGGAGGTCCTGCAAGATCCTTCGAGGACTTCCAAGATCCTCCGTCAAAAATTTTAAATGACACGTAAAAATCACAAATCCAAAATGATGAATCCGAAACCTTAAAAATTCATATCCTGAATAAAAAAAAAATGCAAAATGAATTTTGGAATTAAAGACGACATTCTAACGCCACAAAATAATCACAACTTTTAAAAAGATTCCCTTCAGATTCAGAAAAAAAAATCTGAAAATTCACAAAAGAAAATTTTTTTTTTCTTCTGGCAATTCAAAGTCAAAAGTGTCCGGAAAAAGTCGCAAGCGGGGTCACCCGAATGTCAAGTTCGGCTCCTTCCCGACTCCCCAATCAAGACGCGGGGATTCTTTTTCTTTCTTCTTAATGCTTAGCACGGGATTGTTTGGGAACAAAGCAGGTCCATCGCTACGCAAATCCCACCGCCGGCCTTCGTGGCCACACGTTGATGACATCATCACTCAGCGCAGACGCTTACCCGATGACGTTGTCCAGCACGCAGCGCGCGTCCGCCTCCAACAGCGCCATCTGCTGCTCAAACGTTGGAGCGCAAACGGATGCGCTCCACTCGGCCAACACATCCGCGCGGCAAGCCACGCCCACCAGCGCAAATTCCTCAACGTCCTGAAAGTGTTCTGCGCACACACGCACGCACGCACGTGACGTCAGTGAGCGGTTGCGACTTTGTCAGGTTTTTTTGCTTGCCGTCAACCGACCGTCATCTTCGGTGGTGACGTTTTCCTTCTCAAGTCGGTCCTGGACTCGAGCCAGCTCGTCTTCTGATTGGCTGGCATTTTCCTTTCCCACCTGAGGCGCATCTGCCGCCCGCGAGCAACAAACAACACAAACGTGACTCAAAAGGCAAAATCAGCACTGAAAAAAAGCACACATGAAAAGAAAAAGATGTCGGACGGCAGACGCGAGACGAAAACGCCAATCGTGAAGATCCAAATGGATGACGAGCGCAAGTCGAGTCACGAAGATGGAAAAGTGCCGACGTGAAACCCGTGACGACTTTTCGATACTCACGTGTGCTTGCGTGATACCAGCCGGCGGACGCTTCTGGACGGTTCCGGACGGTGGCTGCAAGGAGACATGTGACATCATGACATCATCAGCCAATCAAAGAGACAAAAGTGGAAACGTTTTTACTTTGCTCCAGGATGCTTTCGTTAGCCGGCAGAACTTGCGTCTGTTGGAGCGAGCGCACGCTCAACAAACCTGCAAACGCAACAAGTCAAAACGAGCCGGGCAGCGCAAACGCACAAACGACGCGCGCGCTCGCACTTACTTGTGACGGCAAACACGACGAGCAGCGCCGACGCCATCGGGATGCCAAAATACAAAACGCAAAGAAAACGCAGACGCTCGCCGTCGTCGTCTTCAGGAGATCGTCTGGAATGTGGGAACGTCCGGCCGGGCCGGGCGCGGGCGCCGGCGCCGGCGAGGGACAAGCCCTGCCCTCTCTGCTGTGTGTGTGTGCGTGCGCGTGGCTGTATGTGTGTGTGTTTGTATATTTGTCAATGTGCAGATGTGTATCTGGGTGTGTGCACGCATTAGGGCTTGACCGATTATCGGCCAGGCCGATATTCAGCATTTTCCTCAACATCGGCATCAATCTTTGACGGCCGATTTCAAACTTTTGACATTTTCTATCAACTTTCTATGAAATCTGGTGTCGTTTGCATCAACGAGCAAATGTGAGCCGTCGTGGATGACAACGTGTAGCGTAGCAGGCTAGCAGAAAGAAAGAAAAAAAACACCACCACAAAGTCTGTGCGGCGGATAAAGTGGCGTCGATGAGGGCCAAGGGCGGCACCTCAACTTCCTGTTGGCACTCAGAGACCTCGACAACCTCTTTAGGGATTTCCTCCCTCGTCAAGTGGCTGCACGGTGTGTGCGAAAACACACACACACACACACACACACACACACACACACACACACACACACACGTGTTGTCGTTTTTCAGGAGCAGGAAATTAGCGTGCGGCTAATGGCAGCAGGAAGTTGCGTTGGCCTCACACTGAAAGACAACTCGGTCACTTTGTTTGTCTCAACTTCCTGGGTCATGTGATCAACAAACACACACACAAAAGTACACACACAAAAGTACACACCAAGCCAAAAGTTTCAACTGTGGCTTTTTTTTGTTCTGCGGTGGAACGCTTGCTTGGGTGTGACGAGCTCGAAGGCCCGTCTCCGAGGTTGAACGCAGGTTCAACTTTCGGAGGTCAGAGGTCAGCGAAAGCCACCGGCCGCCCTACGCAGCCGTGTCCTGATTGGCTGACGGAGTGGGACAAGATTGAAGATGACGCCGACGTCCCCGACACAACTCGGCGCGACTGCACAACGTCAAGGTCAGGATGACACACACTCGATGCACACTGGAAATATTTTTGGACGGACGTCGTACGCTTGAAAACTTGTTTTGTCTTTTTTTTGTGCAATTTGATTGATTGACGAGGGACAAATGAAAACAACTCAAGTCACTCAAAAGGGAAATAGCAGCTTTAGACATTTTTCACATTTTAATTTAACATTTCCTAAATGTTTGTATTTAACCTTTAATGAATAAAAATATTTTCATAATTCATCACAACACACACACAAAACAGACATCGCAGACATAACAAATACATTTACAACTTCCAAGAAAAGAGATCTAATATTGGGCTGAAATTTGGAA
This sequence comes from Vanacampus margaritifer, assembly GCF_051991255.1. Classification (NCBI taxonomy): domain Eukaryota; kingdom Metazoa; phylum Chordata; class Actinopteri; order Syngnathiformes; family Syngnathidae; genus Vanacampus; species Vanacampus margaritifer. The sequence continues at coordinate 691,661 of NC_135449.1, forward strand.
TAGAATTCAAGAGGAAAGCCATCCGGTCCCGGAGCCTTTTTTTTTTTTTGTGGAAATGACTTTCAATCTCATCACCAGTAAATGCTTTACTCTTATATTTTTGTTGTTGTTCTGATATATTATAAACTTAAATTTTGTATTAACTATATCATTATTTGTATAAATATCACCTACTAAAATCTCAGCATTTGTTTCAATGACACCGCAATGCATCAACTTAAGCTTGCGCAAGTTATAAATGTATTATTTTGTTTCGGTTTTGTCATTCGTGAAACCAAAATGTTGCTAAATGAAGAACGTCATATTCATCATTTGACCTCTTACGTCTGCAGCGCACGAATCGACACGTTTCGAACTTGCAAACACGTTGAAACGTTTTTGCCAGTCGTGGCGTGCACTTCATTGGCACGTCGTCGTCGTCGTCGTCATGTGATGAACATGACAGCGGCCGGCAAGACACGGCGAGGTTGTTAACGCGCACGTGCGCTGTTGTCAGGATGTCGTCGGGCGTCGGGGAAGATCTCGCCGCCGAATACGACTTTGCTGAGTACGCCAACTGGTCGCTGGACGATTGGCGGCCGACGGAGGACTACGAGGATGACGAGTCCGACTGGTGCGAGGCGGGTGAGCAGGAGTTGGCCATCAAGGTGTTCCAGACGTGTCTGTTCGCCACCATCTTCCTGTTGGGCGTGGCGGGAAATGTTCTGGTGATGGCGACCTTCGTGGCGTATCGCCGCCGCCGCACGCGCTCCGCGACCGACGGCTTCCTGTTCCAGCTGGCGCTGGCCGACTTCCTGCTGCTGCTGACGCTGCCACTGCAGGCGGCCGACACCAACGTGGGCTGGATCTTCTCGGCGCCGGCGTGCAAGGCGGTGCGCGCCGTCTACGCCGTCAACACGTACTGCGGCCTGCTGCTCCTGGCGTGCATCGCCGTGGACCGCTACCTGGCCGTGGTCCCACGCCAGCGCTCTCCACGCCGCCGCGCTCGGACGGCGGCGTTCTGGAGGTCAATGGCGGCGGCGGCGGTCTGGCTGGCAGCGGCGCTCCTCAGCCTGCCCGAGATTCTCTTTTCTGGCGTCGCGGGCTCCGGTGGCGACGCCTACTGTGGCACGCTGGCCGGCGCCCGGGTCAAAATGGCCGCTGACGCCGCCGCGATCGGCGTTTTCGCTCTGTCCTTCCTGGTGATGGCGGCGTGCTACACGGGCATCGCTCGCGTCCTGTGTGCGGGGAGCGGCGGGGGCGGGGCCAAGGGGTGGCATCGCCAGCGCACGTTAAAGCTGATGGCGGCGCTGGTGGCGCTCTTCCTGCTCTTCCAGCTGCCGCACAGCGCGGTGCTGTCGCTCAAGATGGCGCGGCCCATTTGCTTCCTGCTGCTGGAGTACGTCACGCGCAGCCTGGCGTACGCCCGCTGCTGCCTCGATCCCGTCATGTACGTCCTGGCGAGCCGGCGCTTCCGCGGGGACGCACTGCGGCTCCTCTGCCGCGCACGCCAGGCCGACGTCGCCGCCTCGCTCTCGCCGCCCACGCGTGCCACATAATCTGCGCGCGCGCCTTCCGGCAGTATTTGAGTGCGTGTATTCGAGTAGTTTGATTGCATAATATTCTGATGCATTGTAATCGGATTTTATGTAACGGAAAGCGATTGCATTCCAGTTGGATTCCATCTGTTTTCGGATTACAGGCATTGTAATCGGATTACATGCACGCATTCTCAGGCAAAATGCTTGCATTTTTTGGAGCGAAATCATTAAATGCTTGGATTCATACCAGATTCTTTGAATTTCTGCCTCTTGTGTCAAACGCCATTCACACATTCACGTTCCATTCCCACGTTGACACCCGATTCTAACGGCGTGAAAGCGGTTCAAGGTGACGATTGGCGGCATTAAAGAGCGACAAGCGTGTCAGACGAGCCGGTTACTTTTATTGTCACAAAACACGAGAGGAGGACGTAGAAAAAAGTACAAGGTTTGGTTTTTGTCCGGCGTTGCGACGCGTCACGAGGGACCCACACAGCGAGCATCACAATTTCAAGTTTCACAGCAAACTTTTTTTTCTTTTATTCCCACTTTGACAGCGATTCATAAAATTCTATCCGGCTGTACACGGGACACTCAAGTTTTGACCACACAATTGGTGACGATGAAGATGACGATGATGATGATTCTAATTGTTTTGACAAGTATTCATCGTGCACGTGTACCGTTTGCATGCCGCTTGGATTGGATTCTTGTGATCAACATCAAGTTGATGGAAGCTACTCGAGGAAGATGATCAACGGACGGACGCTCGCCATTTGACGCTCCAAATGGTCGAGCCACAGAGTTGGACGCTTGTCCAAAAAATAAAACATCTCTAAATCATAAAAATAATCATTTACACAGTCGATGTGTTACGTGCGTATAAAAATAGAAAACAAGTAGAAAACATAGATGGCATTTGTCTTTTCTTTTCTTTTTGTATATGTTCGTAGCACGACAACATCGAAACGTTCTAAAGTCTAAATCAACACCACCGCGTCGCTGGTGATGTCATCGCCGAGGACGTCATCTGTGGTGATGTCATCACCAACGTCACACGATCGCGGCGAAATCGGATGAGGAAGAAGAGGTTAAAGGTCAGCGGGTCATCACGGGCCGACGTTGGGGCTGATTATGTGACTACGGATGAATTGTCATGCAAATGAGTTGAAAGGTCATCCGAGCAGAAAAGCGGGCATGACCCAAAATGACCTTTTGTGCTTATTATCGAGGCGCAAATGAGACCAGCGGGGCTTAACGTCTCTCATTCCCTTTTTTTTTTTTTTTTTTACTTGGAAGAAGACGACGAATGTTGAGAAGTCGATTATTGCACGTTAGCATGAAGCTAATTCCAAACAAGACGCAGAAGGAAAAAGAAGCCAGTTTGCTTCGGGGAGGCAAAGAAGAAAAGCGGCAAAAGCAACTCGACGGCGCCCCCCGCCTGCCGCCGAGCGCCACTGCGGCTCCTAGAAGTGGAAAACCTGCTGCTGGCCTCCCGCAAACATGTGGACGTCCTCTTTGGACTTGCGTCCTCCTTGTTCCAGATGTTTGAGGCGGGCCGCCACCGTCGGACCTTTGATGGATGCCGGCGAACTGCCGAATATCTGCAACGCAATCACGCATCATCATTTTCATGACTTCATTGCTGTTTTGAGCAAATTATCTTATATTTGAAATTGACTCATCAACGACGTCATGCGCGACGTGGACGGCGTTCATCAACAAACAAATCAAGAATGCGGACAAACGCTACCTCCTTCTCCACGCCGTCGTTGTCGTTCCGAATGCCCGACGGCGCCACGGCGGGCGGCGTGGAGGCGGGCCGGGGCGCGTCGCAGGGGGCGGTCCGCCTCAGCTTGACCAGAGCCGCTGGCAACTCGCCGTCCTCCATCTTTCAAGGCGACACGGACAACGACGTCACCCAAAGATGGCGACCGCCTCAAACGGCCTCGGAGCTCACCTTGGCGCTCTTGTTGTCGTCGGCGACCATGCGGTTGGCAACCAGCGCTGACGGGAAGCTGCGGCGAGGCGGCGGCGGTGGCGGAGACTTGGACGGCTTGTCCGTGCGGCACCGGGACACGCCCGCGTCCACTGCAAACCCACAAACAAACCAGCAATGACACAACGTCACATGACGTGCGCCAATCTTTTTTTTCTCTACCTGAGCCTCGCTGGGAGGCGGCGCCCTCCATGCTGTTGAGCTTCTGCGCCGCCAGCTGAACTTTGCCCGGTGGCAGCGTTGGCTCACCCGATGCGGCGGCGAGGAGCGGTTTGGGGGGCACGGCGGGTTTGGTGACCGTCTTGGCGGCCAAATCCAGGTCGGGGATGGCCTTCAGCAGCTCGGCCTGCGTCTCCTCCAGAAGGCGGTTGATGTCTTGAGCGCTGAACTGCGTCAGGCTCGCACGCTTCTCCGCCCAGTCGCGCTCCGCAGCCTGATGCGCATTATCAGCATCAGCATCAGCATCATCGCTATCATCAACATCACCGTCATCATCCTCATCATCATCATCATCATCATCATCAAGTATCCACTGCTTGAATGGCGAGCAACACCGTCACGCAGATGCTAATCATTAGCCTGTCGATGTCATTTTCTATGATGTGCTAGCAGGAAGCCAGTGGGAGCGTTCCCGTCTAATACACAAGGTGCCAATTTTTGTTGTCTAGTTTTTGAGTAAACTTCAGCTGGGAGTGGCAACAAGCAGCTGAAGACTCATTTTTGGTAGAATTGCTGAAACCAAAAGAGTAGACTTGAGTTGACTGCCACCATGCAGCGCTCTTCTCAAGTTTGCCCTCACAAGTCAAGGTAAAGAAAAAGAAAAAAATTGGACAGCTCGCATCTCAAAAATGAAAAACCGGGCCCCCCCCCAAAAAAGATGCCGACTCGCCGATCTGGTCATGTGACTCACCAGCGTGACGTCGGCCGACACGTGCGCGTTGAGGCCCTTCTCGGCCCCAACGCGACTTCGGAAGCTCAGCGGCGGCGTCTTGTCCGGCTCTGGAGCGCCGCACACCACCCGCCCGTCGCTCGGCTCGTCCGGCAGGCTGAGGGGGGAACTCGTCTGCGATTGGTCGCCTGCGACTTCCTGCTCCTTCTCGCTGGCCTGCCTGCGCCGGTTGGTGGGCAACAGCAGAAAGCAAGAAGGAAGGAAGGTAAACGGTAAAAGTCGTGATGACGCGGATGAGAGGAAGAGCGGCGTTGCGGTTGGCTCGCTGGTTGTCGTGCGTGCGCAGCCTCGCTTACCTTCGAAGCGTGCTGAGCGTGTCGCGGACGTTGTTGCAGCGCTGCAGCAGCGCGTCCAGACGATGAGGCTCCTCCTTCAGGAACTTGACCGCCTCCACCTCCACGCGCAGCACCACGCGCATCTTGCTCTGCAGGCCCGGGAACTGGCCTGACGCCCGGCGACCAATCGGAGAGAAAGGACGAGCAAGAGGAGGACGACGAAGGGCGGTAGGTTGGGACCGAAAAGGAGGAAAACGAGACGACGTTTCATGCAGTGGTTTGAACCTGATGCACCGACACACTTGGGTAGTGTCTGTAGAGTACTCGAGTAGTCAGTCCCCTTTGTACTCGAGTATACTCACTCTTGAGGCTGCCGAGCGTGTCGGCCAGCGTTTTGAGTTCTTGCGTCTTCTGCTGAAGGTCCTGCTGGCTCACCGGGAGCCTCGCCGCGCTCGACTTCTTCTGCAGGTCCTCCACCCACCGCTCCAGGTCGCTGCCAGGAAAGCGGGTCAAAGGTCAGAGGTCAACATCAGGTAAGAAAAGAAGGGAGGCGGGAAAGATGGAAGGAAGGAAGGAAGAAAGAGAAGGAGGGTTGAAAACTGCTGTCTTCAAAATAACACAACTTTGGTCCAAAAATGAAGCCACTCGCTACTTGAGTCCATTTTGGTATCAAACAAAACTAAACAAATGGCCGAATCAATTGACCCAAGTTGGGTTATTATTGACCCAGCAATTTTACGGGTGTAGGAAGGGAAGCGTTAAGGAAGGAAGGAGGGAGCAAAGGCGGGTGCGAGGCGAGGAGGTGAACCGACTGCAGCTTGTGCACGAGCGTCTCCTCCTGGTTGAGGTACTTGAGGCGCTCCTCCTCCACCAGGAGGCGCTGCCGCTGCAGGGGATCCTCTTGAGTGCGCGCAGAGTCCTGCATCAGCACGCTAAGCTCCGCCTCCGTCTGCCTCAGCAGCGACACCACGCAGTCCTGATTTTCCAGCTGGCCGTGTGCACACACAAGCGCCGCTTTAGTAGGAACGCACACGCACGCACACACACACACACACACACACACACACACACACACACACACACACACACACACCTGCATGTTGCGCAGCTGCGAGAGTTGCGTCCGCAGCGCAATGGTGCTCTGCTGCAGGCCCAGCAGGTGGCGCTGCATCTGCACGCGGGACACGCTCAGCGGCTGGTCGCCGTCGGCGGGCGCGGACGGGGGCGGCGGCATCAGTGCCAGGGGGCCCGACGGCGTCACGGCTGCCGCAAATCAACATTTTGCCGTTTGCCAAACACACAATCTCGCTTCTTTTTTGGGGTTTGACAAATGGCAGCCAAAACTACACACTTTAGCATTTTCGTTTTTGCTGGAGGACATTTTCAAGTCATGCACGTTTGCGTACACAGTCTACACACACATACACACACACACACAGAAACAAATACATGCTAACACAACACCCACTAACACTCTTATACAAACACACACAGCAATACAGGCAGGCATGCTTGCCAAACGACAGTCGTTGTGTACCTTTCTTTTTTTTTGCGGCTCCAGCTGGAACAAGAAGCATGAGCAGCAGTTACATGCTAGCAGCAGTTAGCAGAGCGGAGGTGCGTGTGGGTGCGCTGCACGTTAGCCTTTACAAGCTAGCAGTCGGCAGTTGCACGCTAACGGCAATTAGCAGCTACAAGCTAGCTGTCGGCGGCTACATGCTAGCAGCTCTGTTCAGTTTACTTACGCTCGGTTCCCGAGCCGTCGCTGGCCGACTCCATTTTGTCCCTGCCGGGAAACACAAAGGCAAGGATGCGAGTAGGGAAGGAAGGAAGGAAGGAAGGAAGGAAGGAAGGAAGGTAGGAAAGAAGGAAGGAAGGAAGGAATGCGTGTCTTACGGGCTGTGGTCTTCGGGCGCTCTGCTGAGAACTCGCTGCAGCAGTCCTGTCAGGCTGGCGATCTGCTTCTCCATCACCTCCATGCGCTCCCTTCACACCCACGCACATCATCATCATCATCATCATCATCATCTTCATCATCATCATCATCATCTTCATTCTCATCATCACCGTCCTCATCCTCCTCCAAAGACTTCGCCTCACCTGGTTTCTGTCTCGTCTCCTCTGACCCCGCCCCCGTCGCCCACCGCCGCCGCCATCAGGCAAAGCTGCTCCGAGGTCAACCCTCGACCCCTGGGACTGTCGCCGCCCACCGACGACATCACTGAATCGCGCCGCCGCTCGCCCCTGGCGGGAGAGCCGCGAGACGGCAGCGTGCTGGCGTAGGCGTCGCGCGCGTCGGGAATCTTCTGCGGCGAGGAGGGTGGCGGCACGCGCAGGCCCACGGCCAACATGGACGCCGTGTAAGCATCGTTGTAAATGGCGCCGCCCGCTCTGTAGAGGCCGCCGCCGCTGCCCTCCATCAGGGAACACACCGCTCCGCCAGCTCCTCGACGGTACAAGGAGCCGTACGGGTCGCTCCGGCCGGCAAGAGGAGAATGCGGCGCCCCGGCGAGCCCGACGCGGGTATCCATACCCAGAGAGTAGGGGTCGGCGTAGATGCCGCCCCCTCCGCGCTCGTCGGCCCGCAGCAGCACCACGCCGTCGTCCGGCTTCACGTCGCGACGTTCCAGGATGGCGCTCGAGGAGGCGCCGAAGGCCGGCGGCGGGGGTGGGGGCGAGTGGTGCGCCAGCGACGCGGCGTGGTGGTGGGGCGGCGCCCCGGCGTACGAGGAGGGACGGACGGCGCCGCCGCCATAGAGGAGGCGCGTTCGCGATGGCGAGCCCTGAGGCGGCGAAGACGACGCCGAGCGATGCTGAGAGGACACGGCCGACGTGCCCAGGCGTCGGCCCGGCGGCGAGTCCTGGGGGGCGTACACCATCTCGCGCTGGAAGGAACCACAACATACAACCTCTTAGACCGCAACCACGGGACCGCAACAGGCCGCCGTCATACAGGAAAGAAGGAAGGACAGAAGGAAAGACGGCCACGCATGTCACGCAAACACAAAGAATTTTTGTCCACGGTCCGAGAAACACCAAAATAAAACCAAAAAATCAACAACAGAGGGAGACACAACAGGAAGCCTGACGGTTCAATAATTAGTGCCCCAAATTTCTTACATTAAAAAAAAAGGATATATGAGGAAGAAGTGAGGAGGGGAAAAAACAGAAAGGAAGAAAGAAAGGGAAGGATGGACAAGAGGGTGACGGATGGAAGGACTGAAGGAAGCAGGAGTGAAGGAAGAGAAGAAGAAAGGGAAGAAGGAGTGAATGTGACATGGAGCAAGAAAAGAAGGGAGGAAAGAAAAAGGTAAAAGTGAAGGAGGAAGAGAAAGGCGGGACAAGCAGAGTGGAGGAAAGAAGGAGAAAAGGAGGAAGTGAAGCGCTAGCAAGACGAAAGCGTGAGCGGGCGGTAAGCAGAAGGTTCGTCCTTGTTGATGACGCGATGGCCGTCAAAACAGGCGGCACTGAAGGACAGTGAGGGACGGCACGGCGCGACACGGCGCGGCACGGCGCGGCACGGCGCGGCACGGCGGCACTCACCCTGAGGTCTCCGTTGGCCAGCAGGTGCGAGTTGTGGCGCTGGCCCGGGTATGTCCCGTAGACGGGCTCCTTGCAGTAGATTTTGATGACGCAACGGTCCCGGACGTCCCGCGGGTCTTCCAGCTCGTAGAAAATGTTGCGGCTCTCGTCCTTGATCAGAAGCGCCGTGCTGGGAGACCTGAAAAGCGCCAGAGAACGCCAGGCAGGCCCGCGTTGACAAACATTCGTCTGTTCGTGCGGCGGACCCTCGTTTAAATGTCCGCCAAGAGTCAAAATGTCCGCATGGGGCCGAAGGGAACGAGCCAACGGTGCGCCAAGACCGACGAAGGCCAGCCTACCTGAGCGTGGCCATGCTGAGCCTCTGCGGGAACATGTGCACGATCAGCGCTCGCAGGGTGTCCAGGCTGCTCAGCTCGTGCGTCAGGTGCACGCGGCGAGTCTCCTCCCCCAGCTGCAGGAACAACATACCTGCCAGAGGCAAGGGAGGAAGGAAGTTCCGATCGGAGGGTTAACGGTAAGAAGGAGGGAAGGAAGGACAATCGGAAGGAAGAGAGAAGGGAAGGCAGAAAGGACGGAAAGAAACGAGGACGGAGGAAAGGAGACAAAGCAGGAGAGAAGGAAAAGAGGCAAGAATTGAAGGAGATGAAGGAAGGAAGAAGGCAAGAAAGGAGGAATGGAAGGCAAAAGGGTAGAAGGGAAGGAAGCAAGGAAGGAGGAAAGATTTGAAGGAAAGATTTGAAGGAAAGAAATAAGACGACGCGGTGTCGATTTTTCCGGTGTGATTTTTTCTTGTACCTGGCGCGTGCAGCTTGGCCTGTCCGGCGGCGGTCCGAGCCAGCGGGAGACTCTGGCGCAGGCGGTTCATGCGGCTGAAGGCCACGGGAAGCTCGCGGTCCGACATGACGTCCAGATGCTCGGCCGACGAGAAGGAAACTCTGCCGCCTCGCGTCGGGCTCAGCCGGCTGGCGCGCGGCGTCCGACTCTGCCACGGCGACAACACAAGCCATTCGGGTCACTCGGCAACGGACGCAAGACGCACGCGGGTTCTTGTTTGCGGCCTTCCCGCAACACGGGCCGCGCCGGACTGGCGCCGACAGTCACAATGCCAGCCTCGGGAATAGCGATTTACGATATCAGCTGGCGAGCAGCAAGACAAATCCAAATCCTTCAATCCTCCAGCCGGCTCGCTGGGACCGATGAGTCCAGGTCGAGTCCTTCCCAGACAAAAGTTCTTCCAGGTTCTGAATGACACTCATTCGGAAAACAGCCAAAAGCGTCCTGCATGTAGAGTGCACGGGTCCCTGCGGGGGGGGTGGGGGGGGCTACCCGGTGTGTGTGTTAACCGGTGGTGGGGGGGGGGGGGGGTTACCCGGTCAGTGTTGTTGTCGTGTTGACGTTAACAAGCACCAGCAAAAGCTCACAATAGAGGAACAATTATTGATGGACGCGTTCGCCATCTACACTCTGGGAGTCCCCCCCCCCCCCACACACACACACACACACACGCGCGCACACACGCAGGTACAAAATGGAGCAAAGAAGAGGAAATCCTTTGCTCACTTGACACCATCTGTGGTAGCACACACCCATCCTGCGTGTGTGTGCGTGTGTTTTAGCAGACGTGATTGCAGCTCGCCTGCACGGCCGTTGCCATGACAACGGCGGTCACGGTGCCATCTTGGCGAGCCGAGTGAAGGATTAGCATCGCTGGCTTGTCAAGTCATGATTTTTGTGGATCTGCGGCGCATGCGGATGCAATTGCGCTTTTTGTTTTTTTGCATTCTTGCGACGAGACGGCAGAATCGAGAGTGCAGTACCGCGCTGTGCCACAACATGCGGGGCAGCACTGAGTTCTGCAACAAGACATGCAGCGGAATAAAGAGCAAGAGGAAGGATTTTTATTTCTTTTTGCTGTCAAAGTCCACCACATTTCTTTTGTTTTATGGAAGAATTTGTCTGCTGATGAATAAATATTGCGGCCACATCAAAAAAAGTTGAGTTTGATGTCATTTACCGTTTGAAGGTTTGGCGTGAAAATGTGATCAATTTGAGCGATTGCTTGCGCATCTGCACAAACAATTTGGATCCTTCTGTTTTGGACTTGCCAGCAGAATTTATGAAACTGGAAAGTTTGATTTGTGAGAGTTGAAAAGTGAGCAGAAGTGAAAAGAAATTCGTTGTTGAATTGTGCCAAGTTTGATTTTTAACGTCTTTGAAAGGCAAATTGTTCACTTTGGAAATTTTGGAATCTTTTTTTTTTTTCGGAAGTTGAATAGAATCAATTTAAACATTTGAAAAAGTGTTGAATTTGTTGATGCGGCCTGAGCGTGCTCGCGTGGCATGTCAATGAGATGAAGATGAGGAAGACGAGGCAGGATGGAAGGATGAAAAAAAAAGACGAGTGCTGACCTTGAAGCTCCAGTAGTTCGCTTGTTGCTGAGGAACAAAAACAACAAAGCAGACAAAAGTCACTCAGCTTCACTTGCTACTAGTGCAAGTGCTACAAGCCGCCAGGCAAGCGTTGAGACTGCGAGTGCGCCTCGTCAGACCGTTCAGAAGACGAGTCGAGCGTCCACGCTTTTCACACCAACTTTTCTGCACACCCGTAAGTCGGACGTACACCGATACAAAAAAATGGACTCCTTGCCAGTAGTTGGCGCCATTTGACACATCAGACCATCATCGGAAGGAGAAGACCTTTTTTGGACAATTGTCATTTCATGTATCAAAAGTACTCATGGTATCGCTACTTGGTATCGGTGTGCACACTAGTCTTGGTATCATTTTGAAAAACAATTCCCATCGTCACATTTGTGCATGTTTTCGCGCACGCCAGGAAGTGACATCATTGTCAGCACCAACACACACGCAGCACGCAAGCAGCCATCTTGGTACACACCCTTGGTCTTCCTCTGCGGCCAAAGGCGCGCGTGTGCGCGCGTTCACGCCAACATGACGCACACGCGCACCATCAAGACGACGGCGCCGGCCGTCCTTCGTCCTGCCAGCGCGTGCAGACGGTTGCCGTGGTTACTCAACGAGCACGCCTGCCGCATCCCTCGTCCTCTCTCCTCCTCTTCCCGACGCTCCATTTTTGTCCCCGCTGCGGCTTTCCTCCTCGCTGGTCGCTACGGCGGCGGCGGCGGCGGCGCCTGGGAGGAGATCCGCATCCTGTTCGCCTCCCTCGCTCTCTCGCTCTCTCAGCTGTCTGTCACCGTCTCTCGCCCCTGACAAAAAGCCCCTCCCCCTCCCGCCGGCCAATCCCATCACGCCAACGCTGCTTCTCGTTGGCGTGACGGCCATCAGGTAACGGACGTCGTGCGACGAACACAACAGCACACTTTGGTGTCTGCACGTGACGCTAATCGCATCGCTGGCACGTTTGTCATTTCGTACCCGTGTCCTGACACAAATGAGATACGCTCAATTATTTTCTCAGGAAGATGAAAAATTTTCACACCCGTGGTATGCGGTCCGATGTCACGAGTGGCGTCAAACAAGGCCTGGTATCAGCTTGATACCGATACCTGCTATCGGTACTTGCTAATCCGTTGCTCTAAATACGAAATAAATAATCATTTTGAACATTCAAGAAAACAAAACAATCAAAGAAACATCGGTCAACTTTCCTACACCAAAGAAAAACTTGAAACAAAATAAATACTACAGAAATGAGAGCGCTACTGCCACCTACTGAAGTGGAGGTGCAATGACTCATCGGTTAGGGTTAGCCATAAACCCATCCACCAAAATTCTCGGGCTGAATTTTGGTGAAGTGCGTTCCTGGTCCTCCCAAAGGTGAAACGTGTCTAGCAGGGCCGTTTGATATCAGATATCAAAATGATTGGGATATTTCACATGCTACTAGTGCACATCCTTCCTTCCTTGCGCATGGAACTCCAGGGGGAAAAAATTATGTTTTTTTGGCCGTAGTAGAAAAAAGCTCAATTGCACATCCACTCCAGTAGGTGGCAGTGGTGATCTCATTGATTGAGTTTTTGATCCTCTCCGTGGACAATTTGACAGACAAACGATAGCAAAAAGTTGGGGGGGGGGCAATAGTTTTCTTTCTTCCACTTTGGTCACAAAAAAAGAATTGGGAAGCAAGAAAATGACATTTTTATTATCTAATGTTTGTTTTTTGTGGGAAAATAAGCAGGCCTGGCTAAATGTAAAAAAACTATACAGACAATAATAAATGTATTTCAACAGGAAGTGACCCGGAACACGACTCCTGCTGCAAGTCGTCTATCACATGCGGCGTTCCACCTGGCAAACGTCAGCCGTCACATTCAACATGTTTACGCAAGTCATTATCGCCGTGACGATATCGCTACTACGCGTTCGTAGCAAAACCGTCTCGCCAGTGAGAACTTGACCGCGCTCAAGCGTACCTGTCGTCCTTGAGCGGCGCCCCCTAGCGACACGGCCTTGTCGGCATCCCTCCGCCGCTCGCCGTCGGCCCGCCGGATGCCGCTCAGGTTCTGCGGGCTCCCGTCCGCCGACGCGTCGCGACGTCGGTCCGGCGACGGGGACGCCGACCTCCCGTTGGCGACGAAGCGCCGGCCCCCCCGGGATCCGGCCGCCGCGTGGTAATCTGGCGGGAATTCGGCATCACTGGCGGAGATCATGGGATTCTTTCTCTTCTCTAGACCTGCGCGTGAGGCGAGAAGGCCACGCGGCGCCGTCACAAAACTTCAGACAAAATGGCGGCCCGCTGAGGCACATTCAGCCTGCAAAACCCTTGCGCAACATTGAGCAACTCCCGCACACACACACACACGCACACGCATGTCGACGTTTTCTCAAGCAAACAGCCAATCAGATTGCAAGAAGATGTTGAGCTCGTCTGCCGTAGCCTCGCTCTACTTTTGATGTTAACGAGCGTGTGCGTGTTCCTCATCTGCGGACGGGCTTTAAATTTAAGTCAAGTGCACGCAAGCGCACGCGCGCGGGTAAAGATGTCAGCAGGTGCATGACGGATGTTTCATCCGCAAACGGCGAGCGACGGCTGCTCGGCGCTACTCGTATTTCAAACACGCTGGAGGACAAACGTGCACACGCGCGCTCTGCCGCGTGTGCGTGCGTGAACGAGCCGGGCGCCATCACTTTGCTTTTATGGCTTGATGCGGCTGGCTGGCTGAGCCGCGCTGCCGGCGGGGCGTCACGCAAACGTCCGAGTTTCCTTGAACTCGCCACCGCCGTTCAGCAAAATGTGTTTCCAATCCTCAAGGTCGCTTGAAGGACAAACAACAACTTGAGCTTGATTTCAATTCGTTTTGGACCAGATTTGAAATTGCCAAAGAGAAATGATGATAATTGACTTCCTGGTTGGCTTCCGCCTGGAAAGCGGCAGAAATGTTGCTGAAGTCAAAAGCGGATGTTTGCAAACGTCTTCTTTTGAAGAAGAAAAAAACAAACAACTATTTTTGCTCCAACGACTTTTTTGAACTCATTTTGGGCTGCAAATCCGAAACGGATCTCACTTTTTGGCCATCGCGGCAAACTTTTCTGCCACATGATCTCAAATTTCGGAAGAAATGTGAAATAAAAGATGGCGGTACTTTGAAAAAGGCATGAACGGAAACTTTGATCCCTGCCGCCAACCAATTGTCTTGATTGCGCCGATGTTGTCTTTGTGTTTGGCTGATGTTGCTGCCGTTGACCTCTTTGACCTCTTTGCTGACCTCTTGGCAGACGCACGCAAACGCTCACTTGTGACCAACCAACGCGATTGCGATCGTCAATACCAATCGGAATCCACTGAATTTGGCTTACGTGGAGTATTTGGCTTGTTGTCTGCGAAGAAAAAAACGAGTTCAGTTTTGGAATCAGCAGGCAATCGATCAATTATTCAAATGGCTGTTGATGATTTGGATCATCAATTATTACCGATGATTCAATGAACCGCTGCAGCAAAAAGACAACAAAAGCGTTTAAGGAAAGGAAGGTGTTGTGTCTCCATCACAAGCCTTTGATTGCCCGCCAAAGTGCCGGCGATCCCGCCGGGATCACGTGACGGCGGGACGCTCGTTCACCGGCATCGCCGCTGCACATGAAGCATCCGCGTGCACGCTCGCCGCCGCCAAATCGTCTCAGCGGCTCGACGGGATGCATTTGTGGCGGCCGCATGCAGATTGAAACTTCAAAGGGAATTTTCAGGCAGGCGGGAAAAAAGAGCGACCAGTCACGTTGCGTTCCTTCACATCAACGTCTTCCAAACAGCAAATCACGTGACACGCCTTCGCCACAAAAACGCGTCCGGCATGGCCAACAAGTTATGGCAAGATGGCCGCCGCACGTTTTCCATGTTGGCAAAACGCGTACGACGGGGCACACTCGGATGTGCGCGGGTTCGAGGTGGCACGAGAAGGCCTGGCGGCACACGGAGGGGAGGGAGCGGGCCGGCGCCCTCCGCTGGCCAAACGTCGTCTTCACGCGTGTGGAGGGAGGACGACTCGCCGTCCTCTCCTTTGCCGCTCGCTCGCTCGCACCCGCCCTCGCTCGCCGCCTCTTTAATCCTCTCTGGCGGAGAATGAAGCAAAGCTTCTATCTCTCGCTCCACTTTTCCTCCTCCTCTTCTTCTCTATCTGAGCGCCGCACATGTGCCCCCAGCGGGCGCCCCCCTCCCTCCCCCACGCCAGTCAATGATGCCGCTTGCTCGCCGTCTTGTGCGATGTCGCAGTGCTTCTCGCTCGCTCGCTCGCTCGCCACAAAAAGATGTGGAAACGCCAAACGACTTTTTGCAAGTCACAACTTTTGCGAACTCCATCATCAAATCAAACGGTGCATTCAAGGAAACTGGGAAGTTGGAGGAATCCCACTCGGACTGTCACCTCAAAGCGCTCGAAGCGAACGTCAACAACAAAGATGGTCGATTCCCAACACGTTTGTTCCGCTGAATGCGTCGTAGTACGTCAAGTTTTTCATTTTCACCAAGTAAATGAATATTAAATTAACTAAAGCCATCAATGATACGAGGGTCGCCATTTTTCAATGGCGTCAGATTGAAGGCAGTTGGCAAAGTTGCACTCCTCTTTTTTTTCTTTTCTTTCCAAATTGCCAACTGGGATCTCCGAGTTCAAAGGGTGCAAATGTGGCAAAAGTCCAATTTCCCACATTCCGTGAATGCAGCATTAGGAAACTTGCCTCCATACGGTCTCACAATTTCGTTTTGTACTACGGCAAAGTAGTTGTTTATGTTGCATGTAATGACACTTTTGGCCACTAGATGGTGCAACTTACTTTTTGAAAGAAGACAAAGAAGAAGAAGGAAAGAGGAAGTTTGATCTGAGAATGTGAAGCAATCTTCAATCCTGCTTTTTACGCTTACACAAGACGACAGCGGTTGCTTGATTTTTCCCACACAATCATTTTTCTTTCCTGTAAACAGGATTGCTGGCGACGCGCTTTGAACAACATTTTTCTGGGCCTCGTTCACAATATCAAACGTTCAAATATGTGTTTCGAGACCTTCACATGCAAAAAGATCCCGAGCGAGTATTTGCAGACTGCTCGCAAGGTATCGGCGCATTGGGACGAGAGTGAAGCAAGACTCGGCGAACGAAAACTGGCTGCCGCAGCAAGCCACAGACGGCGGGGACGCGCACGTGAACGCGCACGTGAGAGCGCACGTGAGAGCGGGAAAAGTCCCGAGCGCCTGCAAAGTTCACAGTACCTGCGGCGGGCGGCTACATGCCTGCGAAGGACGAGTTGCCCATGCCGGGGAAGACTCCTCTTCCTCCTCTTCCTCCTCTTCCTCCTCCTCTTCCTCCTCTCGTCACCGTTCACGCCGCTGCCGCCGCCGCTGCCGCCGCCGCCTCCGCGCTCGTCATGGTCTCGCCATCTTCACGCAGCTCGTCTGCCAAGACGCTGGACGCGGGATAAAGTCGGCTTTTATGGATGCGCATGCCCCCACCCACCCGCACACGCGCGCGCGCGCACGCACGCACGCACGCACACACACTGCAGCCTCTTAAAGGGACGACACCCCAACTGCACCAACTTTCATCTCGGCACCAGTGCGTGTGCGTGTGCGTGTGCGTGTGTGAGTGTGTTTGCTTCTGCGTCTGTTGATGCACATTTGTGTGTCTGCGTGCAGGTTTTTTGTGTACGTGTGTCTTTCTCTCTTTGGCTCCTCGTGTGTGTGTGATGTAATCTGGAAATTGAGGTGAGTGTATTTTTGGGGGGCTTTCAGCACTTCGCTGGCAATAATAAATAAATAATAAATTGCAGCAAAAACCAACATGTGTGTGCGTGCGTGCGTCAGATTTCTTACGTCTGTGATGTCATCATGGCGGCGTTGGCGACCGCCAGTGACATCACAGATATTGTGGCGTCCGCGTCCAGTGGAGCGGGGTCAGAGGTCATGGACGCATGGTGAAAGGGGAAGATTCCATCCAGCCAATCCAAAGCCACTTCCTGTTGGCCTTGCACACCAACCACACACGTTGCAATGGATCATGCGTGTCAGCTCGCCGTAGCATCTCCCAGCCATCCATTCATTAACATCTTCAGTCCATATGATGTGAACGGGCAAGTATCGATACCGGATATCGGCATCGTGTCGATATTTGCACAGATGGCGGCAGTTGTAGCTTGTTTACAATCAGGAACGAGAAAGTACAAATGACAAGAATAGAAAATTGATAGTAATTGAATTTGGCAATCGTGATCAGCCCCAAAGATCCCGATTGCCAAATTATCATTTGTAAAGCTCGTTAACATATGAAGCCATTTGCTATTGTTGAGCAGAGGCAGGAAATGAAGTTGCAAGAACAAATATTTGATTTATTATTTTTTTTACATATGAAAAATGTGTACGCTTCCATTTACAAAAGTGCAAAAACGTCAACAGGATGTGGGAGAACTTGAAGTCCGGGTATGACGTCATCGCGTGTACTACTACTTTCCTGGATTTCCATTGGTCACGTCACCCTGCAAGAGGTCCGGGATCGCACGTCTGTCCGTCCGTGCGTTTGTCCACGTGTTAATGCAAGGGTGGGCGGGGCCTAAAAGTAGGCGTGTCGGCAAGTTCAGAGGTCATAGGGTCACGCACACGCACGGGTGCTTGAGGCAGACGGGCAGGATGCCCTTGTTGATCTGATGGAAGTCCACCAGCTGCAGCAGGTCCGAGAAGAGCGTGGCGCCGTCGTCCATCGTCACGTAAGCGCGACCGCCGTCCTCGCACTGGAAACACACGCGCCGTCAACACGCACACGCGCACACATGCAAACACACACACACACGCACGTGCGATGCGCTCACGGGGATGACCAGGAAGTGTTTGGTCTTCATCTGGAAGCACAACGACAACACGAAGCACTCGGCGTGCTGCTGACTCGTGCGGATCAGGAACGTCCTGCGCGCAGGCACGCAGCGTTATGTAGGGCACGGCGATGCGGTTGCCGTGGCGACCTGGCGGCTCACCCGTCGACGAGGCCCTGCCTCTCCATCAGCCTGTGCGCTCGCATGCGGGACACGGCGCCGTGGAACCACGGCTGGCCGGCGTGCAGCGCTGCTGCCGGCCAAAAGGACAAAGTCAGACGCAAAGATGGCCGGCAGGACGGACGGACGGCGGTGACGGCGGTGACGGCGGGCGGCAACTTACGGGCCGGTCGCGAGGACGAGCTCAAGTTGGGCAGGCTGCAACGAAGAACTTCCCGACGCTGACGACAGCAAAACAAAAGAAAACAGGTTGTTTGAAGACATCACTAGGGATAGGCCACGCCCCCTCCTCACCCTCCACACTCGCCCCTCCTCCCACTCGGCTTCGCTCGGGTCCTCCATGACTCGACCGCCCGAACTTCCGGAAAAGTCCATGGCCACCAGGCTGGCCTCCGACTTGGCCTGCACGCACGCACAAAAAGTCCCCATCAGTGTGCGTGCGCGTGCGCGCCCACGTGCGAGTGCATGCGTGTGCGCTCACTTTGCCGTCCATCAGGTTGGTAGCGTCCAAACTCTGCCGGTTCCAATTGGACCGTTGGAAGTTGCACTGGAGCTGCTTCCCATACTGGCAAACGCACAAAACGGGTCACATGTCATCCATGCTGAGAGCTGATTGGCCAAAAGGAAGGAAGTTCCGTTGCACTTTTTTCACAAGTATTAAGTAGTCATCAATACTGATACCAAATACCAAGACCAGTAGTACATAAAATTACCCCAAAAACAATGACAGATCATTTGAAAGAAAGAATCCAAATATAATATTCTTCCATAAATGAATGGAAATGTTCTCCTTGTAGTATCGTAAACCAGCCACAAGAGGGCAGCTACCGTTGTGAGTACCGTACTCTATTCTTGACGCAATCTCAATTTCATGTATGGCAAATTTGGGGAGAAAAAAAGTTTAAAAAAATCTAACCCCGTTTTTAAAAATTTTGTAAACAAATTTGTCATTGAAATTAAGTTTTAAAACTGATTTAAAGAACTAAAGTACAAATCATATAAGAAATTCCCTCATTATGTCATATGTCGTAATTTCATGTCTGAAATGTCATTTAATTATTAGTGTTTAATTTATTTAAAAAAAAGAATTGGGCCGATGTCGATACCGATACTTGGCTTGGGTACTCGCCCATCAGTCAAAAGCATCCGTGACCAACCTTAAACAATCGGAAGGCCGACGTCCAGCACGTTCGGCTCTGCTCGCTGTCAGCGCAAAACATCTTCACGTGGTGAAGGCGGACCGGACTTCCTGAAGGCTGCGCACACACACACACACACACACGAAGCCTTGTGGCGTTTTGCAACGGCGTTGACGTGCGTCCATGTTGAAGGTGACCGACCGTGATGGCGAAGCAAAAGCGGTGCGGCGCGGTGTAAAGTTTTTGCGCGTTGACGACGTTGTAGACGTGAAGGTCGCGCAGGTCGGCCACGCAGTGCAGATGTCGCGGTTCCTTGGACACGCCCTTGGACGAGCAATAAAGACCCGAACGGCGCAGGAAGAAGTACGCGCGCTTCCACGACTTGCGTGGCGAATCCTTCACGTGCAGGAAGCCTTGAATCTCCGGACACGAGCCCGACTGGACCAGGTCCTGCGGGGGCCGGCAAAGAAAACCTCACGCACTCACCAGGTGTGTGCGCGCGCGCGTGTGTGTGTGTGTGTTGTGACCTGCACGAGCTGTTGCGATGTCATCCGCTTGCCGCCGTCGGCGCTGTCGGAGATCATGGCGTCTGGAAAGAAAAGCTGAGAGAACACAAAGGGTCACCTGACCTGACCTGTCAATCACTCAGCTGAGCACCATGACGTCATCATGGATGCACGCGCATAATGATGATGTCATAATGGCGCTGATGTCATGCTACGCGGTGATGATGATGATGAAGCGGCGAGGTGGTCCGTACCGCCGGTTTTCGGAAGAACTCGTACTTGGCGTAATTCTTGCAGAAGACGAGTCGCGCGTCGCCCTTGACGGCCCAGCCGGCCTGAACCTCCAGCGCCGCCTCGTGGTCCTCCAGGCACCTCTCTGGCGAGACACGTCGGCTCGTTGGTGCGCTCGTACGTGCGTGCGCGCGAGGGTGGGCGGGGCTTACCCAGGCCGAGCGCAGGATGGACCTCCATGAGGGTCCAGTTCTCCGGCTCGCTGCAGCGCGCCGTCGTGGCCAGCATGCGGCAGACGTCCAGCGCCGCGACGCCGTCGTTCACGTGAAGCAAGCGGCCGTGATCGTCCTCGCCGAAAACTTTCAGAAGCTGACGCACAACAAACACACACAAACAAAAAGGTCACACGTCATTCCTGCTAAGTGCGGATTGGACAAAATGGTCTCCTCCAATTTGCCGCTTGTCTTCCACTTACGTGATCTTAAGGCACCATTGCGGCCATTTTGTTTAGCTGGTGAGAAAGAAGGCGGGGCCAATGTCAGCCAATACAAAGACGGCGACCCGAGACAGGAGCGGCAAACCGGCCGACCAGGAATTTCTGGCAGCCCGTCAAGTGCCCAACGCCGACCGGTTGGATGAGTGTGTGTGTGCGTGCGTGAATGTTTGTTTGTGCAAAACTGTTGCCAATCATCAATGAGGATTGGTCGCACATCAGACAAACAACAACAAGCAAACCACTCACATGTTTGTCAGCAGACGGCGGTGAGAGCGTCGCCATGGCGACGGGAGAGGGGGTGCCGCACAACTCCGGGAAGGGGTCGGGGACGGGCGGAGCTGACGACGACAAACGCACGCTCCTGCAAGACAAACGGCAACGTGCGCCATGGGAAAGGTCGCCACAACTCCAAAAATCAACAAGCAACAGACTGCTAGCCACTAAAAGTGAAAGCATGGAAGGATGCCGCAAATATGGAATGGTCGCTGCTCACTGTCAGGGGACTTGTCATATTATTATCATTATTGAGCTACACTGTTTGTCCTGCATGTCGTACCGAATAAAAGAAAAGAAAAACAATTAGGCAAACTCACGTTTGAGAAGAGCTCATGTTAGGCATGTCTGCCTTCTAGTGGTCAATTGTGATATTACAACTTCAAACGACAGTCCTGTAGACTCAACCGCCCCCCCCCCCCCCCCCATATTTTATGGCATATGCAGAATTCCCCATTTCTCACGTTTCTTGTACAAAATATATCATGAATGTTTAGCAGCATTCAATTTTTTTTTATATAAAAATGGTGATTTTCACAAAGGAGTGGTCATCACGTGCGACCCAATCAAGGGTCCGTGACGTCATGACGCACCTGCTGTTGACGGACGTCCCTCTGGCGCAGACGATGCTGATTGGCTGGGAGCGGCGCACTTCCGGCCGTGTGACGTCGTCCTTGTCCAAACTTTTCTTTTGGGACATCCTGAAAAAGACAAAAGTCCTGGCACGCTTGTGAGCGGCCGGCGACCACTCACTTTTCGCGGCTTTCCACGTGACGTCACCACGCGGCGGTAAACGCCACCTGTGAGCGCGCAATAAACACAACACGGCAGACACACGACGAGACAAACTACACGCAAACAAACAAAAATACCCGCGCGAGTTAAGTGGCGTCTGTCTCCGTTTGGTGTGCGGCGACCTCTCCTTTCGCTCGCAAAAGAACGTCGGTCGGTGCGGCTCGCACGCACGCGACTTCCGCCGCTCAGCTGTCAGTCATCATGGCGACGTTGACGTCACCTTTGGCGGGTAGGCTGCGGGGGGAGGAGCCACACGCAGGCAGGTGAACACGTGACGTGTCAGCTGCCGACCCTCGTAAACAAAAAACGAGTAAACGACGACCGATTGAAAGATAAAACAACTTAAATTAACTTTCAACCCAATACAAAATAATGGTTGTCCAAATAAACATTTGAACATTTTAATCAAAATATTACAAATTCCAGCCATCCATTTATACTATAAAAAAATAATTAAAATTAATCAGTTATTGACTAATAGTGTCTTCAAGTGAGTGATGAAAGTGACAAACTTACAATTGATTACAAATGACTGGCAAAGCAATGAATGTTAATTATGATTAAGAAAAACGTAAGCTCTCGTGCATGCTTTTCTGACCTGTCGACTGTTTGAATAAAGTATTCGAACTCTTTATTGAAAATTTGTAGGAATTGCACAAAGAAGCACTTATTATAACAAAATATCATTAAAATGTTCTAATCATATAATCGACTATTTAATTTCTAATGCAAAGTGAGTAAAGTCAGTCATGTGATGTGAAATGAAGTAAAAGCGCTTGTGTGTTGTACAAATAAACATTTATTCGGATGAAAAGTGATCCAAACCAAATGAAAAACGCAGACTGTGGTGGTCCAAATGAACTTTTCCAATCTTTGGCGCCACCTGGCGGCCCGATTTGGTACACAACCTGTTGGAATGGCGTTTGCGGTGCGTGATGACGTCATGCGCGTTTCTTTCTTTTTCTTTTTTTTGGATCAAATCATGTTTCGATGTTTTTTTTCTGTGTTAAGGAAAGCCCACACAAACAGTTTTACACATTTACAATCAGTGCGGCGGGCGGGCGAGGGACCACGCGTGCGGCCCCCTGTGACTCCGCCCCCGCCCGCACACCTGGTGCCCGTCCGTAGCGGCCGTCTCGTCGGGTGCCCAAATCCTTCAATGGCACCAAACGGCGACCGCCGGCCGGCGACTTGAAAGCTTCCTGTTTTGTTTTGTGGCGGTTTGTTAGACGCTTTTGGTTGGTTGCGCAGTCACAAGTACAAATCAAATCAATCAATCAATCGACAGGAAGAACAAGAAGAAGAAAAAGAAACAAAAGTTTGTCTGAAATGTTTTGACAATGAAGCTCGTCACAGTCTTGTTGACTCCTCCACAAACGCGCCTTGTGCTAGGTGGGGGGGGAGGGGGTATGATTCCAGAGACAGCATGATTTTCATGATTGACAGCAGGGGGGAGGTGGGGAGGGGGGTCGTGAACTCTGACCTGATACAGGTTAAATGCTTCTTACAGGACTGAAATGACATCTAGCAATCAGGCGCTTAATACAGTGAAGGGGGTGTGTGGGTGGGCCGTTGAAAATCATGCTCCCTCTGGGTTGGGGGGGTGGGGGGCAACGTTGTTTCCCATCCCAGCCCACAGTGGACCCCCAAAATGAAAGGGGAGGGGGGAGCGGCCGGCCTGGGGAGGGGCTCAGGCCGATGGAGGGTGGGCGGGGTCGGGACGGGCGGGGCGCCGGCGCGGTGAGCGGAAAGAGAAGAAAGAAAGGAGGAAGAGAAAGAGGAAGGCTCATTTCTGGTTCTTGAGCTGGTTGGAGAGCCAGTCGAGACCCTCGTAGAGGCCGTCGCCGCTGGTGGCGCACGTGGCCTGGATGTACCAGCTGCGCTGGCGCAAAGAGTGCAGGCCCAGCTTGTCCGTGATCTCCGCCGCGTTCATGGCGTTGGGCAGGTCCTGCGGGCGGACAGACGGCGCCAAGCGTCACTCCACAGACACAAGGAGCTTTTTTGGGGTCCCCAACCAGTCGTCACAACATTACAAAGATTGGCAATGATCAAAACTACAGGTGCAATGATTAATTGACAACTAATCTATCAAGTTAATCAATAATCCTTTTGAATTTAATAAGTGTCCCAATGCTCTGAATTTCAGATCCTCAACAGCATTTATTCTCCAATTATTATTTTGATCTAAAACAAAACAATCGCTTTTACTTTGAAAAACAATAATCAACATTTTTTAAACTGGTCGACTGGTTTAGTGATCTCGTTTAACATGAAAATGTCCAAATGTCTTTCAGATTCTCATTGGAAATATTTGGATTTGTTTCCTCCTCCATGAAAGCAGATGGATTATTTTTGAAGACATTTGCAAACTTTGCCATTCATTCCACAAGTGAGCCCTCATCAATTTGTCTTATGCAAAATTGATTTCATATTTTCTAGACAAAAATGAATATTTGGCCAATTTGAAATCATGTCCTGATGCTATTATTAGCTGCCATCAAGTGGCCAAATGTGTGTGTTGTTGTGGTCGTACCTGTTTGTTGGCAAAGACCAGCAGGACGGCGTCTCGCAGCTCGTCCTCCGACAGCATCCGGGCCAGCTCCTCGCGAGCCTCGTTGACGCGTTCCCGGTCGTTACTGTCCACCACGAAGATCAGGCCTGCGCACACGCACGTGCACGTTAGCACACGCAAGCGCACTCACGTCAGCGCACTCACGTCAGCGCACACGGCAACCTGACCTTGGGTGTTCTGGAAGTAGTGGCGCCACAGCGGGCGGATTTTGTCCTGGCCACCCACGTCCCACACGGTGAAGCTGATGTTCTTGTATTCTACCGTCTCCACGTTGAAACCTGCAGTCAACACCAAAATGTGACGCGCGTCCAAACATTTCCAGCGACTCGTCGCAAATGAAGCTCATGAACAACACAAAACTTTGGAGATTCTTTGGCGTGGGAGCAACATGTGGCACGAGGGCGCCCCCTGCTGTTACGCCAAAGACTCAACATTCAATATGTGCCAAGTGGCTTCAACTTTTTTTCTTTTTTGTAATCCACTTGTCAAGTCCAGTCCAGTTGTATTGAGCTCTTTCATACAATTTGCAGTGAATGTTGCTTAACGTTTCTCTGCAATGCATCGGAATTGAATTATTTGGGACGTTACAGTGTCTAACATAAAATACATTTTGCATCATTTCCGATCAACACGTTTGACTACCTGACTCAATTTCTGTTCAGTCTAATTCAAAGGAGTCATTTGACGACTTTTTTTTAATTCTTTTTTTTTTTTTTTACTTGAATCTAAATTGAGAGTCTGACTCTGACAAGACAAGCGTTTCCTTGGTGTGGTGACGAACCGATGGTGGGAATGGTGGTGACAATTTCTCCGAGCTTGAGCTTGTAAAGGATGGTGGTCTTCCCTGCGGCGTCCAGGCCCACCATTAGGATCCGCATCTCCTTCTTGCCAAACAGGCTCTTAAAGGCGCTCGCAAACATATTCCCCATGGCGACGGCGCTGCAGGGAGGACCAGAAGGAAATCATCAGGTTAGTTGACCGGCCGACCGACCCACATGACGGACGGGAAATTGAATTCATTCATCGTTTGACAGTTTATAATCTCCACTTTTTAAAGGAAGCAAGACAAATTCTTCGTGTTGGCGATGGAACGGCTGCGTCCTACTTTCAACCAGTGTCGGCAAGATTTACTGTTATTTTTGCCGACTTATGTGCAAGTAACTGCACGAATAAACTATTCAAGTTTTTCTCTGCTGCCCGTCCTCCTCCTCCGTACAATTGAGCTTACTTTTGCAACAACGGAAGACATCTTGTGGAGGTGCGTTCTAACTGGCAGGCTGCAAACTCTCCGTTTTTACGTCCTGGTAGGCTTTGTCGTCAGCACTCCCAAATATTGCCACACGGGAAAATGCTCATTCGTGTTTCTGTGACTTTTTAATACTGAGCAAGTGCAGTGTGAAAAGGGCTTGACGGCTTTTGGCTAGGTCCATTGAGATGTGACTCAGAACTGCCATGATGGCTCATCTTTTCCATCGCTTCCAAGGCTAATTTCACAAACAACAAATGCCTCTAAACTGTGTTATATTTATTCTTTCCTGTTTTCTTTCTTTCTTTTTTTTAATAAAGTGTTTGTTCTTTTTTCTACATGTTTGACTGCCAAACTTCATCACACTACATACACGCTACGTTATTTTGTAAACTTGTGCCGTTATCTTTCTTTAATTATTTATTAACCCCTTCAACTTGTGGACTTAGTTCCCTAAAATGTCCACTTTCGTGACGATCGCGAGTAAGGAATGAGTGAATGATGATGAGTGAATGAATTATCGACGTCCTCGACTACTGATCATCGGTATCCGGTAGTCGTGCTGCTCTCGTGCGAGTCTTTGACATTTGGCACACGCACCGACATTGTTTACCTGTCAGCTCCAAACAAAAACGTTACAGCTGGTTGGCGTCACGCATTTGCCGGCCTGCCGGCTGTTCAAGCACGACGTTCGTCGTTGACGTCCGTCCAAGCTGACGAATCGTTTAAGCGGCCCGCTAGCCCACAATCGACCCTTGAACCTCACCAAACGCCCGACGGGCAGCGCAAAGCACAAACGGAGTCTCAAATGCTGCCTCGCATTTTCTACATTTTATTACACAAGGAGGGGAAAGACATTAAACTGTGGGTCATTTGTGTCCTTTAAAAAACAACAACATTTTTTTAAGATGAAGTTGTTGGGCGCTAGCCGCATTAGCTTCCCTCAGGGCGGATACGTTAGCTGTTAACATTAGCTGCCCCATAACTGGCGTCATCATGAAAAAAAAATCACGTTTAGCAAACGCGGTGCTGTTTAATGGCGATTGATGCATCTAGTAGGAACATTTAATCACAGCGCCACTGGACGAAGCGAAATGATAACGAGAAAAATAAAAAAAAACCTTTCAAGACGAATATTTTCGAATGGCCGGTTGATAAAGTGTTAGCCTAGCCTGACCGCTAAATGCCGCGTCACAGCACAGGCGAGCGTCACCTCACGCCAAACCCTCAATTAAAACGCGGCGTTCGGATGCGTCGACACGTCGTCTGGCGGCGGCGGCAAAGGAGCGTCGCGGAGCCGCCAGGGGTGTTTCGGGTGCCGATTTACCTTGTCAAAGGCTCGCTTGCGGAGCTTTCGGTTCTTTTCCGTTAGATTGTCCGTTACTCCAAAATGGCGTCTTGCGCAACCGGGTAGACGCCGGCGCTCCAGCGCGTCCTACTATCAGATGGGAGCCAATCGCAGAGCGCGGAGAGTGCCTCCGGTCTCGCCTTTTGGACACTGCTGTCCAATCGCAGCACGCCCGCCAGGACGTTGTCTCGAACGTTGCACAAAATGTCGCGGAAGTGCACACAGTCCAACAAAACAAATTCTTTGACATTTTCTTTTTGCGTAACAGCACACACAAAAAACGTACTCAGACTCACGATTTTGATTACTGAAATACTTGTGTTAAAAAAATAAGTCATTCAATTCCTGAGTAAAAGTACAAACACTGAGATGTAAAAAGTACAAAATTACAAATCGTCGTTTACTCTCGGTAGAGGTATAGCACGGACCGATTATTTGAAAGGTTTAAGGCTACATTCAAGGGAAGTGAGAACAAAGTCGGATTTGCCTCACTCGGAGTGTCCCATTCCGGTCTCAAACCGTTTGAGGCCAACATAAACAACAAAGATGGCTAATTAATTACGATTGATTGTTGTTCTGGTTCACACAGTCAATACAAATGAAATGACGCTGTGTTATGTGAAGTTAAATATTTGAAAGAACTGATGTAATAATAAACAAAAGCGATAAATCGAGTAACAGGTTTGCCATTCACGGTCTTTGTCGAGTAATATCAGATTGGAGCTGGTCTGGATCCTTTTTTTCCTGATTTAGCAACTCGGACCTCCCAGTTCAAAGGTTAATTATTAGTTATTAATTTGTATTAGTTAATAACGACTGCCGAAAAAATACTTTTCCAGATTAGACATAGAATTTTTGAAGAGCAGGCAAAGGTCATTGCATCACTCAGGGTCTAGATGAGGGGATGTCGTTAGTATTTGTCAACTGGCCTGGGAAGCCCTTTGAGACTCTTAATTGTGATTAAGCCTTGGAGAAATAAATTTGACTCTAGACATGACTTTTTCAACAAATGAACATTTGGGGAGCCTAAACATTAAACCCCCAAAATGTTGACATTTTTGCTCGTGTGTGTGTCCTGGTGATCTTTGAGTGGCCCCCACCCCTTCCTCCTCAGGTTCCCTCAGAAGCAACCCCCCCCCCCCCCAGAAAGTTGGAAAAAGGATCCAGTTTCACGCATCAACACCAAATTATATGTACATGTTTACAAAATGCACCAAAAAGGCTTCAGGGCCGCGTAAACAGTTCATTCTTTCTGGTAATGGTTCCGAAGTCCGGGTGCATTCATCTCTGCTTGTAGCATAAATTATTATTATCATTATTTACATTTATTCCAAATGATTGTCTTACGCAACAGTTGAAGCAGTTATCATCACAAACACGATCAATGAGATGTTGCCATTTTCCTCAGTTTAACACCGTACGAGGTGACGAAAAAGTCACTTGCTTTCAAAATGCTTCAAATGAGTGTCCAGCATTTGACTTAACAATTTGAAAAAGTCGAGTTCCTTTTCAAACACCCTGAATCACGTTTGCACATCGAATGTCACAAGCTAAATGCATCATATGTTAGCTTGTTGCTAGGGTACTCGCTAACCTTCTTGAAATACAAACAAACTAAAATCCGTCTCTGGACGTTTATGGCAGCGACTTTGATGCTAAGGAAGTTAGCATTTGTTCCTTTCCTGCCGTAGCTCAATGAGACGGCGCCCTCTGCCGGTCTGGAGTAAAACATCAGTCCGGGTCATTGGCGGACTTCCAGTTTGCCGTCTCGAACTCGCCACGTCCATCGCGGGCACGAGTCGGGCGCGTCCACGCAGCGAAGCCACAGACAAGATTCGCAGATTTCCCGCCGGAAGCACACCAACTTCCTGTCCAGCATCTCCAAGGTGAAGGCGTTCGCTGACATCTGATTGGACAACAGGAAGTGATGTCACCAATCACCTCATACTGTCCACGATGAAAGTACAATAAAACTTCGTGAATGGGGACCGAAAAATTGCGCGGTCGTCACCTGCTCGCTGATTCCGACGGCCACGTGCCCGACTCGTACCTGCCGCCGTTCCCGAATCCTCACACGCTGCCCCCGAGCGTCCTCGATCCAAACGTCCACGCCTGACGGGGTCACATGACCAAACGTGACACTCGGACCGCATCCCGCCGTCGCCTGCTGTTGTGTGGCGTTACCTTCCACGCGTGGGGGGGGGCCCCCGTGCCCACGCCGGAGTGTCGGCGTGACCGCCGCTGGAGGAGAAGACCCCCGAGCTGACGTCGTCCGACGAGCCCTCCGAGTCCTGCGTGACGGGAAAAACATTCAAATGGATCCAGTGGACGCACGTGTGTGCGCACGCACCTTTTGCGAAGCCTGTGACGAGCTGCTGAAGCAAGAGGGGGGGTCGTCTCGCGGCTCGGGGGAGGGGATCCGTGTGTGGGCCACGCCTACGGGAACAAAGGTCACGTGTGAGCGTGAAGGGTGTTTTAGTGATGTGTGCTTTTCATCTGCTTGAACACCTGGAAGGGTTTGCGGCTCGCGGTCCGAGCCCGTCCGAGCGCCGCCCGTCCACTGGCCTCGCCGCAAAACTGGGAAAACATCCAGCAGGGCTCGGTGGTATCGCGTCGATGACTCCTCCTCATCCTCCTCGTCCTCCTCGTCCTCCTCGTCCTCCTCGTCCTCGCAGTCCCCCTCGTAGTCCTCGCGCTGGCCGTCGTCCTCCCCCACGTAAATGTCCTCCACGTCCGAATCCGAGTCCGAATCCCAGGCGGGCTCATCCCGCAGAGACATGGGCCGGCCTTCCCGCTCCAGGGCCAGCGAGTCGTCCTGGTCCTCGTTGGCCGCCGCCGTTCGCCAGGTGCTCACCCAGCGCATGGCGGGCGCCGTCCGGGACGCGGTGAGTGTGGCACGGGCCGTTTCCCACGAGGCGCCACTCACGCCGCCGACTGCGCAGCCAAGAAGAAGACAGTGTGATCATGTGACATCTTTCGGCAAGCGCCAATCAGGTTGCAGAAGCGCCTTGGAGATCTCACACATGCCAGCGAATCAGAATCACAATCAGATTTGAATTTTGCAAAACCCTGGCGGGCTCCTGGAAATGTTTTTTCTCACGCACGCACGCAGACAGACCAGCTGCGAGGGCGGCGGCGGTTTTCCTCCTGAGCTGCGCGGCCGAGGCCCGCCTGTCGGGATCCTTGCGCAGTCCGGCACGGAAGACTTTGAGAGTGAAGCGGTCGCAGTCGGACGGCACCTCCCACAGGGGCGCCGGCTGCGTGACGATCTGACAAACAAAACAGGAGGCGGGTCACGCGTTTGGAATGAATCAATCGTTTATTTCGCCTCCATACGGACGACAGAAAAGAAAACACAAAGGTCTGTTTTGAACAAATCGCTGAGCCGTAAAAGGAAAGTGCTGAAGCCTTCTGGTTGAGAACTACGGCTTGTGGACGCTTCCTATGTTCTGATTTTGAGGGTGAAGGCTGTCTCCACGGCAACGAGACAATATGCTTTGGTGTACCAGTTGGGCCTGGTCTGACACACTCACAATTACATACTGCACACACTCTCGACTTTTAGATCCATGTTGACTACTCAATAAATCTAATTGACCTTTTTCTAATTTTTTAAGTTTCCTTTCTCAATCTAGGAATTTGCAATGATGTGGTGGTGAATCGTTCAATCGTTCGGTCTCCCTCTGCCAGAGCAGCTCCCTAGCTAGTTAGCACCTGGGGCTAAATCCAAACTGTGGCAGGGTTTTTACTATCTGCACCTCTGCCACCTCTGCCCTCTGCTAGTCTTTGTTTTTCATGTTTGTTGAACAGGCTGTGCCTGTTAAGTCATTTTTTTTTTGCTCTGTACGCTTGTGCAATGACAATAAAGATTTGCCCGTTCAAAATGCGCTTTGGGTATCAAAAAAGTCGGCCGGTCGGGTTAGCAGTTAGTTTGGTATGTTCATGTTCCTTGCAAGTGTTGTCATTTTCTATTTGTGCCTTTGTCCTGTTGTTGCATCGGCAACTGTGGCTCTCCTTGCCCACATGTCAGGGCATCTCGTCACATTTTGTCTTACGTGCAGACAGAGCGGCTGCGCGAACCGCCCAATCCACGGATGTCGCCCGTTCAGCAAGTGCAGCAGCATGCAGCAGCCGCTCCAAACGTCCGCCTTGGCGCTTGGACGCTCACCGCGCGCCACCTCGGGCGCCATGTGACTCTCCGTGCCCGGGAAACACGCCCCTGCACACGCACACGTTTGCAAGAAAGGAATTCGTCTTTGTCTATTTGTGCTCGGCAATCAGCTGGCGACCAATCCGGGGGCTCGCCAGTCACATGATCAACATTGAGTCATTTCTGTGCGTGTGTGTGTGTTACCCATCATGTCTTTGGCGCTGCGCTCACTCTCGTCCAGCACACGAGAGAATCCGAAGTCGCACAGGAAGCATTTGGTCAGGTCAGCTGACAGCAACACGTTGTCCACTGCAGCGACACGCACACACAAAATGAGACACATAATAATAATTAATAATAATAATAATAAATTACATTTATTAGCACCTTTCAAGACACCCAAGGACACTTTGCAGAGCAAAGAAAACTAAGAGTTAAAAACAAAAAAAACAAAAATTGGGCAGAATATAAAAATAAAATAAAATAAAATAAAATAAAATAAAAGGAAACATGATGTTAGGATGAAGTTGTGAGATGATGAAGTGTAGTCGTCATCGTCGTGACCTTTGACATCGAGGTGCAGCACATTCCTGCTGTGGAGGTGTCGCAGCGCCCCCAGAGTTTGATGCAGGTAGTGCAGGGCAAGGTCTCGGGGCACCCCACCGCCGCCGCCGCCGCTGGCGCCACCACTGGCGCCGCCGCTCTCCCCGAGCAGCTGAGCCAGGCCAGCTGAGGAGCCAGCGTTGCGCAATGGCGTCAGTCAAGTGAGGGGCAGAGGGGCAAGGGTCAAAGGTTACCTGGCTTCATGTCCATGAAGAGCATGACGTTGGGACCCTCCCTCACGGCACCAAACAGATGGACCACCCGCGGGGACGCCGCCAGACTCCACGACGTCACTTCCTCCTGTCGGAAGCGGTTCACGGGAACCTGAAACCACAAACACACAAACTGAAGGACACGTACACAAACACACACACACACACAGATGCGGCTGACCTTCTTTACGGCACACGTGAAGCGTGTTGCGCAGTCACGCACGCACACGACATCGCCGTATGCGCCGCTGTGGATGTGGTGCAAGACGTCGTACTCGCAACCTTCTCGGTACCGGCCCACGACGGGACGCAACTTCTACACAACACAAACACACGACAACACTCGTGCTCAGTGCTGTTGTTTTGTGTGTGCACGTGTTGAATGTGTATTGTGTTTATGTTGGTGCGTGTGTGATGTTTACGTGTGTTGCATGAATGTGTGTTGTTGTGTGTGTTAGTTTTTGCTGACCTTGTGCAAGAGGAAGCCTTGGTTGTGTTGCGCGTTTTCACTCCAGTCCAGCAGGTGGCGCATGTCAACACATGTGAATGAAGGTCCAAGTGACACCACATTGCCTGCAGGCAAGGGGGCGGAGCCAAACTCTCTGTGAGCCAACAGGGGGGAGGAGGAGGAGGAGGAGGAGCTAAAAGTGCCAGACGCCCTTGCTTCCACACTGGGCGACCAATCACTTTCACTTTCACTTGGCTGGGACTGACGGCCGCCAGTCAGTTGATGGGCGCGTTGCGATGAGTCGCCGCCGTCGTCAAGCGAGTCCTTAAACTGAAGGTGCGGGGTGATGATGTCACAGCACGACATCATCATTCCGCCGTCCTGAACCGGCAGACTGGTGAGCACGTCTCCTTCTTCTGTTTGTGCCTGGAAAATCGCTCGCTTGGCTTCTTTCCTGCGAACGCGTGGAAACACAACAGGTGACGACTGGTCGCCCGTCACTTTCAGGGCACAAATGATGTATCGAGTGGTCGAACTGCCACTGAGTTTTGGACTCCAATAGGCGGGGCTGGACTGGCACACCCCAAAAAAATCAGCCCTGGCATTTTGCCCCGGCCCGACTCCTGTCTAACATATAGTTCTGCCGATGATGTTTCCGTTTGCCATCTATATTCGAAATGGATTAACGGACTGGTCCCTCTAAATTGTGGGCCAGTCTCTTTGGGTAAAAAGTAGGAAAATAATATTTAATAAGTACTGCATCGGCCCCAAAAGAGGCCGGCCTACCAGGCAACTGCCCTAATGCCAGATGGCAATTCCAGATCGGGACCTGGAACCTGCTCATTGTGAGGCAGACTTGCACGCCGCTTGGGCCAATAGCATCAAGTGTAACGCGTGACGTCACTTACGTGAACAGGTGGAGGAGGCCAAGTCGCGAGTCGCAATGGCGGACGTGCGTCGGGCTGAACTCCTGAAAGTCTTCGCCTGTCAACACAAGTCACGCTCGTCCCAAAGTCACCAATTTGTGTGTGTGCGCGCGTGCGGCGTGCGCGTGTCTCACTCTCAGCCTGCGCCACGACGGACAGAGGCAAAGGTTCCCCGGAAGCTTCCCCGGACGTTTCCGGCGGCTGTGCGGCGTCCTCCAACAGTTTGGCGGTTCCTAGCAGCATGGCCCGTCCGACCCGCCGCCGCCACTCGTGTCCGAACCCTCGACCGGGGTCCAGCATGCCCCGCAATGTTGACTTCCTGCCTGCCGCGTGCCAAACATAAGAGTGACGTCATCATCGGGCCTAGAATAGCCGCGTGGGTTTTGACGTCGGTGTGCAGCTGTCCAACTTTGTCTTGACCAATCAGTTTGCTTTTTAGACGGTGGACCCAAAGTCGATGGTTTGCAAACTTGGCGCTGCTTTGAGACCCGAGTGAGCCCATTTGGGATTTTGCCAATTGCCGCACTTGGCTCTTTTTTTTCTTTCCTTCAAGACGCGCGCACGCTCCAGACTCGACGACCAGCCGCCGTCAATTCACGTCGGCTTCCTTGCACTTGAAGTGAAACGTCACTTGGTGGCGCTGCTTTGACAACCGCCAAACAAGGGAGGACAATACATTATACACGCGCGCTTTTCCGTCTCAGCAAGTTTCGCCGAGAGCAAACGTTTTGTTTGTTTTTTTTAAACCGACGAATGTCTGCCAATTCCAAGAGGGAAAGACGATTTCACGTGTCGAGTGTGGTTACGGAATGATTTCAATTCCAATCTCAAGGCACAACTGCATAGCCATGTCTGCTGCCCCCTTGCGGCCAAGGAGCGCATAGCAGAAGGAGCAGCTCAATGTCCATTGAATTCACACACACAAAAAAAACAGGGCAAAAACTTTAGATTTCTTTTTTTTTCAAGTGTTGTATTCAATTATGGGTTGTCTAAAGTAGATTAGAGGGCTATTTTATTTATTTCATAACATACTGTAAACAAGACAAATGTATTAACGTAACGTCGTCATTGTTTTTCCAACGACGCCGTTGCCTCACTTTGTGTTTCCTCCACTTACCCACACGTTGTCGATCCTCCACGTTGGGCTGGAGAGGTCGCGGGTGGGGGGGGGCTTCTTGCGTGTTTGTCAGGCAGGTCCGGCAGACAAGTTTTGGGGTGCTGGTTCTTCCCAAGTGTCTGGACGCGTCTTTGTGGGTCAAGTGTCACCTCGTCGCTTCCTGCCCACCACCAAGGCTTCCCATTGGCCCAAACAACTTTTGACGTGCTCAACAAGTCAGAACCCCCCCCCCCCCCCCCCCCGACTACATTTTTGTGCACCCAGTGACACTGATACATGTGCGTGTTTTCTTTCCTTGGCAACATGCAAAGAGGGCGCTTTGGTGGTGGTGGTGGGGGGGGGGGGCAGGGGGGTGCTGTTGGGGGGCAGAGCAAGGGACCAATGGAGACGCTCAAGTTGTGTCAAACGTCAGCGAGTTGTCGCTTTGCTCAGCTGTTCAAAGTCCCTAAGATGCTTCTTCGCTCCAGATAATCTCACACTGGCTGCTCAAGCTAAGCTAACAGAAGCTAATGTTCAAAATAGAGAGAATTTAAAATGTACCTAAACATTTGATATTGTAAATCAATCAATCTTTATTTATTTATATGGCACCTTTCATACATTAAAACGCAACTCAAGGTTCTGAACAATTAAAACATCCATAGTACAATAAAAAAAGATAATTCCGCGTCCTCATGCTCAAACACACACAAAACACAACATGGCGGGGGCACAGAAAAACCCTGTGAGGAAAGGCACCCAGGAAGAGCTCGTCCACACAGCACTTAATTACTCATTTGTTTATTCACAATTCAATTCAGGATGCTGCGGAAAAGAAAGACAACTGTTTAGAGGAGTCAAGATTAGAGGAGCAACATTTACTTGAATCCTCCCGACAACAAGAAACAACTAATCAACTATCACTATTGTTAATTAAAACTTTTTGGATTTTCTGCCAAATGTTACGTCACAATTGCCACCGCATCGCTTTATCTTTTTGAATTTGCGGAACTGTCAAGTTGAATCAAATCATGTCCTGCTTTTCATTCAATGAGTGGAAAAAAACAACAACAAACTAGTCAAGATGTCACCGATTTGTATTGATCCAGGTATTGTCGAGGGTTCAATTGTGTTGCAGTGCTTACATAAAATATTGTTTGCCGTATCATGAGGCCACTTCCTGTCACGATATCAAGAAAAATCAGCAATGTGCTTGCGCAACAAACTTCAAAAACTGCAAGAAACAAACTCATTTCACTGTGGACAGAAATGTGAAGTGTTTTGATGAAAGGGTCCGACACGCCTGAAAACTCGTTGAAATTCTCAAAAGAAAACGCTTAAGATGTGTTGAGGCTTGATTTGATTGAAATTCAACTCAGATCGTTTGTTGTGGTGACGAGCGGAAGCTGATTGGCTATCGAATCATAACTTCAAAGCAGTCCAGACTTCCTGTTGCATCACAGAGGAGGCGTGTCCGGTTGGCCTTTGGAAACAGGAAGTGGCGCCCGCATCAGACGTGGGCCCACGTGGGTGCCACCCGCACGCAGCCGGCGCTCGGGTCGCACG